>NC_091789.1:21409246-21729811 GCF_029378745.1 Bos indicus | reverse complement strand
ATGCAGGTCAAGAAGCAACAGTTAGAACTGGACATGGAACAACAGACTGGTTCCAAATCAGGAAAGGAGTATGTCAAGGCTATATATTGTCACGCTGCTTATTTAACTTCTATGCAGAGTACATCATGAGAAATGTTGGGCTAGATGAAGCACAAGCTGGAATCAAGATTGCTGGGAGAAATATCAATAACCTCAGATATGCAGATGAAACCACACCTATGGCAGAAAGCGAGGAAGAGCTAAAGAGCCTCTTGATGAAAGTGAAAGAGGAGAGTGAAAAAGTTGGCTTAAAGCTCAACATTCAGAAAACTAAGATCATGGCATCTGGTCCCATCACTTCATGGCAAATAGATGGGGAAACAGTGGAAACAGTGACGAACTTTATTTTTTGGGGGGCTCCAAAATCACTGGAGATGGTGACTGCAGCCATGAAATTAAAAGACGCTTGATCCTTGGAAGAAAAGCTATGACCAACCTAGATAGCATATTAAAAAGCAAAGACATTACTTTGCCAACAAAGGTCCATCTAGTGAAAGCCATGGTTTTCCCACTAGTCATGTATGGATGTGAGAGTTGTACTATAAAGAAAGCTGAGTGCCAAAGAATTGATGCTTTTGAACTGTGGTGTTGGAGTAGACTCTTGAGAGTCCCTTGGACAACTAGGAGATCCAACCAGTCAATCCTAAAGGAAATCAGTCCTGAATATTCATTGGAAGGGCTGATGCTGAAGCTGAAACTCCAATACTTTGACCACATAATGCAAAGAACTGACTCATTTGAAAAGACCCTAATGCTCAGAAAGATTGAAGGCAGGAGGAGAAGGGGATGACAGAGGATGAGATGATTGGATGGCATCACCAACTCAATGGGCATGAGTTTGAGTAAACTCTAGGATTTGGTGATGGACAGGGAGGCCTGGTGTACTGCAGTCCATGAGGTCACAGAGAGTCGGACACAACTGAGTGACTAACTGAACTGAACAGAGCATCTGCTAAAAATGCCCCTCATTAATATGGTTTATCACTAACTAGAGAGAGGGGAGAAAAGGGAAGTAAAAAGGAAAATAGACATATAGATCAATGAAACATAATAGAGGGTCCAGAAATGAATCCCACTAATACAGGCAATTAATCTACAACATAGGGGCAAGAACATATAATGGGAAAAGATATCCTCTTCAATAAATGGTGTTGAAAAACCACACAGTTACATGCAAATTAGTCAAACTTAACTATTTTCTCACACCATATACAAAAATAAACTCAAATGGACTTACAAAATGTAAGATTTGAAACCATTAAACTTCTAGAAGAAAACATGCGCAGGATGCTGTTTGACATCAGACTTAGCAATATATTTTTTTATCTGTCTCAGGCAAGGCAAAGAAAAGCAAAAATAAACAAATGGGTTTACATCAAACTTAAAAACTTAGTGAAAGAAACCACCAACAAAATGAAAAACTGATCTACTGAATGGGGTAAGATGTTTGTGTTCAATCACTCAGTCGTGTCCGACTTTGTGACCCCCCCCCCCAGACCATAGCCCACCAGGCCCCTCTGTCCATGGGCTTGAGGACACTCGAGTGGCCAGCCATTCCCTTCTCTGGGGGATCTTCCCAATCCAGAGATCGAACCCACATCTCCTGCATCTCCTGCATCGGCAGGCAGTTTCTTTACCACTGGACCACTTGGGAAGCCCATGAATGGGGTAAGATACTGAAAACGATATATTTAATAAAGGGTTAATATACAAAATATGCAAAGAACTCAGACAACTCAATAACAAACAAATAACCCAATAGGAAAATGGACAGTGGGCCTGAGCAGATATTTTTCCAAAGAAGTAATATAGACGACCAAAAGACATATAAAAAGATGCTCAATAGCACTAATAATCAAGGAAATGCAAATCAAAACCATCCTCTCACACCTGTTAGAATGTCTATCATCAGAAAAACAACAAATTATAAATGTTGGCAAGGACGTGGAGAAAAGGGAACTTTCGAGCACTAGGGGCAGGATTATAAATTGGTGCAGCCACTACAGAAAATAATATGGCGTTTCCTCAGGAAATGAAAAATAGAACTGCTGTATGATCCAGCAATATCACTTCTGAGTATTTATTGGAAGAAAACAAACATTAAATCAAAAAAGGATGTAATCCTCAATGTTTACTATAGCATTATTTGCAATAACCAAGCTATGGAAGCAATCCAAGTGTCTATTGATAGAGAAATGCATAATGAAGATGGGGTATATGTACAGTGGAATGTTATTTGGCCATAAAAATGAAACCTTGCCATTTCCAACACATGGATGAATCTAGAGTGTATCATGTAAAATGAAAGAAGTCATCCAAAGAAAGATAAATACCTCATGATCTCATATGTGGAATCAAAAAACAAAACAAACAAGATGAAAACAGACTCAAAGATTCAGAGAACAAATGGATGGTTGCCAGAAGGGAAGGGGGTAGGTGGGTGGGTAAAATAAGAGAACTGATTAAGAGGTACAAACCTCCAGTTATAAATTAAGTAAGTCATGAGGATGTAATACACAGCATAAGGGATACGGTCAATAATATTTTAATAATTTTGTATGGGGACAGGTTGTTACTAGACTTACCATGGTAGTCATTTCATAATGTATACAAGTGTCAAATCAGTCTGTAGTATACCTGAAACTAACATAATATAGTACCTCAGCTATATTCCAATAAAAACAAATAAACAAGCCAAGAAAGGAGGAACTTCAGAGTCAAACTGACATGGGTTCAAATCCCAAATCCTAGATTTACTCTTTTCCAGCTCTGTCACTTCAAAAAATTATTTTAGCTCTCTGTGCCTGAATTCTGCCATCTATAAATGAGATAATTATTGTACCTGTTACACAAGGTCTCCCTGGTGGGTCAGATGGTAAAGAATCTTCCTGCAATACAGGAGACCTGGGTTTGATCCAGGAGTTAGGAAGATCCCTTGGAGAAGAAAATGGCCACATACACCAGTATTCTTGCTTGGAGAATCCCATGGACAGAGGAGCCTGGCAGGCTACAGTCCATGCGGTTGCAAAGAGTCAGACACCACTGAGCGACTAACACTTCTGTTACACAGTTGCTGTGAACATCAAATAAAATTATGCATGTTAAGTACTTAGCATAGTGTCTGGCAAGTAGTAAGCTCCCAATAAATTGAAGTTAACTAAAGAAACTACCACCACAAGCCCACTCCTTAATCCCATGCTAGTGAATGGGCATGAGCCTAACCAGTTCGTCCAATGTCCCATGTTGACATAATTCCCAGGTGGCCCTAGTAGTAAAGAACCCACCCACCAATGCAGGAGACATAAGAGATGCGGGTTTAATCCTTGGGTTGGGAAGATTCCCTGGAAGAGGGCATGCAACCCACTCCGGTATTCTTGCCTGGAGAATCCCATGGACAGAGGAGCCTGGCGGGCTACACTCCATTGGATCGCAAAGAGCCGGACACAACTGAAGCGACTTAGTACGCACACAATTGAAATCTTGTCGCTTTCTGCGGACCATTTACAAGCCCACCCAGCCACAGAGTACACAAGTCCTTGGTGATTAGGAGCCCAGCCTAATTTTGTCACCCAAAGTTTGCTTATCCCATTCTTCCAGAATAGCAGCTCTAGCCATATATACCACTCTGGCCTAACAACACTGCTAGACAGTTCAGACCATGCTAGTGCTGGGGGAGAGGTGAGGGAAAAAGGAGGTTAAGACCTTCCATTCTAGAACTTTTGGAAACAAACCTTTTACACTATTACATTCACAATGTACACAGTATTTTCAAAAGTACAATGAGAAAATAACCCATTTCCTATATATACATTTAGAGAGGAAAAAACAGGAAATTCTACACTGCAGGACTAAGTTATGTAGTATTCGATCAAATCAATTTATTTTGTGTTAGGACAATTCATCGGTATTCTGAATTATAGTTAAGTCCTTCAAAGGACAAAACTTGTTTGGAGAGTATTTACATCTTTACAAGATAAAATTAAGCTGACTTTGACCTATATATGCATAAATTATAGCTTTGCTGGTGAAAAGTGCTGTTTTACCTTCTGACTAAAAATTTAATATACAATTAAGGATGGGCTTTTAAATCACTCCATTAGATGCATGAAGCCACTCAAAAATGATAAACATGAACACAACATTAGGAATGAATTTCTTCTTCAACAGGAGTACAACCATGGTCTCAAATGTAACTCATTCTCCCCCTCCTCTACCACCGCCCCGTACTGTCTTACCTAGGCACCTTCAAAAATTAGTCCTATATAATTCCCTCTCTTTTCAGTTCTCTCCACCCTCCTCAGTTTTATCTGTCTCTTTTTGCTTCAGCTTGTCTTACTGAAATTGTCTTTAAACAGGTATTTCTTCTCAGCAGCTCTTTTTTTCCCATTTGTGTTTTTCAAGGCCAGGTTAACCTTCCGAAGCAGTCTGTTCCTGGTGTTACCCTACTTATTGAACCATACATGTGTTCATTCTTACAATCAACGTTTATTGAACTCCTACCATATGCAAGTAGTGTAATTAACTCTAGAGACAGGTGAAAAGCAATTCAATGCATTCACAAGATGGCCAAAGTAAAACAACTGTGGCCAGAATCTCAACATCATGATAAAAGTTCTTGGTCCAAAGAAATCAACATGACTGTAAAATCTTCTAACCATCAACGACTGTTTCTAAATAAATGAACTTTAACTGAACTACAAGAAATGAAAGAAGAGAAGTTCAAGAAAGATGATAGAGCTAGGGAATTTCCTCTGGTGTATATTTAAGAACTATCCTATGTCTAGGATCTAGCTTAAGCATAAAAACATTTTGGACATTTCTCCATGAAAGTTTGGGAATGGGGAATGGGCTGCTGCTGCTGCTGCTAAGTCGCTTTAGTTGTGTCCGACTCTGTGTGACCCCATAGACAGCAGCCCACCAGGCTCTCCCGTCCCTGGGATTCTCAAAGCAAGAACACTGGAGTGGGTTGCCATTTCCTTCTCCAATGTATGAAAGTGAAAGTGAAGTCACTCAGTCGTGTCCGACTCTTAGCAACCCCATGGCCTGCAACCCGCCAGGCTCCTCCATCCATGGGATTTTCTGGGCAAGAGTACTGGAGTGGGATGCCATTGCCTTCTCCGGGGGAATGGGCTAGGGGACCATTAATCCCTTCTAGAATTTTATGATTCTGAAACTCCTTAAGCAAAGCAAAGTCAAAGGCTGATTTGGAGAGCTATTAGTGATTCATTAAATTACCTTTAAGTTTTCTTGATTGCAGAATAGGAAGCAAGGTTACATTTCTGAACAAACTAAGAAAGCATAAATAAATCCATTTCTTTTTTTTTTTTTTTTTGTTCCCTGCATGGCTTAAACTGTGGGCCTAGGCCTTATAAAATAATAGTCTTTAATGTCATCTGCAACCTTGAAGGATGACTTTGTGAGTCTGAACTTCCTTTGTAAAGTCATAAAAATCAAGTAAGTAAATTTTGTAAACCAAAAAGAGATGTGAATAAGAGATTTGTAAAAAGAACATGTATGTCCTTTGTTACTTGAGCTTGTTTCAAGTAAATCTCATTATGTCTTGCTTAAACTTAACAGCTTGTAAGTCTATCCCATTGGCATCTCAAGAGGAACTGTGAACAGAGGCTCCTGGGTCCTCTGTGGAGACATGTACCACAGGTCCTGTAGTGTGAGACTTAAAATGAACATAATGCCCTTCCTTCAAATCTGATGAAATAAGGAGAGTCTCTAATGGCCTCACTTTGCTACAGGGAAAAGGTCCTCTTCAACTTCTGAAAGTGGATTAAATGGACCAAATGCAGTTCCTGCTTCTCCTGAATGGTAGGTTTCAGTTTCCTGCCAGCCCATGGAATTACTCCAACTGGCCAATTACATCTTCTCATAGGAACCAGGGTCACTCCATCTTCTTGACACTACAAAGCCTGCCTCCCGCTGCCGGGGACCAGCCCCGGCTGATCCAGGGTATTCGAAGGAGAGACGGCGTAGGCGAAGATCAGGAAACAATTGCTTAATTAAACGTTAATTAAGGATATAAAGACTAATAGAATGAGGATAGCTCAGTGAGGAAATTCAGTGGAGAAAAGAGGCTGAAATAAGGATAGCTCAGTGAGGAAATTCAGTGGAGAAAAGAGGCTGAATAATTCAGCCAGAAGGTAAGAGAAAGAACGACATGGTGAGACCAAGTTTCGGTGAACAAGGCCCCCAATAAATCCATTTCTAAATAAAATATTCCCAAGCATAGTCGCAAGGTATTAAGAAGTCAATATTGACAAAAGTATGGATAAAACTAAATATCCAAAGAATTATAGTGGCCATCTAGGTTCTTCTGGATCAACATTTGCTTCCAAGTAAGCAATGACTTCATGTGCTTTATGTGGTACCTATTTAATTTCGCATTTATTTTATGGTTGCCTGTTTACATGTCCTAAAAGACACATGATAAAATCCAAATCCTAATAGAAGCAGAGCTTATATCTTCCTGACACATCTCCAGAAAATCGCTACATGGCTACCTCAATTGGATATTCAAGCACTGCACAATTTGGATGGATGAAGGAAATGGGAATGTTGATCTCTCACAGCGAAACTAGAATTTTTAGAGTAGGATGTGAAAACCCTTCAACACAAAAGAATAAGTCAAGTGTATGAGCTAGACCAAAATTTTGCTGCATCAAATATTTCTGGAAATTAGTAGATTGATCACTGACAGGGACTTAGATATTTTTATAGTATTATTATATAAAGCATTTTGTTGGAAAAGCATTTTTTGGTTAATCAGTCAGTTCACTCACTCAGTCATGTCTGACTCTTTGTGACCCCATGGACTGCAGTGCACCAGGCTTCCCTGTCCATCACCAACTCCCGGAATTTACTCAAACTCATGTCCATTGAGTCAGTGATGCCATCCAACCATCTCATCCTCTGTCGTCCCCTTTTCCTTCCGCCTTCAATCCTTCCCAGCAGCAGGGTCTTTTCAAATGAGTCAGTTCTTCGCATCAGGTGGCCAAAGTATTGCAGTTTCAGCTTCAGCATCAGTCCTTCCAATGAATATTCAGAACTGATTTCCTTTAGGATGGACTGGTTGGATCTCCTTGAAGTCCAAGGGACTCTCAAGGATAGGATTTAATGCTAAGACTAAAATTGATACATGCTTTAGTCAAATATTTAATTCTCACTATATTTGTTACCTGAGTCATTCAATAAGATAATATAAGAACATCTTTGGTTCCATATGCGTGAGCCATGTTAGAATTTTTGAGCTTTAAGAACACTCACTGCAAATATATAGCATCTGCCCAAACTTAATTACAGTGGTGTTTCTCAGACACAGTGAGGAATTCTCTACAGCCTGTTTTCCAGGGTTAAAATTTAGATGTATATTCTGAAACATTTCATATAAAATCTAAGCTTGGAGAGATTTTTGTGTATATGTATTAAATTTCTTTAAAATTACTACCTATAATTTTTGACTACAGAGCCCTAAAAGTTAAAATTCTTTTTTTAACTATTCCAATTTATGGCAGGATGGGGAGAGGAAGAAATTTACATTGACATGAAATAGTATGACATATTGATAATCTTGCATTTAGTAAATTTTTCATCAATATTTGTTGATTTTTTTACTCCTTATTACAATATAATACAAACTTAGAAAACTTCGTCTAACAGCAAGTTTAATCATTAGAAAGCCCTGAAATGTGAAATTGGATTTTAAACATTTGTGTCTTAAAGTAACAGATTCGTTTATACAGTTTTTTAGGGATGATGAAGAACAATGTGTTGTAATTAGAGTATGCCTCCTGGCATGAACAGCAGTCTTCCAGAACACACACCACTGTGCTTCCCAGAGAAACACAATGAACAAGCAGGTCCCTGATTCATACTTTGTAACTTAGGACTTTCTCACAAATCAGTTCTGAGGTTCATTTTTGTTTTTCAATAACCACTTATAACAATGATATTATAGCTGATCGCCTGGTTCCAGACATGAGGGAGAACTTGGACTGGTTGCTGGCTCCTTCTCCTAAGCACAACCCTGGAATAATCCAGAAGTGTGTCTGTGTTGAGGGGAGGGAGGTTGTGGATCCCAGAATCCAAAATGAAAATTGTGAGGCATTCCTAGGGACAGAGAAAGTGGTTGGATGCCACTATCAAGGGCAGACGGGGTGGGGGTGAGTCTAGAGTCACCTGTCACAGAGAGACAAATGGCTGGCCATAGCTTTCCAAAATGCTGGTAGGTTTTTCAGGCTCACCAGTGTTTTGCTGGGAAGATCTTTTTGATCATGGCATCATGGCAGAATACAAAACAATAGGAACAGCACCAGTCAGAGGACTCGGGGTAACATCTGGATAGCACTCAAGCACAGCTGTCATCAGGACCAGATAATCATAGCCTTGGGAAGAGGCATTCCATTTCACTTCAATCTTGTGGGTCAATTGTTCAAAATCCAGGGGAAAGAGCAATTCCCAGGAGAGAGGCAGAGCGAGGTTGCTTGAGGGTCAGGGTCTTTTGAGCAGCGGAGACACAAGAAACAGAGAAAGTTTAGGTTTTAACCCAGAGGTTATTATGTATAAACTCAGAGGTCTCCCTCCGCCAAGGGCACATGCATACACACACACTCACACATACATACACTCACATATTAATGCATAGTGCATAGTAGGAGTCAGGAGGTGAGGGAAGTTACAGATAAGCAAGAAAGCCTGGCTAAAATGATCTATGTGGTAACGGATTAGAGTTGGAGATAAATAAGCGTAAACTCATGTTTACAATAATAGAGATACTGATATTTATAGGTCTGTGGGTTAGTATCCATACATATATTTCCTGGCTCTATCATCTGAGAGGGTCTAGGAGAAATGACACTCCAAAAGGAACAAGTACAGACTCCAGACATTGGTTTCTAGTATCATTCTCCAATAAACGGAACCAGGACACCTTGGAAGGTGATTCATTCTAGGGCTGGGGCAAGGAATATGCAAAATAAGCCCGGAGCATCTTGTAGTAACAAAGAGTAAGAAGTGTTTTTTAAAAACACACAATCATTATGTCAAAGAGACACAGGAGGCAGCTGAAAGAGCTCTAAAGGGTCAAAGCTGGAACAATTTGAAGAACAAAGTCATGCATGAGTAAAAAAACTATTTAAAATGGTGAATATTCCAATGAATTTTAATGTAACAGAGTGCATAAATTTCATTGATATAATTTCAGATTCCACTATGCCACTTACCTTTAAGAAACTACTCCTTGTCAAGCTTTGGTATATTATCAAATTAAAGTATTCATCACTACCTTAAAAAGCTAATGAAGTAGCCCTCCCTTCCAATCTCATTTCTTTGTGAGGCTAAATTATCTTCATATACTTCAACCAAACCATTTATTGCAATAGATTGTATGTAGAAGCAGTTATGAGAATACAACTAGTTTTTATGAAGTCAAACCTTAAAGGAATTTCCAAAAATACCTTAAAGGAATTTCCAAAAATATGAAACAATGCCACTGGTAGCACTAAATTATTATTTGCTTTGAGAAATTTGGTTATGTTTAATTAAAAATGTTATTTTGTTTGCATATAATGGGTTTATAATTATTATTTGTATTATTATATATTTGTCATGTATATTATAATCAATACTTCAGAATTTTCTCAGTTTTTATTTCTAATATGATAAATATCAATTGATATAGCCCACATGAACCAAAACTCTCTTGGGTGTTTGATGATTTTTGAGTATCAAGTAATACTAGACCAAAAGGTTTGAGAACTGTTGCATTGTACAAAGCTAATGAATGATGGATATTCTAAGAAAAAGAAGTTGGTTTACCATACTACTACCACAACTGCAAAGAAAAAAAATATGTAATATGTGCCGTGTAGTTGGTGCACGCCTAATGTGTGGACACAGGCACACCCGTGCTTTTGAGAGCATACTTTATATCACCCCTCCTCTTTATCTCTCTGAAATTTAAGTAGCTCTGTCTGATATTTCTATTTCTTTTCTATGCTCACAGCCTGCCCAGATTCTAGCTTCTAGCCCCAACATTATAGAAAACCTACGCTTTCAAAGATTGGGTAGCACTTGGTTATTGGCAAATCTTTAATCTTTCATCTGTCCTAATTTCTCTTGTCTGAATTTGGCAATAAGGAGTTCATAATCTGAGCCACAGTCAGCTCCTGGTCTTGTTTTTGCTGACTGTATAGAGCTTCTCCATCTTTGGCTGCAAAGAATATAATCAATCTGATTTCGGTGTTGACCATCTGGTGATGTCCATGTGGAGAGTCTTCTCTTGTGTTGTTGGAAGAGGGTGTTCGCTATGACCAGTGCGTTCTCTTGGCAAAACTCTATTAGCCTTTGACCTGCTTCATTCCGTATTCCAAGGCCAAATTTGCCTGTTACCCCAGCTGTTTCTTGACTTCCTACTTTTGCATTCCAGTCCCCTATAATGAAAAGGACATCTTTTTTGGATGTTAGTTCTAAAGGGTCTTGTAGGTCTTCATAGAACCATTCAACTTCAGCTTCTTCAGCGTTACTGGTTGGGGCATAGGCTTGGATTACTATGATATTGAATGGTTTGCCTTGGAAACGAACAGAGATCATTCTGTTGTTTTTGAGACTGCATCCAAGTACTGCATTTCGGACTCTTTTGTTGACCATGATAGCTACTCCATTTCTTCTGAGGGATTCCTGCCCACAGTAGCAGATATAATAATGGTCATCTGAGTTAAATTCACCCATTCCAGTCCATTTTAGTTCGCTGATTCCTAGAATGTCGACGTTCACTCTTGCCATCTCCTGTTTGATCACTTCCAATTTGCACTGATTCATGGACCTAACATTGCAGGTTCCTATGCAATATTGCTCTTTAAAGCATTGGACCTTGCTTAGGCCGTTTAGGTATGACCTAAATCAAATCCCTTATGATTATACAGTGGAAGTGAGAAATAGATTTAAGGGACTAGATCTGATAGATAGAGTGCCTGATGAACTATGGACGGAGGTTCGTAACATTGTACAGGAGACAGGGGTCAAGACCATTCCCATGGAAAAGAAATGCAGAAAAGCAAAATGGCTGCCTGGGGAAGCCTTACAAATAACTGTGAAAAGAAGAGAAGTGAAAAGCAAAGGAGAAAAGGAAAGATATAAGCATCTGAAAGCAGAGTTCCAAAGAATAGCTAGGAGAGATAAGAAAGCCTTCCTCAGCGATCAAGGCAAAGAAATAGAGGAAAACAACAGAATGGGAAAGACTAGAGATCTCTTCAAGAAAAGTAGAGATACCAAGGGAACATTTCATGCAAAAATGGGCTCAATAGAGGACAGAAATGGTATGGACCTAACAGAAGCAGAAGATATTAAGAGGTGGCAAGAATACACAGAAGAACTGTATAAAAAAGATCTTCACAACCAAGATAATCATGATGGTGTGATCACTCACCTGGAGCCAGACATCCTGGAATGTGAAGTCAAGTGGGCTTTAGAAAGCATCACTATGAACAAAGCTAGTGGAGGTGATGGAATTCCAGTTGAGCTATTTCAAATCCTGAAAGATGATGCTGTGAAAGTGCTGCACTCAATATGCCAGCACATTTGGAAAACTCAGCAGTGGCCACAGGACTGGAAAAGGTCAGTTTTCATTCCAATCCCAAAGAAAGGCAATGCCAAAGAATGCTCAAACTACTCACAATGGCACTCATCTCACACGCTAGTAAAGTAATGCTCAAAATTCTCGAAGCCAGGCCTCAGCAATACGTGAACCATGAACTTCCTGATGTTCAAACTGGTTCTAGAAAAGGCAGAGGAGCCAGAGATCAAATTGCCAACATCTGCTGGATCATGGAAAAAGCAAGAGAGTTCCAGAAAAACATCTATTTCTGCTTCATTGACTATGCCAAAGCCTTTGACTGTGTGGATCACAATAAACTGTGGGAAATTCTGAAAGACATGGGCATACCAGACCACCTGACCTGCCTCTTGAGAAACCTGTATGTAGGTCAGGAAGCAACAGTTAGAACTTGACATGGAACAACAGACTGGTTCCAAATAGGAAAAGTACATCAAGGCTGTATACTGTCACCCTGCTTATTTAACTTGTATGCAGAGTACATCATGAGAAACGCTGGGCTGGAAGAAACACAAGCTGGAATTAAGATTGCCGGGAGAAATATCAATAACCTCAAATATGCAGATGATACCACCCTTATGGCAGAAAGTGAAGAAGAACTAAAAAGCCTCTTGATGAAAATGAAAATGGAGAGTGAAAAAGTTGGCTTAAAGCTCCACATTCAGAAAACTAAGATCATGGCATCTGGTCCCATCACTTCATGGGAAATAGATGGGGAAATAGTGGAAACAGTGTCAGACTTTATTTTGGGGGGCTCCAAAATCACTGCAGATGGTGATTGCAGCCATGAAATTAAAAGACGCTTACTCCTTGGAAGGAAAGTTATGACCAACCTAGACAGCATATTAAAAAGCAGAGACATCACTTTGCCCACAAGGGTCCGTCTAGTCAAGGCTATGGTTTTTCCAGTGGTCATGTATGGATGTGAGAGGTGGACTGTGAAGAAAGCTGAGTGCCGAAGAATTGATGCTTTTGAACTGTGGTGTTGGAGAAGACTCTTGAGAGTCCCTTGGACTGCAAGGAGATCCAACCAGTCAATCCTAAAGGAGATCAGTCCTGGGTGTTCATTGGAAGGACTGATGCTGAAGCTGAAACTCCAATGCTTTGCCCACCTCATGCAAAGAGTTGACTCATTGGAAAAGACTCTGATGCTGGGAGGGATTGGGGGCAGGAGGAGAAGGGGACGACAGAGGATGAGATGGCTGGATGGCATCACTGACTCAATGGACATGAGTTTGAGTAAACTCTGGGAGTTGGTGATGGACAGGGAGGCCTGGCGTGCTGGGATACATGGGTTGCAAAGAGTCAGACACAACTGAGCGACTGAACTGAACTGAATTTCTCTTGACCCCTGCATAGTGCTAGATTTGCTTTTGCTAGCACTAGGGTATCACCTTATCCTTCTTTAATGTCTCTTACCACATTATTCCAGATGATGCCTATCTCTAAATAATCCTCTTCTGCTTCCTTCACTGCCATTCTCCGCGCTTCCTTGCCCAATCACTAACCATTAGGTCTTCTCTCTGTATGCTTATTTCCTAAGACAGATTGCTATTCCCCGTCTTCATCTATATTTTAGCACCTTTTAAACATCTTTTTGGTCTTAGGCACTCTTATCTCAAAGGTCTCACTTCATATCATATCAAATATATTAAAAAATACTCACATTCTACATTACATACCATGTATATATTATATGAGTTGAGTAATGCTCATTTTGCTAAATGCATTCTCTGTATCAAGTGATAGGATCATGTGGGTTATCAATATGGTAAAATACATACGTGCTTGAGGGCATGCTAAGTCGCTTCAGTTGTGTCCGACTCTTTGTGACCCTATAGACTGTAGCCTGCCAGGCTCCTCTGTCCATGGGATTCTCCAGACCAGAATACTGGAGTGGGTTGCCATGCCCTCCTTCAGAGGTTTGATAAACCTTCATCTCTATGTCTCATGCATTAGCAGGCAGGCTCTTTACCACCAGTGCTACCTGGGAAGCCCAGAATACATATATTGATTTTCAAATACTGAACAAGCCTTGCGTTCCCAAAATAGACTCCACTTGGTTGTGTTATATTATTTTATCATATATTGCTGTATTCAATTTGGTAATATTTTGTATTTTGCCCCTATATTTATGAGAGATACTGGTCTACAGTTTTTTTTTTGTTTTGTTTTGTTTTTTTCTGCTTGTGTTCTCTTTTTCAGGATTTGGCTACAGAGGAATGTTGGCCTCATAAAATGAGTTGGGGAAGGTTTCCTCCTCTTCTATTTTCTGGAAAAATTGTATAGAATTAGTTTTATTTCTTCTTTAAACATTTGATAGAATTTGCCAGAGAAATTATCTGAGTCTGGAGATTCCTTTTTTCAGAAAATTTTAACTGTGAACTCATTTTATTTAATAAGATTATCAAGTTATCTATTTCTTTCTGAGTAGGTTTTGACACTTTGTAAACTTTAAAGAATTGATCCATTCAGTTCAGTTCTGTCGCTCAGTCGTGTCTGACTCTTTGCAACCCCATGAACTGCAGCACGCCAGGCCTTCCTGTCCATCACCAACTCCCAGAGTTTACTCAAACTCAACTCCATTGAGTCAGTGATGCCATCCAACCATCTAATCCTCTGTCGTCCCCTTCTCCTCCTGCCCTCAATACTTCCCAGCATCAGGGTCTTTTCAAATGAGTCAGCTCTTCGCATCAGGTGGCCGAAGTATTGGAGTTTCAGCTTCAACAGTCCTTGCAATGAACACCCAGGACTGATCTCCTTTAGGATTGACTGGTTGGATCTCCTTGCAGTCCAAGGGACTCTCAAGAGTCTTCTCCAACACCACAGTTCAAAAGCATCAATTCTTCGGCGCTCAGCTTTCTTTATAGTCCCCATATATGACCACTGGAAAAACCATAGTCTTGACTAGACAGACATTTGTCAACAAAGTAATGTCTCTGCTTTTTAATATACTGTCTAGGTTGGTCATAACTTTCCTTCCAAGGAGTAAGCGTCTACATCTAAATAATTAAATTTATGTGCACAGTCATTTGTAGTATTCCCTTATTATCCAGTTAACACTGGTGATGTCTGTTGTGATATTTTCTCTTTTATGCATAGTATTTGTCTTATTCTTTTTCTTTGTCAGTCTAGTTAGAGATTTGCCATTTTTATTCATCTTTTTATTAAAAGCATAGCTTTTGGTTTTACTGTGTTTCTCTGTTGCTTTTCTGTTTTCAGTTTCAGTGATTTCTGCTATTATTCCCTTCCTTCTACTTTGGCTTTATTTTGTTATTCCTTTTTCCAGTCTTATAAATTCAAGGTTTAGATTATTGATTTGAGAACTTTTTTTCTAAAATAATCACTTAAAGCTGTATTTTTTTCTCTTACCATAGTTTTAGGAACACACCACAAATTTTGATATGCTGTATTTTTATTTTCATTTAATTCAAATTATATTCTCATTTCCCCTAGGGCTTCCTCTTTATCAAATGGATTATTAAGAAACATATAGAACTTCCCTGGTGGTCCAGTGGTTAAGAATCCGCCTGCCAATGCAAGAAACACGGGTTCAGTCTCTGGGTCAGGAAGTCCCCTGCAGAAGGAAATGGCACACCACTCTAGTATTCTTGCCTGGGAAATCCCATGGACCGAGGAGCCTGGCAGGCTACAGACCATGGGTTTGCAAGAGTTGGACATGACTTAGCAACTAAACCACCACCAGCATTTGAAATTGATATAGCTGTAAATGTACATTGCAAATTCTAGGGCAACAACTTTAAAAACTTCTTTCAAAGAAGTATAATTGATATGTCAAGAGAGAAGAAAAAATGGAATCACATTAAAAGCTTAATTAAAACCAGAGAAGGCAGAAAAAGAGAGGAAGACAAAGAGTATTTGCCCTTATTTATTGAACCATGATTATAATAGATGCTTCAAAGTATTGTCATAATTCCAACATCTGTGTCATTTTACAGTTGGAATCTGATGATCATTTTGTTTTTTCTCTTGCACGTTGAGGTTCCTAATTTTTCATATGCTGAGTAATTTTGGATTGCATCTTGCACTTTTTGAACATGAGACTCTGGGTCTTGTATGATTTCTAAGGAAAAGATTGTGGTTTTGTGTTTGTTTCTGTATTGTTTTGGTTTTGCTTTAGAAGTTAATAGGCCTGGTTAGGTTTGGGGTACAAGTTTCAAACCAACTTCTCTGGGCTGTGGTTCCAGGGTCAGTTTAGTTTTCAGAGCATTTGCCGTGTTATTTGGATCTGTCTTGCATTTACACCACTCAGTGGCCACCGTGAGACTAGGCAATGGTCTAATGGTCTTTGGCATGTGACTCAGAGGTGTGCCCAGGCATCTCTCTACTTTAAGGAGGATCTCTCTCCCGACAAGTGTCTGCCTCTCTGGGGCCCTTCCTCACAGTCATCTGGCCAGAAAGCTGGGGAGCTCTGATGCAACCCTTCCAATTGTGTGCATATGGTAGGTAGGGGAAGAAAAATCTTTTCCCTCTACCCTCCTAAGGAATAGCCTGGGGCCCCTGTAATAAGAAATAAATTTACAAGCAGAAACTATACAAATTTAATACAGGTTTTACATGACATGGGAGCCTTCAAAAGGAAATGAAGACCTGAAAAAGAAGTTAAACCTGAGTATTTTCATGCTATGTTTGATGAAGAGTGGAAAGTCCTGGAAAAATGTGAAAGGACAAAATAAGGGTAAGAGCCAAGTGTGGTTAACTGGGGCAAACAGCAAGGTCTGTTCATTTTAAACGCCTTTGAGCATCCCTCTGTCTTGGGAGGTAAAGATGCTCTCCTGCTCCAGGTATAGGGAGGTAACCTGTCACTTGAGGCTTTGACAACCTGCTTCAGGGGAAGGTCAGAAGACGCTTCCTGCACCTGCCACTTCTCAAATTCCTTCAGCTTTAAATATTCAAATGCTAAGTTGCCTTGTTTTGGGGTAACACATCTGAACTCTTCAGGGGCCAAGAGGTAGGAGAGCAGAGAGAGAAATAATGTTTATTTACTCCACACTCTTGGGACCATAGTCCTTCCACATTGCTGGTGCAGGGTTGAATCTGGGTAATTTTCAAAACAGGCAAAGATGTCTTTGGCATTCTCCTACCATTTTACTAACACCTATCTCTCTGGTTTGAGTTACTTTAGATGACATCTAAAGTCCCTTCCCACAGAAAGGCTCGTTTTTAAGTAATTCAAAGTTGTTAATAGCACAGTACCTGGGGTTCAGAATACCTTTGCTTGAAAGTGTTAGTCACTCAGTCATATCTGACTCTTTGAGACCCCATGGACTGTAGCCCGACAGGCTCCTCTGTCATGGGATTTCTCAGGCAAAAATACTGGAGTGGGTAGCCATTCCCTTCTCCAGGGGATCTTCCTGACTCAGGGACGGAACCCATGTCTCCTGCATTGCAGGCAGATTCTTTACTGTCTGAGCCATGAGGGAAGTCCACGCCCCATTTTTATTTAAATCCTGTTTACTAACTGGGTGACCTTTAGTCAGAATTGTTTAAATTACCAGTACCTTGCTTTCCTCTTAACAGTGCTTACCTCCTGGTGTTGCTGTGCATTTTAAATGAGATATTGCATATAAAGCACCTAGCACAGTGCCTGACAGATAGGAATAGCAAATGCTTAATAAATGGAAGCTGTTAGTTTTTTCTTTTTAATTTATTTTTTTATTGAAGGATAATTGATTTACAGAATTTTGTTGTTTTCTGTCAAACCTCAACATGAATCAGCCATAGGTATACATACATCCCCTCCCTTTTGAACCTCCCTCCCATCTCCCTCTCCATCCCACCCCTCTAGGTTGATACAGAGCCCCTGTTTGAGCTTCCTGAGCCATACAGCAAATTCCCATTGGCTATCTATTTTACACATGGTAATGTAAGTTTCCACGTTACTCTTTCCATACACCTCACCCTCTCCTCCCCTCTCTCCATGTCCATAAGTCTATTCTCTATGTCTGTTTCTCCACTGTTGTGCTGTAAATAAGTTCTTCAGTACCATTCTTGTAGATTCCATATATTTGTTAGAATACAATATTCATCTTTCTCTTTCTGACTCACTTAACTCTGTATAATAGGTTCTAGGTTCATCCACCTCATCAGAACTGACTCAAATGCATTCCTTTTTATGGCTGCGTAATACTCCATTATGTATATGTACCACAGCTTCTTTATCCATTCATCTGTTGATGGACATCTAGGTTGCTTCCATGTTCTAGCTACTATAAATAGTGCTGCAATGAACAATGGGATACATGTGTCTATATCAATTTTGGTTTCCTCAGGGTATATGCCTAGGAGTCAGATTGCTGGGTCATAAGGTGGTTTTATTCCTAGTTTTTTAAGGAATCTCCATACCATCTTCCATAGTGGCTCTATCAACTTACCTTCCCACCAACAGTGCAAGAGGGTTCTCTTTTCTCCACACCCTCTCCAGCATTTATTGTTTATAGACTTTTGGATGATGGCCATTCTGACCAATGTGAGGTGATATCTCATTGTAGTTTTGATTTGCGTTTCTCTAATAATGAGTGATGCTGACCATCTTTTCATGTGTTTGTTAGCCATCTGTATGTCTTCTTTGGAGAAATGTCTGTTTAGGTCTTTTTTACACTTTTTGATTGCGTTTTTCTTCTGGCATTGAGTTGTATGAGCTGCTTGTATATTTTGGAAATTAATCCTTTGTCAGTTGTTTCATTTGCTATTATTTTCTCCCATTCTGAGGGTTGTCTTTTCACCTTGCTTATAGTTTCCTTTGCTGTGCAAAAGCTTTTAAGTTTAATCAGGTCCCACTTGTTTACTTTTGTCTTCATTTCCATTACTCTAGGAGGTGAGTCATAGAGGATCGTGCTTTGATTTATGTCATCAAGTGTTCTGCCTATGTTTTCCTCTAAGAGTTTTATAGTTTCTGGTCTTACATTTAGGTCTTTAATCCATTTTGAGTTTATCATTGTGTATGGTGTTAGGAAGTGTTCTAACTTCATTCTTTTACATGTAGCTGTCCAGTTTCCCCAGCACCATTTATTGAAGAGGCTGTCTTTGCCCCATTGTATATTCCTGCCTCCTTTGTCAAAACTAAGGTACCCATAGGTGCATGGGCTTTCTATCTTGTTCCATTGGTCTATATTTCTGTTTTTGTGCCAGTACCATACTGCCTTGATGACTGTAGTATAATCTGAAGTCAGGAGGGTTGATTCCTCCAGCTCCATTCTTCTTTCTCAAGACTGCTTTGGCTATTCAGGGTCTTTTGGGTTTCCATACGAATTGTGAAATTTTTTGTTCTAGTTCTGTGGAAAATGTCATTGGTATTTGATAGAGATCACATTGAATCTGTAGATTGTGTTTGGTAGTATAGTCATTTTCACAATATTGATTCTTCCTACCCAGGAACATGGAATAGCTCTCCATTTGTTTATGTCATCTTTGATTTCTTTCATTAGTGTCTTATAATTTTCTGTGTACAGTTCTTTTGTCTCCTTAGGTAAGTTTATTCCTAGATATTTAATTCTTTAATAAATGGAAGCCGTTAGTTTTTTAACTTAAGGAGAAACTTTTCTGTTTTGGGACAAATTTCAAATTTGTTTTATTATTATTTTTGTGTTTTTATCAAGCAAGAATATTATAGTATGTATAAAGTGCTTCTAAATTTTAGCACACAAGTTCCAATATGGCTTTAAACAGCCACATAATACTTATATACACCAGCACACATATGTATCCTATCGAATGTATGAATTTGATTTGTGTCAGATCAAAGGTATAGAGTCTGATTAGAGTAGGATTCTATTTTATTTGCATTCACTACTTTTCAAAGTATCAATTTTGGTGATAAACATTTTTTTTATATTGGACATGTTTACTGGCATAATTATGCTAAACCTATTTAATTCTTATTTAGGATTCATTCATGTGTATGTTTATTTTTTTAAGACAATAATTTTTTTAGCAAGGCACAAAGTCCAAAGTGATTTAAAGAATATAGGCAATATGATGTTGATCTTCATGCTTCCAGAACACAACTGAGTAATAGTAATAATAACAACTTGTATTTGAATATTGCTTTTATAATTTCCAAAGCGTTTTCACATAGCCTTTTTTGAAATTTAGTTTAATTGCATGTTTCAGTCCCCATAGTGAAAAATCTGATTCCACTTTAAAAATGAACTGAAAAAGTAAATCTTTCATTTTTACACAATAATATTTTTATTTTTACTAAAAGGGCTACACTTGTGTCATGGACAGAAAACTACCCACAATCTCAGTGGTATGACTCCTTTTTTCTCCACAAAATTATGTGGAAGACAGAAAATCATTTTCACAGTAGGCATCACACAAATTAATGTAAGAGAGAAGAAACAAACAGCTTATTTAAACTTTGAAGGTAATTTAAATACATTTAGTACTTTTACATTTGTAGACGCATTCAACAAACAATTGTTAAATGAATGACAGGTGGAACTTTCTCATCAAATTGAAAGATTAATTGCAAGATGAAGAGAATATGAAATTTAATTTTTGCCAAACATTTATGAATATGTTTCTCTTTCTGGCTCAATACAACAGCCTGATGCTCAGCTTTTGCTGGCCAGCTCTTGCCTATCAAATAGGGTACACTTGCTTGCCATTTCACATTCTCCATTCTCAGACCCAGTCTGATCTCCTACCACTCCTCTGTTCAAATCCTTGACACCAGCCCACCTTGACGGTTTATTTTTCTGTGGACACAGTCAGGGCTTGCCAGGTGGCTCTGTGGTCAAGAATCTGCCTCCAATGCAGGAGATGCAGGAGATGAAGCTTCGATCCCTGGGTTGGGAAGATCCCCTGGAGAAGGAAATGGCAACACACTCCAGTATTCTTGCCTGGGAGATCCACGGACGGAGGAGACTGGCGGGCTACAGTCCATGGGGTCGCCAAGAATCGGACATGACTGAGCACGCACATGTGACATGGACACAGTCACACGCCCCCAGCTCAGGGCCTCCGTTCATGCATTTTCCTTTGCTAGGAAATCTCCAGCATACTTGTGGAATCCTACCCAATTTGAAACAACCATTTATTCACGTTCGTGAATTCTGTGAGTCAGAAATGCAGACAGGCACAGCAGACATAACTTATCTTGACTCCACCATGACAAGACCTTGGTTGGGAAGACTTGAATGGCTGGGGTGATTGAGTGGCTCAGTGAAAGAAATGTCCAGGGGTGTCTTCACTCACTGGAAATTGCCCCACTGAAAATTTCACTCACATTTGATGCCTGGGCTAGGTTGATTGAAAAATGCCACTCAACTTGGCTGTCAACAGAAGCACCTAAACAAATATGCCCCATGTGACCTTGGCTTCCCACAGCATGGTAGCCTTGAGGCTCCGAAAGTGAGTATCTCAGTGAATAAAAAACCCCTACCCATTCTTGAACACCCCTCTCAAATGCATTTCCTCCATATGAACCCTCTCCTTATTTCTCCCTTAACCAAATGTGTTTACTCTCTTTCAAATTTTCACTGTAGTTTCTTTGTGTTTTTCCTTAAGCACTTTTCTTATTCCACCTTGATTTTACAGCCATTTTAATATTTATTTTTATAGTCATGTTATGTTCCTTTGTGTTTCCTATGAACACTTTGAGGGCAAGAACTAGATTTTATTCATCTATGTATTCTCTAAAGCAACTAATAAGGTACCTTTCTAGCATATTGTACATGCTGAACAAATATCTACTGAATCAAAAAGGAAAAAAAAGCTAGTTTCCTAATCCTCCCTTAAGTATTCAATTTCTTCAATATCCACTTTTTAAAAAAACTCACACTTTTACTTGACATATATATGTGTTTGAGAGTATCATGAATTATGTCAAGCCATAATAATCAAAGAAACAGAAATACCATTTGGCAGTTGGCAAAAAGGAATCGGGTAACCATTGTGAAGTGGTTATTTCCAATCAACCATGCATCCATGGATGGTTTGTGAACCATGGTTAATTTAATATCCACACATGCTTATTAGAAGTATTCAGCCTCTTGCTATAATCAACTTGTTTATATATTTACAAGTAATGACTTTCTGGTTATTTTAATTAAGAAACCCTTCATTCATTAGAATTCTGTTGACTAATATAATCCCTTCCAATGGGGGAAACTAGTATTTATAGCAGTTGTAGGAAGAGCAGGTTGACAAATTGCCACAGACATCCATGATGAGGTCTTGATTAACCTGTTAATGGATGAATTAAAATCAGATAAACATTCTGGAGAACAATTTTGCAATATATATCAACTGATATAAAATTGTGTATATCCTTTGACCCAGTGATTTCTCTTCTAGGAATCTATCCTTGACACTTGCACAAAGATAGGAACATGATATTAATTGAAGCATTGGCCATAAGAATATATATTCGGAAACAACATAAATGTGTATCAATGGAGCATTGGTAAAATAAATGATGGTACAGTTATGAAGTGGATTGTTACATAGCTGTTAAAAAGACTGAGGAAAATCTATATGCAATAACACTGAAAGATATTCATATTTTATTGGTAATCAAAGGAATTTGCAGGACAATATGTATATTATGGTACCATTTCTGTTAAAAACAAAAAAAAACAACATGTGCTTATAAATTACAGAAATTTAACCAGGACCAGAGTTGTGGTGTTAAGGTGGGGAGGGGGAGAAAAAACGAGGTAGAAGAGAAGGCTGGGTTATACTTAGTAGTTCTGAGAATCAAAAACATGTGTCATCAATCTTACTCAAAAATATAAGTCAAGGAGCTCCTCCCTTTTTCTGTCAGCCTGTCTCCAAGTTGGTGGGCCACAAATCTCCATTCTCTCTGAGTGACCTGTTGTTTTGGCTGCACTACGTAGTTTGTGGGATCTTAGTTCCCTGACCAGGGCTTGAACCCAGGCTCGGGCAGTGAGAGTGCCAAGTCCTAACCACTGGACAACCTGGAAAGTCCCTAACTAACCTCTTTCTTGGCAGTCAGTCCAGCGCCAGTTTTCAGGCTACCGATGGTAACTAATCATGTCAACTCTGTCTCGCCAAGTTTGTCAATTTTCTCTTCCTCTCTTTTCCTTTCTACTTTCTCTACCTGGTAGCCCAAGCCTTTATCACCTCACCCCTCAATTATTGCAGTTTCTCTCAGCCTGTAGTTTCTCTTCCTAGCCCACAAACCTTCCCTCTATCCTACACAGAGCTTTCCTAATCCCCTGCAGGGTGCCAGCCCAGTCTTCAGCACTTTCCACTGTTACATGTCCCAACTCCTGAGGACGACTGGGCAGTCGGTGCCCTCCCACAGCCTGGCCCGGACTACCGTGCCTGGTGTAACTTCCAGGACGCCAAAAGACGATGGGCTGAACTTCCGTGATCACGAGGACCCCTATCTGGAAGGTCCTGCCTGCCCTCCCAGCTCTGCATACTACAGGTTCTTTAGCACCCACCAGCAATATCTTCCTCATTATTTTTCAGTAAGTCCCTAAGCTGTGTGGAAGCTCCCTAAGAGTGGAAAATGTTGTCTCTTACACTGATTAACTGATAAAGTAACCTGAATCTCCTTAGGCTTTGCCAGCCTGTGGGTACACTAGGGTTCCAAAAATCTATACTTCCCTGACTTTTGTTCCTATCTGCTCATGTGGGACCCTGTCTTCCTGCAAAGTGCCCTTCAGGTATTTCTGGGAGTCTCCAGGCAGCATCTCACCTCATGATCGAGCCCCGGTCAGCTGTCCAGGTCTGCTTCCAGGTGACACACACCATTCTTTTCTCCATTTCCTGCTCTCGACCCCTGCAGGCACCATGGCACCCCACTGGGCACCATTGCTGCTTCCACTGGATACCACCGTGTTCACTAGGCACCAGCCTCCTGCAGAGACTCCTACAATTATATATTTCTTGCAATCGCCAACTGCTGTGAACCAAACAATCTCTCAAAAACATTAGCTGTGGAATGATATTCAGTAGGACATGCTTGGATTTGCTTTTCCAGTGGTGGAGACAGGGTGCACTGATTTATCCTCACGTTCTGTCTCTCCAGTTATCATCAGGACCAGCCTGTAGGCATTTGTGAGGTGGTTTTTCAGGGCTCAGGATACACGATTCTGAGTTGTTGAGCAAAGTAACCCTACCTGCCAAGGTTGCCAGCCCAAATTAATGGTTCCTGCTCTGATGTGTTTTGATCCTTATATGGAAACTTCCTATCTCTGGGTCTTCAAAGTTCAAATCCAAGTAGGAGTTGATCTCAAGTTTCAAGAAAGGTCAGCTCGCACCTCAGACAGAGTTTCTTTGTGCCCATCTGCTAAGCCAAAGAGAGAGTTCCCTACTGCAGTTCTCACAAGGGGAGAATTAGGGAAGTAAAACAATCAAAGAAATGCTTTCTCCACAGAGTGGCACAGGGCAGCGCAGCTAGGAATGAATGGACAAATGCGTTGCATGCAAGTGTGGTAAAAGGATGGTCAGTTTATGAGTGTTTGTTTCTTAGTGCTTCACAGTCTTACCATACAAATGGTTCTCAGAGGCTTTGAAGTTAAAGCTCCTGGGAAAGAGAAGTGTTCACACTTAGGGTTTCAATGCACTAGAGCCAAGGTCAAGTAAACCTAGTGGTGTGAAAGGCCACAGAGAGGCTCCGATGGTAGGAAATACTCTATCCTTATAGAAGGCAAAAGGTGACTGCATATTCTTCAACAGTAAAAGACACACCTTCAAATCATATAAATCAGGTTAATTTCCTGTGACAGCATGTCAAGAATAAAAGAGACGATGGTCTGAAATATGTGGCATGCTAGTGGCAGATATAACATTAGAAGTTTTCAAACTTTTTAAAATAGGCATCAGATTTTCTCAAATGATTTTCATATAATTATTTTTGGAATCTCTAGGACACACTATGTCACATGGGTCTTGCTTAAGGGAAATACCATAAATAATTCTCTATCTTTACAAAGGAGAAACAGAGAGTGATTATTTTCCTAATCAAAGGATCCTCATCCCCTTTAGAGTAATATGAGATTTAAGTTACGCAAATGTATTTTCTCATAACTTTGCTTTTTGCTGCTTTTATTGTTATTTTTTAAAACCCAGTTTTATGGATCCTTTTTGGATTAAAAAGTAATGCTCATCACTTAAGAGCACTTGAGATTTGTATGACAGTTTGTGCTGGTGAAGACTTTCCCCTCTCCCATCCCTGCTTCATTTGGTTCTGGCAGCCCTGTGAGGGAGGTGGTCAGAGCAGGATTTCCCACCTCTATTTTTGTTTCATCTTTACTGTGTTTACTGGGCTTCCCTGGTGATTCAGCTGCTAAAGAATCTGCCTGTTAAAAAAAAAAAAAAAAGAATCTGCCTGTAATGCAGGAGACCTGGGTTTGATCCCTGGGTTGGGAAGATCCCCTGAAGGAGGAAATGGCTACCCACTCCAGTATTCTGGCCTGGAGAATTCCATGGACTATCATCCATGGGGTCGCAAAGAGTCGGACACGACTGAGCGACTTTCAGTTGAACACTTTACTGTGTTAGGGGGTTTACTACACCGTGAACCTGTTCTTGCTGCAAAATGTCAAACTGATTCCAAATCTAACATATAAAACTCTGTTATCTTGTACATGACACTCACAAGTTCTCTCCATCGAGTTAAATGTATTCTAACACTTCATAGAAAAACCCACCAAGGAGAGGTAGTATATCCTATTTTCAGCCTAGAGAAGTGAATCCCAAACCTCACTGGGCATCACAATCATCTGAATTTGCTAAAAATATGGATTCCAGAACCCCACCCCAAACCTACTGAATCAGGATGTCTGACAGTGAGAAACTCTGGGAGAGCCCATTTCAGATGACAACCCAACTCCTGCCTGAAGGAGAGTGCTCTGCTGTCTCCAGTTCCTTCAGTTCAGGCTGTAATTAAAAAAAAAAATTATTGGAGTATAATTGATTTAAAATGTTACTTAAATGTTATTTAAAATGTTACTTAAATGTTATTTAAAATGATCGAACCCAGGTCTCCTGCATTACAGGCGGATTCTTTAGCAGCTGAACCACCAGGGAAGCCCAGTTACTTCAGGTGTACAATAAACTAAATCAGTTATACTTACAGGCTTCCCAGGTGGCTCTGTGGTAAAGAAACCACCTGCCAGTGCAGGAGACATTAGAGACCTGGGTTCAATCCCTGGGTGGGGAAGATCCCCTGGAGGAGGGCATAGCAACCCACTCCAGTATTCTTGCCTGGAGAATCCCATGGTCAGGGGAGCCTGGTGTGCTACAGTCCATGGGGTAGCAGAAGAGTCAGACACGACTGAGTGACTGACCACAACACATATATTCATTCTTTTTAAGATTTTTTTCCTATATAGGTCATTACACAGTATTGAGTAGAGGTCCTTATGCTATACCATAGGTCCTTATTATTTATCCATTTTATATATGGTAGTATGTATATGTCAAGCCCAGTCTGCCAATTTATCTCTCCTCCTCCGTTTCCCCCACCCTGATAACCGTAAGTTTGTTTTCTACAACTGTGATTCTATTTCTGTTTTGTGAAGTAAGTCAGAGAAAGACAAACATCATGTAATACCGCTTATATGTGAAATCTTAAAAAAAAGGCACAAATGAACCTATTTAGAGGCTGTAATTTTTAACAGAACTTGACTGAATGCTTGAAGGGTGACATAGAAATGACTGAGGTAGTTGCTTAGAGTTGCTGCTGCTGCTACTGCTGCTGCTGCTAAGTCGCTTCAGTCATGTCCGACTCTGTGCGACCCCATAGACGGCAGCCCACCAGGCTCCCCCGTCCCTGGGATTCTCCAGGCAAGAACACTGGAGTGGGTTGCCATTTCCCTCTCCAGTGCATGAAAGTGAAAAATAAAAGTGAAGTCGCTCAGTCGTGTTCGACTCCTAGCGACCCCATGGACTGCAGCCTACCAGGCTCCTCCATCCATGGGATTTTCCAGGCAAGAGTACTGGAGTGGGGTGCCATGCTTAGAGCTAGTAGTTTATAACTTACAATCCACATTCAATTTCTAGCCACTTAGTGGCAGTATCTTCACAGCAGGTGCCAGCTCAAAATCCACACCAACAGGAATCTTTAGAAATTCCCATGCCTAAGATTTCAGATCCAACCCCCCTGTTGTCGTTGATGCTATTGTTCAGTCGCTAAGTTTTGTCTGACCCCATGAATTTCAGCACACCCAGGCTTCCCTGTCCTTCATTATCTCCTGGAGTTTTCTCAAATTCATGTCCATTGAGTTGGTGATGCCATCCAACCATCTCATCCTGTGTCACCCGCTTCTCCTCCTGCCTTCAGTCTTTCCCAGCATCAGGGTCTTTTCCAGTAAGTCAGCTCTTTGCATCAGGTGGCCAAAGTATTGAAACTTCAGCTTCAGCATCAGTCCTTCCAATGAATATTCAGGGTTGATTTCCTTTAGGATTGACTGGTTTGATCTCCTTGCAATCCAAGGGATTCTCAAGAGTCTTCTCCAACACCACAGTTGAAAAGCATCAATTCTTCAGTGCTCAGCCCTCTATATGGTCCAACTCTCATATGCTCCAGCCAAAGGAGCAACTCCTCCTTTCATGCCATCTAAGACCATTGCCCCACTTTCCCACCCCAGAGTGGTTGATGCTGAGATTCTCCATTTCCTCCTGGGGAAATCCTAGTATCTCCAGATACCATAACCCAGATAGATGATAAGGAGACCACCATCCATTTCCCATAGGCTGGTACAGACATGTCTCTAGTGAGACCAAGCAAGGCCACCTCGCTTAGTCTAGCTAGCACTAAGCCAGCCCCAGGCTCAGCTCGTCACAGCCTCTCCTCCAATTTAAGGCTAAAGAAAAATCAAACCTGCACACCTCCTTCGCTTCAAACTAATCTCAATTCCAAGTCTATTGTGAGAAAAACCTCAGGGCAAAAAAACTACACCTATCTGCAGGGGGGCAGGGAATCCAAGCTTAATCCAGCTTTAGAAAAAGGGAAATTGTCGAACTCTATTGGAGAGTAGTTTGTTTAAACCCAATTTACATCACCAAACAGGTTGATTAGCATCACACTCTGAAGTAAGGTTTCTCCTAAACAAAGACTGAAGGCTTTTATGACAAAAGGAGCTCACTAAGGCTGAGTTCTCTCAAACAAAGCCAGAACCTGCTACTTTTGGAGTGCATCTTGTCCTCCAATCTAATACCTTATCAGCTCAAATCCCTCTTCTTCCAGGAAGCCCTCCCAGACCATTCTGGGCCACCTTGTGTCTCCTTCTAATAAATCCCAACAGTTACTATCAATCTTATTCACCTGGCAATCGGTTATATATGGCATGGTCTCTAGACCATTTTGGGGGTTTCCCTGGTGGCTCAGAGGGTAAAGCATCTGCCTGCAATGTGGGAGACCTGGGTTCTCTATACAAGACTATTCTTGTAATTTTGCTTTGAACTTTTGAATTCTTTTACCATTTGAAGTGAAGTGAAGTGAAAGTCGCTTCAATCAGTTCAGTCACTCAGTCGTGTCCAACTCTTTGCCACCCCATGGACTGCAGTACACCATGCTTCCCTGTCTGTCCTTTACCATCTCCTAGAGCTTGCTCAAACTCATGTCCATTGAGTCGATGATGCCATCCAACCATCTGGTCCTCTGTCGTCCCCTTCTCCTCTTGCCCTCAATCTTTCCCAGCATCAAGGTCTTTTCCAATGAGTCAGCTCTTCACATCAGGTGGCCAAAGTATTGGAGCTTCAGCATCAGTCCTTCCAATAACTATTCAGGGTGGATTTCCTTTAGGATTAACTGGTTTGATTTCTTTGCTGTCCAAGGGACTCTCAAGAGTCTTCTCCAGCACCACAGTTGGATAGTGTAAATTCTTTTGTGCTCAGCCTTCTTTATGGTCCAATTTGCGCATGCATACATGACTACTGGAAAAACCATAGCTTTGACTAGAGGGACCTTTGTCAGCGGTCATAGCTTTTCTTCCAAGGAGCAAGCGTCTTTTAATTTCATGGCTGCAGTCACCATCTGCAGTGATTTTGGAGCCCAAGAAAATAAATTGTGTCACTGTTCCCATTATTTTCCCATCTATTTGCCATGAAGTGATGGGACCAGATGCCATGATCTTCATTTTTTGAATGTTGAGTTTTAAGCCAGCTTTTTCAGTCTCCTCTTTCACCTTCTCCAAGAGGCTCTTTAGTTCCTCTTCACTTTCTGCCATAAGGGTGGTGTCATCTGCATATCTGAGGTTATTGAGATTTCTCCCAGCAATCTTGATTCCAGCTTGTGCTTCCTCCAATCCAACATTTCTCATGATGTACTCTTGGCTTCCCAGATGGTGCTAGTAAAGAACGTGCCTGCCAGTGCAGGAGACAAAAGAGACTCAAGTTCAGTCCCTGAATTGGGAAGATTCCATGGGGAAGAAAATGGCAACCCACTCCAGTATTCTTGCCTGGAGAATTCCATGGATAGAGGAGCCTGGCAGGCTGCAGTCCAAGGGGTTGCAAAGAGGTGGACACAACTGAAGCGACTTAGCACTTAGCACACACACTCTGCATATAAGTTAAATAATTAGGGTGACAATATACAGCTTTGATGTACTCCTTCCCCAATTTTGAACCAGTCAGTTTTTCATTCTGTTCTAACTATTGCTTCTTGACATGCATACAGGTTTCTCAGGAGGCAGGTAAGGTGGTCTGGTATTCCCATGTCTTTAAGAATTTTCCACAGTTTGTTGTGATCTACACAGTCAAAGGCTTTGGCATGGTCAGTGAAGTGGAAGTAGATGTTTTTCTGGAATTCTCTTGCTTTTTTGATGATCCAATTGATGTTGGCAATTTGATCTCTGGTTCCTCTGCCTTTTCTAAATCCATCTTGTTCACCTGGAAGTTCTTGGTTCACGTACTGTTGAAGCCTGGCTTGGAGAATTTTGTGCATGACCTTGCTAGCATGGGAAATGAGTGCAATTGTGCGGAAGTTTGAGTGTTCTTTGGCATTTCCCTTCAATGGTATTGGAATGAAAACTGACCTTTTCCAGTCTTGTGGCCACTGCTGAGTTTTCCAAATGTGCTGACATATTGAGTGCAACACTTTAACAGCATCGTCTTTTAGCATCCAGCTCAGCTGGAATTCCATCATCTCCACTGGCTTTGTTCATTGTGATGCTTCCTATGGCCCACTTGACTTTGGGCTCCAGGATGTCTGGCTCTAGGTGAGTGATCACACCATCGTGCTTATCTGGGTCATTAAGATCTTTTTTGTATAGTTCTTCTGTGTATTCTTGCTACCTCTTCTTAATATCTTCTGCTTCTGTTGAGTGTTGAGTGGTGGACAGCAATAATCTAAAATATCCTGTTGCTCCCCAAAATGTCTTAAGTTTATATCATTTGTTCAGTCCTCACAACAACCCTATACAGCAGGTGTTTGTATTATCCCCATCAACAAGGACACTGGATTTCAGAAAGGTAAGCAGATGCACTGAAGTCACACAGCTGGCTCACACAGAAGCAATTCTGATCTGACTCCCCAAAATGTTCTCTTATCTATTATCTCAAACTACTTCCTCAGGAGTCTATTTTGACTGGACCATTGGATCTGTAGAAAGGTGTACTGCAAAATAAGATCGAACCTAAGTGAGAAGGGCCTTATGTATCAAGCTACAAAATTTGTACTTAATTTGCCAAGCAATGGGGTGCCATTGAAGGCTCTGGAACACAGAAATGACAGGATCAGTGTTAGGCGCTAGGAAGATTAATCTGACAGTAGGGTGTAAAACAAGAGTGGTGAGAGCCTGAAGGGGGTAGGGGAGTGCAGGAAGATGGTTAGTCAGCAAAGACAACAGTCCAGGTGAAACTGCCCTTAGAACTTGAAGGGAAGAGGCAGGTTTGCAAGAAAGAAGAGGGTACTAGTCATGAAAAAATTGAGAAGGAATGTCAACACCACCCTCCTCAGTCAATTTCTGGCGGGAAAGAAGTGAAGAAAATGCTCATCTCTCAATACGATACAAAATGAGCATAGTTTTAATTGGCGCCCTCTTCCTCTTGTTTCTTCTAATTCTTATTTCCTTTCTCCCCTTGTGACTGAGCTACAGTCACCTTACAAGGGACTCTTGCCTTAGGTGTTTCAGTTTTTCCTAAGGAACACAAACACTTAAAAGTGAGAACTGTGATTATTCCAGCTTGGAGCAGAGCCAAGCAGAATTATATCTTCAGGGCTGAAATACAGTAAAACACGCAGAAACAGTGTTTCTGCCTGGTTCAGACACTTCCGTTTGCATAATGCCTGCGACAAAAATATTGAAATTAAAGGTGATATCGCGTGAATCAGGAAACTCTTTTAAAGACAGCATATTCTAGAAAATAAGAGATATTTAATCAAGTCAGGAATTTGGACCTAACCTAGAAGTTTAAACAAAAAGAAAGAAAAGAATGGCATATGTTTCTGTTTCCTAATGAGGACCTAATCACTAATTTGAAAGATAGCTAAATCCCCAAATTAAATTTTTTTGGAAACCAGATGCAAACAGGAGCGTTTTCTCTCCTACTCACTCTCTGCTCTTTCCTATCAGCCCTCCTGCAACTGGATTTTTCTCGATCTCCTTTGATTGTTTTTATATCTATTTCTCTAGAAAAGTGCATGCTACTCAAACAAATGTTATCTTCTGACCCCCAGTGAGAAAGACCCACTGGGTACCATGTTTTTACACATCAAATACATTTTCATAGTTTCAAATACTTGGAATTACTAATGTTCCCATAATGCGTTAGGGACATTGTGGTGGTATTGAAACCACAAGAAAGGAATATTATTTTATTAAGACAGGATTGAAGATGTGCTCTTTCACTAAGGGAAGAAAACACCACAGTGAAAAGCACATATGCTCTGCTTCTCTGATACTAAGGAACCCCGAGGAAAGCTCTTCACACAAAATTTGCATAGAGCCTGGCTCCGCAGCGCGCCCCTCCAGCTCGCCCTTTTCCCATTTCAGGAGTCGAATGGTTAGTACCGAAAAGGTTTTACACAGAAATGGGAAGTTCTCCTATTTACTGCCTTCTGAGAACCTTACTGTACTGTGCCTGTATTTGGTGTGCATAGGATAATAAAATCCATGTGTGAATGTTTATATTTTAAAGATGTTGTGCTCCAATATGTTCTGAGTTAGGGCTTTTGAAAATACGGTATAGATTGCACACAATGCCAACTGAAAGGCTAATCTTCCCACTGTTACACTTTAATTAGTGAGACCTGTCATTACAACTTTTTATGATGAAAAGTATCAGGCCTTTTATCTTACTTTTAAGCCCTATTCTGAAAACAGCAGAAAAGGAACTGAAAAGACAAAGGAAATTGCATTTTATGGAACAATAAGGAGAGTCTTTAAAAATTCAGGGAAGTTCACAAACTGCCAAGGAAAACTCATTGGAGGCAGCAGCGCTAAGAAGGGGGCCGTCAACTGAGTATGCAATATTAGCAGTCAGCTAACTCCCTAATCCTCTTCAGAATCCAAGGGACAAAAAAGAATAAGAACATTTCATAACAGCAGCCTGTAAGGGTGGCCTTTCAATTGCATCTCTGAATACGTAGGAATTTAGAGATGAGTTCCAAAGCTATTAGAAAAGTCTTGGTTTGTCATACCTGTGTTCTCTTTAACATCAGGTTGGAATCAAATGACAAAAATTTATTGCATCTTATTGACAATTTATTACATCTATGTCAGCATTTGCTACACTAAAAATTGTTCTGATAGCCTTAGTAGAAAATGTGGCACTTAAAAACACAAAAGCAGTACTTTAATTCAAAAGAAGTCTAAGAAATTGGAAGATTTAGGGAATTAAGTGAAAATTAGGAAGCACAGAGTTCTTAGGAAATGGTAACTTAAAAAAATAAAAATAAAAAAGCCAGAGCCCACAGACAAAAATAGAGCTTTCTTTCTGATTTTGTACAATTATTTTCTGCAAACCCTATTTAAATAAACATGACTGTGGTTTGTCCTCAAGATAATAGAGGTTTGATATGAATTAAGGTGATGTTTTAAGAAAATGTGCATGTTTTGAAAGCACGTAGGACAAAAAGACAAAGTTGAGAATGCACTTTCTGGTTTTCGGAGAGAAAAATAATTGGTTGCTGCCAAAATACTTTTCCTTCACTCTTTCAGTATTATCTACTTTGGGGTTTGGGGTAGATTCAGTTGCTTTGCTTTGTATCCGACTTGGAAACCAAAGCTTTAAACTGAGATGAGGGAGACGTTTTCAAAGCAGAATAGGAAAAAGAGCAATGGGGTGGCTCTGAAAAGAGGGAAGATGCTGCCTTACCAATTCCAACACTCATGCCAATTCATTCCCTTCATCCACTCCCTACCTGCTGGTAAAAGCTGGATCCTATTTCAGAAACCCAGTTCAGTGCACACTCCAATTCCAGAGCTCTTCTCAATTATTCTATGACAGGAGGTCCCAGTAAGGAATACAGAACTAACAAGCTACCGCCAACCAGGAAAGGTCAAAAGAAGACACCACATGTCCAACCACCTCCCAGAATCCTCCTTGCTGGCATCCATCTTGACTGAGCAATGGTGAGCGACCAGGAAGGACCCTGAGTCAGAATGATTAGCCAGAGACAACCCCAAGGGGATGAGAAAAGAGGGTGATACACAAGAGGAGAGGATGGTCACTTCTTTTTCTGTTGCAGGAAGGGGGACCCTTCCCAGGGCCGGAGAGTGGGCTCTTGTCTAACACTCGAAAATGAATTGTCCGTGGAGACACAGGTGCTGAGAAAGCAAGAGACTTTATTGGGAAGGAGCGTCTGGGCAGAGAGGAAGAGGGTAAAGGAATTCAGGAGACCTGCTCTGCCAAGTGGCTCTCAGTCTTGGATTTTATGGTAACAGGATTAGTTTCTGGGTTGTCTCTGGTTAATCATTCTAACTCAGGGTCCTTCCTGGTAGCTCACTGTTGCTCAGTCAAGATGAATGCCAGCAAAGAGGATTCTGGGAGGTGGTCAGACACGTGGTGTCTTCTTTCGACCTTTCCTGGTTGGTGGTGGCTGCTTAGTTCTGTCTTCCTTACCAGGACCTCTTGTTGTAAAATAACTCATGTAAATGGTTACGATACCTGGCCAAGGTGGGCAGTTTTAGTCAGTATGTTTCCCCTAACATTTCTACCTACACCATTACTGCCCGCATTTTGTCTAGGCAGCTGGGGAAGGAGAGCCTAGTTACACCTTCGACATCTGTACTTGGGTCACCAAACACTATGATGGTGCCATCATTTGACAACATTGTGGGTTAAAGTTCAAATAGAAGAATTTTAAAATAAATAAACTTTCAGTAAGGTAATCCAAGGACTCTATCACTGATTTCTAGAGAAAAAATAAACTGTGATTTTAAAACAACCTAAAACTTCAAAGGTAAATTTTGGAACAGAACTCATTTCCAACTCATTTGTTGTAAGAGCCCATCTGGAAAAGACATGGCAGAGAGCACGTGATGGCTTAGAAAATGCCAACAAATGAAATATCTCGACTTGCCACATTCAAGTGGGTATTTTCTTTAATACAACAGAAAAATCCTTTATTAGCGCCCATAATGGTAAAAGTTAACTTTAGATTTGGTTTTTCCTTCCAGCTAAAGCTGTTGTAATGTCTAACAGAAGCATAGGGAAGGTGAAAGAATTATTGTTCTTACTCATTACAGAAAAAAGCAAGGGCATTATTTTCCGATTCAGGAAGTGCTAAATTCTTAAGACAGCACAGTATTTATAATGTTACCATTTTTAATATGTCATGATCATTGACACAGAAAGCTGCAGAAACCTGGAGGAGGACTTTTGGCATAATGAATGGGAAATGATCAGAAATACAAAAAGGCTTGGGTTTTGCATTTAAGTTAAATATTAAATCAAACAAACACATGCTGAGGAATCTACCCCCTGCTTGCAAATACCAATTTGTCCTCAGATCTACATCTATGTGTCTCTGAATGGTTGGCAATTCTACGTTGGCAAAATGAAATAGAGAGAATCGAGACAATTGTCCACGCTGAGAATAATTTGTTGCCTTAGACAAAAATAATTTTGCAGTTTATTAATTAAGCAGGCCATTCTGATATACTGAATCGTAAAAGACCACTAGAGAACAAGTAGATAAATTGGTAGGAAAGAGTTTCAATAGTTTTGCTTTTTTACCATTCTCTGGAAAACAATGCTTCTCACACTTTCATACATATCATATTCAGCTACAGTGAACACTTGTTTTATTTAAAAAAAATTTTTTGGCCACATCCTACAGCTTGTAGGATCTTAGTTCCCTGACCAGGGATTGAACCAGCAGCCCTGTCAGTGAAAGTGCAGAGTCCTAATCACCTGACCACCAGGCAAGTCCCTGAAACCACTTGTTTTAAAGTCATATCCCTAGGCCCTGACTTGGAGAACTTTGATTTTGTTTATCAGAGCAGGGTCCAAGGAATTTTGATACAGGGGATCTGCAGGCCATATAGCAGGCAGCCCCATGACCCTCATTCTGTGGAAATACCTAAGTAAGCAAAACTAAAGTGTCAATTAAGTTACATCATATACTCCATGCAAACAAACTTTGAATTATTCATCCATTTAGTCAACATTCATTTATTGGTTGGACGCGGTGTAAGCTGGGCACAAAGTAGGTGCAAAATGCAGTTTCTTCAACACCCAGCTCTCTATACGATTTCCTGACGCCCCACGTCACTTTGTCCATATAAACACCGTTGTCCCTGTACAATGCCAGAACATCCAGTTGATTTAATGAATCAACCAGGTAAAATACACAATAACTTCCCAACTAACACTGAATGTTTTCTGAAGTGACAAAGTTTTGGCTTTGATTAGATGTAGCCACTCTCTGAGTTTTAAAATGCTTAAAATGTAAGGAGGAAGGTAGCGAAAGTCTTGCCTGAGAATATTCTTCAAAGCTTGAAGTATAAGAAACAATGACTGTCTCTTGAAAGGGAAACAGGGGGACTGCGAATTGTTGATGGGCAAAGAACATTATTGTCACTGTGTACACTTCTGAATTTCTCATCACGTACGTGTATTCTCTATTAAAAAATAAACATGAATTTTACATTTAAAAAATAGGCTTTATAACCTATTTTAGCTAAAGATGCTCTCTCCTGATTCTTCCAGGAACTTCAGCTTTGAACACCCGACAATCATAACACACACTTTTAATCTAAATGAATGCTATACGTGTGCACGCACAAGCCACGATTCCTTTATTAAACAACACATATGCACCAAATAAGTTTCAATTAGCGCAGGCTACAGACTCCATCCTCTCCCACCCCAACAAAAAATGCCCCGGGCCATACATTTAAAGAAATGAATGCAAATTGAAAACAAATGCACAATTACCTTTTCAAAATGATTTAATTTTAATTAACATATTTATATTGCATGTGGATGTTCAATTTAAAACCCTTAAAGGAAGCAAATGTAGAAGATTTGATAAAATATTATGTATGAAGGTTCTGCATTTATCAATTACTGATTCATTTTCTGATTTAGCATTTGCCCAAGAGAAAGCATTACTGGTTAATTTATAAATTCAAAGTTGTTTTTAGATTTTTCTTCAAGTAGGGAAGCGGTTATTGTCCTGCGTTCTGATTTTCAAGTACCATATTCCAACTATTCACTTATCCAAAGTGATTACAGTGCTAATAGAAGCATTTGGGTTTAAATTCAGTGTTCAAATAGCTGTATTATGCAATTAGTCAATATGCAATTACAGGCAATCTAATGGAGCCAGATGCATGCAGTCCAGACACATGCAAACTAGAGATTAAGACTTCCTCAGTTTTATGCATATAAGCAAATTATGCAGTTAAACAGGCCTCGCTAAAGAATGAATTGCATCTGTTTTGAGCCAGCTGGACTAGGTGAATTTTCATTTCACCAGTTCAGAGAAATGCCTTAAAACTCTGAAGCTTTTCAGTGCTGTAATAATGGTATGAAGTTTCAAGTACCCATAGCAAAGACAGCAACAACAACAACGAAGATGTCCTTAATGTTTTTCCTAAAGTAGGGCTTCTTTCCCCTCCCCCACTCAATTTCTTTCATAAGGATGTCTTATCAGAAAGTCCTATGAAAACGCTTCCCTGCCATCTCATTCACAAGATTAAATCTAGTGCCTTGAACATAAACGTTGTGTTTCACTGGAACATTCAATGGAAGAAGCAGCTTCATTTCATATCCTTGATATACCCACAAATCAGGTTCAAAAATCATGGAAGGCTCAGAAATGATCAAGGAATAGACGCCTGATGGAACAGATGCACAGATGCTGTGCTGGAAGAAAAGACAAATGCTGAAGTGCATAATGATTTTGAAAAGATTTCTTTATCAAACATGTCATTTGTTTGAAAGACCAGAGTTGTTGGCATCAGATGTGGGGTATCAGCTTGTTAGCAAAGTGAAACATGATGGCTGCTAGATACTGGCGACTGATGAATCAATTGAAATCACTGATGTTGCTCAACTGAACATCTTCATTTAATATGTCAATGGTCAGAAGTTAACAGAACACCTTCTGTATTGGGTTACCACCACAACCAATAAGACGTCACATCTCAGTGGATACCCTGACTAAATATTTTTGTAAAGAGTAGTGAAATCTCTAAAGAAATCTTATCAGCTGGCCTAACCAATTACACATTCTGTGGATGATTAGCTGCAAAAATAGAATATGAGTGTAGCTTTTCCGTGTAAGTTCTGGCTGGGTAACATTAGTGAATCATTTGTAAACAATTTCCATGCACTGGATTTATATCAAGATGTTAAAATGCATTTATTTATCTGTACTACAAATAGGCTCTATTATCGATTCTGGGACATTTACAGAGGAAATCTTTAGCAATAACATTTTTCTCATTTCTTTAGTGAGGTTTCTGATGACCCAATGTACTTTAAAAGGGCTTTTAACCCAAAGTACAAAAAAAAAAAAAAAGGAGTAAGCACTTGAATTCTTCTCTAAGAAAAACCTAAGAGGGTGTTCTCCTGCCCCACCCCCCACCCCCCTTGCCTGCTCTATAGGAAAAGGCTGGGCTGACTGGATTTTTGGACTCGAGAGTGATCACACCTATAGAAGGGTCCGTCCAGGGGAGGCACCACAGCATTGCACTAGACATCAGTTTTCAAGTTGCTTCTTTAATATAACCTTGTTCTTACTCGGTGACAACAAACCAATACTCAAAATAAGTTTACCACCACCTTGGACCTGCGCTTCTAATAGGGCGGGGTCAGGAAGAAAGCTAGACAAAGGTGTTAAACCAGTGAAGAAAGGAATAATGAAACATCCCCCAAGCCTCTCTACAAAAGCCATTATCATGCAGCAGTACAGACTCTCTGGGAAGCTCCAAGCCCCCAAAATCCTTGGGAAGGAAAGAAATACTCGCCCGTCAGTTCCTCTGGGAAGAGCTTCGTGTGTAGGTATTTCTGTCTTGTTTTGCTGCGTAAGTAGACATATGGCTGTGAAAAATACATTTCATAGTGCTGTAATAGAGACTTTCTACATTTTCATTTAAGCCTCAATTTTATTAACATAAAATAATCAGGGTATCCTTTAAAAGCATAATAAAAAACAAAAGTATGGCTGTACTGCCTGGTGGCTGGTGTTCACTTTGTATCTGAAGTGAGGCCATCACCTAGGGAGTCCATAAACTCATTCTAAGGATCCTGACATTGGTCAAAACATTTTGGGGGCTCCTCTCTGGGAATTGCCTTCAGAGCAAGCTTCCAAGCCCCACAAGAAAAGCAGCCTCATTACTCTATAGTCACACCTGCATAATACTAACATAAATTTAGTAGAAGGAAACTGAATAATTTAAGGCATCATAAGATTTAATCTTTTCCTTAAATGTGAATGCCAATTTTCACATTGTAAAATTGTCATTTAAATATAGTAAGAAGCTGTTGACTAAAGTAAAAAAATTTGTCAAATTAAACCATTAAATTACTATGTGTACAAATTTTTTAAGTACACAACTTACTTTTAATCTAAGAGTTAAGTGTATTCATTGGAAGATAATGAACAACAGGCATTTAATAACATTTTAATTTTATGTGTTTAAATATTCATAGCTATGTTCATAAACTCACATGCCTGATCTAGTGATTATGCTTATGAAATGCAGTATTTCTTAGATGCCCTAAGTCTCCATTTATTTTCTGAAACTGCATTAATTTGCACCCCAGTGCAAATCACTATGTTTTTAGTAAAATATTCCATAATATTACAAGTACGAAACCACCCCAAAGCAATGAAACAATAGCTACCTGCAAGAGGAAAAGAAGCAAATTAACATTTGTCCAGGCCCTACTCTGTGCCAGGCTCTTTATGGACATTTTCTTGCTTAATCCTTAGAATAACCCTAGGAGGTATTATTATCACAGTGCAGTTGGCTCATGCACAACTTGGTAGTTTACCTTTCCAAGGCCTTTCTTAATAATCCCATTATAACACTCCACTGCCTGTCTGAAAGAACACAGTTCTTGTTCTTAAAAACAAAAACAAAACAAAAATTCCTACTAACATCTTTCTAGGGGGATATAAGAATGTCAAGTTCTAGGGAGCAAAGAATCACAGTCTTTCCTGACTGGACGGTACGCCTACTCTTGATGTAAATGAACAACAAAAATCAGAGGGAGAGGAGCAATTTTCCCCTTTACTTAAAAAATTCCAGTATCATCAGCCTACTTAGCAGAAATTTTAATAAAATTGGATCTAAAGAACCAATAGCAATATACTCTATCAGGCTGCAATTTTATAATACCTCACCATGGCATAATCACGTCAAATAAATAGAATGATGGCCACTCAGAGATCACATTAGATTACAGATGTTAAATTTTAAATGAGAAATCAAGTATCTGGAGTTTGAAGAATTTCTCTGAAGTGTCTTCATCTTCTCTAACACTACAGTTAATTAACAACAACTTGTGTTTTAATAACACCTAAATCCCATGATTCTGTAAGTGTTCTAATCAATGGTTGCCAAGTTGTCTGCCCCAAGAACCACTTTGGAGCTTCTGAATTATATCCATATAATGTGCAATGCTGCAACGCCCCCTTTCCAGAGGCCCTCCTTTCTCCTTTAAGGTTATTTTCAGCTTTGTCTTTTCCTCTCTCATCCAGGTAGTGGTGTTCAAATGCTCTTTTTTTCTCCAAACTCCTATCTCCAGTCCTTCCTTCTAATCATCCCAATCAATCCTTGACTCTGAATTCCTCCCCTCCCCTGGAGGTCCCCAGGACCTCCCCAGCACCTGGCCCTGAGTTCCTCCGGGAAAACACTGTGAGCTCAAAACGGCTGGGGTTTGTTCAGCGGGTTGGGTCTTTTTCCCAAGTTTATTGCTCAGTGAAAGCCAAGCTGTATCATGAAAGATGTGAATAGAATATAAATTGTCCCAATTCAACAAGTTAATCAAGGTTATTTGACCACTGAGGATTTAGTTAGGGGCTATGGTTGTCACTGAAATAAAACAATAATCACAAAAAATAATTTAAATGGTTTTATTTAAGTCGATTGTAGAGATCCTGGATGTTGCTTTTTGAACACAAACAAGAAATTAACAAAACAAGCATTCATATTTCTAGTTTTAAACACTTTAGTTCTACATGTGGAATGCAGATATTTGAAAGAGATTTTCAACAAGGTCAACACAATGCATGAGATAACACACACTGAATTAGGCTAGTCTTCACCTCCATCTTCGCGTTTATGATCCTAAATTGGCTGGAGGTGTGTGTGTGGCGGGGCGGGGGGTGGGGGGTGCTTTTTTGCTTTTTCATTTCACAAATGATTGCTCAACACAGAATGAAATACACCAAAGAAGAAAATAGTCTTTTTATACCTAGGGAAGAAGCTACTACTCTTAAAATGATCACTTCAAGGTAACAGACATCCAAATTGATGTGGTTTTCTTTGAAACCTCATCAGTAAATCATTTCTTGCACAGTAGGTTCGGCATTAACCCTGCATTTAGGATAGGTAGTGTTATGGAGGGCTGGCTGCTGCATACCAACGTCAGTATCAAGTTCTTCATCAGGAATTAGAGACTGTCCCGGATACCAAGCAGGACAACACTGGCAAAAAAACAAAAAGTGAACTGCAGATAGGTCAAAACAAGCTACATTTACTGTTAGAAAAATATCATAAAACGTTACTGGATATGTTGTTTTAAATGCTAGCGTATAATAAAACACAATGGAATCTTCTATTTTTAACACCTTATGCTCAAATGGTCTTTACATAGGTTGTGTTTTAATAAAACACATTAGACAACATACACACTCTATCAGAGAACAAACATTAGAAACTTGCCATTTGGTGAAGGCTATTCTCCCACTTACTACAGGGCTCACATTTCTCTATTCATCACATCAGTAAACAGGTTGGACTGTCATCACATTAAAAATATACAAAATTGTTTGCTCTATTAGATTATTTTTAAATAAATGTTTTCTTTAGTTTCAACAGATTTTTGGCAACAAGAATCTTATTCAAAGACGTTTTGCTCCTGTGTTATTATTAGTCTAAGTCCTCTGAACATTCCCCCCTTTAATGGCTTCCTGCGAACTTCGTGTTTTTCAAGCTGTAAATTTCAATAGTGATGGTAGAAACCAAACCTCAGAGGGAAAAGCAGTGCCCTTTGGAGTTATCATTCAAACAAATATAAGAGTTCTACCAATTTGTCATTCGTCCAGTTTAGAAGAAATTCCATTCATGTAACTCTTATGAAAATCAACCACAGTTTTACCATATCAAATGACCCAAAGAACACCGCAGGTATCCAGGGGAGATAGTTCACCAGTGCTTCTTTAGCTTGATTCCAAAGTCAATCTTAGAGACGTTCTGGGCACTGCAGTTCTCAGAGAGACAAACTGCCTATCCATTGGCTAAAGATTTTTCAAGTTAATGAACTTTTCACTTTCCACACTTTTGGTACCAAGAGATTTAGCCAGGAAAAAGCTCATATCTCAGGGTTCAAACTACAGCATGGAAAAATAAAGTATACAGCAAGCACCATCTACCTCCTTTGCTCTCTCAAACATGTCAATACTCTACTCCAGTCAGGGGGTGGGGTGAAGAGGCTGAACCCTGGAAGCAAACTTCACCCAAAGGGGTAAAAATCTGTTTGGTGGCTATTTCAAAACAAGTTTCCAAACTGTAGAAGGGTCTCCATCCCCTTTGACTTGCACGAACCACACATAAGAAAAGGACAGAAAACACTACAAGGCAGGCTTATTTTAATTGCCCAGGGGTTTCCAATGCAAAGCACGACAACTTAAATGCATATTCCAAATTCTTGCTCCAAAGCCGTCTTCTTTGTGCACTGAAAAGGAGGAAAGACAACCCCATCAATTGTTCTCTGCAGATAAAGGCACTGTTTTGCAGATTTCCCCCCAGATCTGGGCCAGCTTTGCTAATGACCTGCCCACCCACCTGGGGCCCTTCTCAAGGTGGCCCACGGGAGCTGGCCCACACCTTCAGGAGCCCAAATCCTCGCCAGTGGGCAGCCCAGAAGGCTGTCTTTTCGTTTAGCTGTTGGCCTCCACGAAGACGCAACCTGAAAGAACGCGTGCCGCTTATTTTCCTAGAGGAGACGGGGGTCAAAAACTACATTTTTAAAAGCCCACATTTTTTCCCCCTCACGAAAGACATCTGCTCCATTTTCCCTGCAGAGAAAACACGGACTCGAGATCCCAGAACTACCAGGGGTTCTTTCACACGCCAGCATTAAGGCGGTTTAAGCTAAAGCTGAATGAAAGTTTTCGGAATCATGGCCTTCCCTCCAGCCCCTTTTTTCGTAAGACGACCAGCTGTTAACAGCACACACAAAAGCGCACACAGTGCTATTTTTCATAGGCCCGCGTTTAAATGAGATATGCAGAAAACGGGGCCTGAGCAACGTGTAGGGTTCGAACTCGCAATGACATATCCGTGCGGCTAATCCAGGGCACCCGGTTTGGAAACGGTGCCTCCGTGCTCCGCTCACGCGCCCCGCCATTGTCCTGGAAGAGAACAGTGTCCACTCCTTGGCATTTTTCGCGACTCGAAGGTGCAGGAGGATCCCGACTTGGGCACGAAGCTCAAAACGGCATCCCCCACCCCGAGGGGGTCAGAGGAGAAACGCTTTCAGTCGGGCCCGGAGGGTGGGGAGGCTTCGGGTAGATTTCAGGTCCAAGCCTACCCCCCTTCCCTCCCGGGAACCCCAGCCCCCAGAAGGCTCGCCAACTTCCCACGCCCAGGATGCCCTGGAAGAACTTCTCCGCTTCCGTTTTTTTTTTTTTTTTTTTTTTAACAATTTTGCGCTCGGCCGCCACGACCTACATTCTCCCGCGAGGCGCTCCGAGCCGAGGAATAAAAGGGAGTTGAAACCACACAACAGTTCGGCAGCCCGCCGTCAGCGCTTTGCTGCGCTCCGCGGGGGTTCGCATCCGGCCGCCATGTTTCCGACCCGAGAGCCGCCCCAAAACCAGCCCCCCCGCTCCGTCCGGCCCTCCGCCCCCCCTTCCCGGCCCGGCCGAGGCCGCGGCGCCGCCGAGCCGCTTTCAACTCTCCCCCGCCGCCCCCTCGCAGCGAAATCTGACTCGACGGCTGCGGGTTCTGCGCCTGCGCACAGCGCGGGCTCTGGGCGCTGGCGGCCGGCGGGGTCCCGGCCGCGGCTTGAAAAGGCCGGAGCGACGGGGCGCGGGGGAGGAGGGGCCGGTCCGGGCCGGAGCCTCCCCTTTCCACCCAGCGGGCCCCCGCTCCGGCCCCGGCGCGGCTCTCACACGTGCACGCTAAAAACCCACTTCAAAGTCTTGTTCTTAGTGCGGGGGCGGCCGCCTCTAGGCCAGCCCTTGGGCCCTCGCGCGGGCCGCGAACCGGGCCCAGCGCCCTGCCGGCCCTTCCAAAACCCTGGCGCGGCGATGAGACCGGGAGGGCCGGAGAGCGGGGACTCTCGCTGAAAAGCCCCGGGCGCTGGGATCGGCCTTCGGGCGTGCGAGTACCTCCCCTCCCTCCCCCACCCCGCCGCTTTCAGAAAATGAATGGAACACAAAGTTTGCGGCCAGCGCTGCGCTGTGGCCTTCGGAGCTCACCATTGTTTGGGCTCATATTGACCCCAGGTCCGGATTAGGCAGCGGCTGATTCCTGCTTTACAGACCCGCCGGCCTAATGAGGCCGGGAGGCGATGGGGCGCGAAGCGTCCTCGGAGCCCGGGCGACCGCCGGCTTACGGCCGCCAAGGGCCCTGTAGGTGGAGGTCAAAGGGTCAGCGGGCCGAGACCGCAAGAGAATTGACTCTAGGAAATGAGGTCCCCTCCCCCCCGGCCCCAGCTTCGACCGGGCCTTGCAAGAACTTGGTGTGTGCATAGGGACCCCGGGATCCCCCACCAGGGGCCTGAGGACCCCGAGCGGGAGCCCTGACTTCCGCGACGCCTCGTCCCGGGGCCGAGCCCGACTAGACTTTAGGTCTCGTGGGGGAAGACCGCCCGAAAGAAAACCAGCCCGGCTGCGGGGCTGAGATCCCGCGCGGTTCAGGGGATGGGCAGACCGGTAGCGACTCTTTCAGAAGCTTAAGGGCCAAGGCCCTTAGGCTTTTTTCGTTTGTTTGGGGGGTTTTATAAGGGGAGAAGGAGCCAGGGGCGAAGAGACAGCGGGCGGCGAGGGGGGTGGGAGGGGCGAGGAAGTCCTGAACACAACTTTCCTAGGAGGCTTTGTGAGCAGAGGCGTTCCTGTTAGTTCTTCAACCTCCGCGGTAGTTAGGACCCACAACCCTGCTTAGCCTGGACCCTGATCTTTAACCTTCCAAACTGGATGAAGTCCAGACTTCTGTCTGCATGAAAATAGACACCTTCGTGGAAATGTTAAACTAAACCACCCATTTTGGAAAAGATAATGGACTTTTAACAAAGGTCTTACCAGGTACAAGAAGTAAAATAACCGTTCTCTTACTAAGAATCCAGCTGACATTCATGTTTTCCAGCTTATCTATCTTTAGGGTTGCAAAGGTTTTTGTTGTTGTTGGGCGGCGGGGGAGGGGGTGCTTATTCTTTAAGAGACTTACTGAAAATTGAAGAATATGTACTCCCAGAGTCAGATTATAGAAAGAAAATCTGTGAAAAGTTTTCTACTAAAATAAAGTTTTCTTTGCAACAAATGACAAGGGCAGAGGGATAGACAGAAATAACGATGCTACATCCGTATTAAAGGATATCATGTAAGGGGCAAAACTTTCACATCTTAATATTGGTTATCATCATTGTTAATTCACATCTTCCCCTCTTAGGACACAATGCTCTACTGTAAATTTTCATGGCAGAATAATTTCAAGCCTAGCAAAAAAGATCAAACTTAATGTCTCCTAAGGAGATGTCTGTTTAATGTATTTAATGGGGGGTGGGAGAAGCAAGTTTTTGAAATAATCTTGCATCCAACCCATCACTCTACTGTCATTTAAGGTTAGGTGAAGTTGGGGGTGGAGAGAAAATTCATAGAGAAAACAGTAAACTGTGGAAGTTAAATGCACATTTCAGAAGAAAAACATCATTTAGACTTCAGTTGGAACACATGTAAAGCCAATCTTATGAGTACACACTTTCTGAAAACTTGCTGAGCATTTAAAATGCTTTCTGGTTTGAAGTGAAGGAAAACTCCTGAAATAGGAATTTGGTCCAGCACCCTCAATGTCAAGGTCAAGACTAGAATGTCTGGGGGTAGGAGCAGTAGACTGACCAGGTTACCTGCTCACACTTGTGAAGGCATCCCAATCCGTTCATGGCATTCAGGCCTTTGCCTTGTCTACTGGTGGAGGAAAGTGCAAAAAAAACCCCCCAAAAAACCATTCTCCACAAACAAGAAATCACATCCAAAGCAATTTGCAATTAGAAACTGTCAATAACTAATTGTCTGTTGACAAAGATCAGTAGATAACTTAAAACAGACTGTTTCAACTGTATCCAAGGAATCAAAGTTTCTTTTAATCATCAGAACTTCTCTGAGCATTTCAATTTAAGGTTGATTTATTTGAACATGGGAAAAAAATCAGGCACCAAATACAAAAATGTTATAAATAGTTGTGCCAAGACTTTATTTCTTCAAAAAGAACAATAAACAAAATTCTAGAATTCAAAATGATTATGAATAATACCAAACTGACTGCCACCACAAATCCTAGAGTACTGCCCCTTCAAGAGAAGGAGATACTTAAGCCTATTCATTACATTGCTAAATTCTTTACAATTCCTTATCTCCACCATTCTATTTGCTGATTTGCAAGTTGGTTATTCATGCAGATTGGGCTCTCAATATTAAACAGCACCCTAAATTAGTAAAAAAAAAAAAAACCCTCAATACTCTACCCACTCCACCCCCCCAAATAGTAATGTTTCTTTTTCATATAACAACTGTAAAAAAACGGTCTGTCCAAATGAGTTGCTTCACTTAAGATTAAACGGATTGTTAATATTTTATCACAAAGCAAACAACCATTTTTCATTGTTATTGATTTTAATGGAAACAATGCTCTTAACATCTTTGCCTACAAACCATGAACTTTTAAAAATACATATTTTGCAAATGTTTTTTCTTTCCATAATATTTCAGAACAGCTGCAGTTATTACACCGCTATAAAAATGTTATGAATAATTGTGATAATTACGAATTGAACTATATACAGCAAAACAAACCAACCTGTGCCTTCCAAAATTGTAAATGGTCTATGGTTCTTTTAAGAAGCACTTTAATCATAAGTAAGCATGCCTCGACTGGCCTTACTCGTCATCACTGTTTCAGACATATGCTTACTTTTGAAAATATATAGATAGCTAGATAGATTTGATAGGCAGATTAGATAAGTCATAGATACAAACATATATAGGTATATGGGTGATCTCTTGATAGAACAGACAGACATGCATCCTGTCGCAATGTTCATTTTTATGTAAGATAATAAAAAACTAAGGGACATAAAACTCATTAGGTTACCTTAGGTTTATATATGTAGGGCAGGGATGATTAAATCCAGCTTCTCAGTCTTTGAAGTACAAGATTGAGATGTCATGGCCACTAACTGAATTGATCAGTAATATTTGATTTGCATGCAGAAAATCCAGGACAAACACATTTAAACTCGCAGTTAAACAACCATCTGAGCTAAAGAAAGGAGGGTCTTCCCAGATGGAAACTGACACTGTAAAGAATCTATACTGCAATAGAAAAATAATTTAACAATTAAAAAAGGGATCTGAGTGAGTTATAAATACCAACAAACAAGATTTCATTTGCTCACGTCTCCTCTTTGAAGAAGGAGGCTGTTACAAAACAAGAGAAAGGAGTCAGTGGTTCAAAAACTGTAAATTGTGTTCTTCTTTCAAAACAATAAATTTTAATGCTAAAGCGGTTATAATCAAAAGCTGTACAGAATTTGTTAGAAAACATTTATCCATAAATATTGTTCAGTTCCCGGCATTTGTAGCAATAATTAAATTACAAACGATAAATATGGCATCAATGGATATGTATTTACAAAAAAGAAAGTTATTACAAAAGGCAATTGTATACTAAACGTCACAATTTGTGTAGAGTAACATCACATCCTCAGCCTGAAAAAATACTGAACAACAGTTTTAACCCCATTAGACAAAAATACATTCACAAGTGTAATGCTTTGAGGAAAAGTTCAAGACATAACAGGACTTTGGCACGGTTTAAGACTGTGAGAGTTTAAACAATCACCACTAAGGCGAAGATTTTTCCATCAGTTTTAGCATCACCACCAATAAGACTTCCATAACTTCCTCTCAAGAAACAGGACAAGAGTTAAAATGAACTGAAGGCATTTAGGGATGGGGTGAGCAGAGAGCAAGAGAAAGGGGAGGAAAAAGCAGTGAGAAGATCTTTTTTTAATCCTTCAAATGCCAAAACATATTTTCTAATCCTGAGAAAAGGGCATGGCTACTTTTGGATCTTGCCCAAAAACCTTCCTGGACAATTGCAATTAACCAGATGTAGCCCTATATATGGCCTCTTGCCTTACAACTCCATTTCCATCTGATTGGTCTCAGTTTTCTTTTTAAAATGCATTTGGTCCATTCTATGGTTAAACAGGGTTTGTGTTTGTCCTCAGACGTACCATTCGTTAAAATTGGGAGGAAGTCCAGGGTTGTGGCTGGTGCTAGTTTGAACTGCAGAAGGGGTTTTAGTGGTATCTTTACTGTTTGCAGAAGCTATAGCGGGTGGAGTGGAAGATTCATAGCCTGAACTGGCAGCAGGGGAGGAATCTGACCCTTGAGATTCATGAACCTAAAATTAACATGTATATATTATAATGAATATAATTCCAACTGGCATTGTGCAAGCAAAAACAAGAGCACTGTAAGAGCAAGACCGCCCAGTGACCCACTTAAAAGACAAAATGCTGCTGATTTGGGGGTTTTGTTTTTTAATTTCCACATTACCGATGTATAAGAAAACCCCAAGACATTCGTCAAAAAACCAGTTTGAGTCCTAAGATTGGCCATTGTGGAAAAGGAATAAAGTACTCTAGTTTATTCATGCCCCTTCAGAAATGCTTTCTCCGCGGCTAGAGCGGGGTAAGCACAGTCTTTGGGGCCCTATAAAATACTCCGGGCCCAAGTCTGGCCAAGACCGCTCTGGCTTGCGAAAGCAGGTACAGAGAAAGGTGGCACGGGCGCCCTGGGCGCTGCGAGGGCTCCGACAATTGCGTGGGAATCCCCCCGCGCTCCTCGGCCCTATTGTTTTACCCGAAGCCGAAGAAGAACGGAGCCCCCAGCCCCCCGCCCCCCGGATTCGGCGCGGGCACTCTCGGTTCTCATCGCGGGTTGAGCCGGGGAGAGGCGGCCACTGCGACATCCAGTCCCGGCGAGCTCGGTTAGAGCTTCCCAGGAAACAACTGATCTTTCCCTCCGCTCCTCCTCCTCCCTACTGCGCTCCCCCTCCCCGTCCCCCCTCCCGGTCCCTCAAATGGGTTCAAGGTGTCAACGCTGGAGCAAATCGGATTTAACGTGGAAGATACAGGGTTGGCAGCGCGGGCGCTTCCGTTCCGCAGCCCGGTGTCGGGCAGAGTGTTTATAAACCGCCGACCGCTAATAAAGAGGTAATTACCTTCATGTGCTTGCGCAGGGAGCTCGGGTGCGTGTAGGACTTGTCGCACACTTTGCAGATATAGGGCTTGTCCGAGGTGTGCACATGCATGTGCTTCTTGCGGTCGCTGCTGTTGGCAAAGCGTCTGTCACAGCCTTCAAATTCACATTTAAAAGGTTTCTCACCTGCAAAAGGCAGAAACGCAAAGGGGGTGGGGGTGGGGGGATAGAGTCAGGGCCAGGAGCGTCCTCCGGCCGAGCAGCGGGAGACAGAGCTCTCCGGCGGTCTGCCCGGAGAGGGAGCGCCGACTGGGGGCTGCCGTGGCATCTCTTTTCCCTGGAGAAAAATGGAGATCGCGGGTTGAGCCTGCTAGGGTGGGGAGCAGTGGTCGGGGGCGGGGGTGAGGCAGGGCCGGCCCAGAACCTGCCCGTCCCTTTGTTCTCGGGCCGGAGGGCAAGCCCCTGGCTCCTCCAAAGTTTCCCCCGAGTTGCGGTACTCCCCCCGCCCCCCACCCGGCCCGGGGCCTCCGAGCGCTGCCGCGTTCCGCCGGTATCTCGGCGTGGCAGCCAAGCCCGGGAGGGACAATGGACCGAGGACGGGACAATCCCTTTTAGTTCCTCCTTTGTACCTTTTAATTTGCCTCTTTCAAATGCATCGGTTTTGCTAAGCCCAGCATTAAAAAGCTGAGGTCGTCGTACTTAACGTTCGAAAAGAGAAAACTATATAAATCCAGGGGGCTCCGGACAGTTTTACAAGATGCTCTGAACAAGCCACGAAACTGGGGTGCCTTTTCTACGTTAGCGTTCCTCCCGGAGGACTGAATTGAACCTGGAACTCCAAATAAAAATAGTTTGACAAAAGTACCAGTCATTTAATTAGGAGATGTGCCAATCAAGGGTAAAAAAGAGCGGAAGTAACCGAAAGTTAGTTTTCATTAGCATTTCTATGGTTGCCTCCCCCGACTGGGTGCCGAGAGCTAAGTCGCTTGTGAACAATTTCTCTGCACGCGTTCGGAGTCCCTCCAGAGTAACCCAGAAAGAGACAAAAAGAGGCGGCGCCAGTGGGTTCCTGGGCGCGAGAAGGTTCCAATTAGTTCCTGAGACCGCACAGCCGTCCGCCCGGGAAGTTAGAACTGGGCAAAAGCTCCGCGGGGCGGGGAGGACGAGAGGTGGAGGGACATTGACAGCGCTACTTCTTCCAACCACCCCGGCGGGGCGCCGCCTCTCTCTACGGCCGCCACCCCTCGCTTCCTCGCGGTGCATGTCGGCTTCGCGGCGCGCGGCCGCGGCGAACCCCGCGCCCGCCCGCCCTCCTCCTTACCTGTGTGGGTCCTCTTGTGGATCTTGAGGTTCTCGGAGCGAGCGAAGATCTTCCCGCAGCCCGGGAAGGGGCACGGGAAGGGCTTCTCGCCCGTGTGCACCCGAATGTGATTGACCAGTTTGTACTTCGCCTTGAAAGACTTGCCCTCGCGGGGGCACTCCTCCCAATAGCAGACGTGGTTGTTCTGCTCCGGGCCCCCCACATGCTCCATGGTGACATGTGTCACCAGCTCGTGCATGGTGCTGAAGGTCCGGTCACAGCTCTTCTTGGGCCGGCTCAGCTGAGCCTCGTCGATCCACTTGCACGACAGCTCCTGCTTGATGGGCTGTCGCATGTAACGGAAGAAGGCGCCGGGCCCGTGGTGGGCCGCCACGTTCACGCCCATGTTCATGTTCATGGGGCTGTAGTTCGGGAACTGCGCGCCGGCCGTGTAGGGGTCCGTGCGCGGGCTGGCCACCGGGCGGTACGGGTCAGCGCGGCCGAACAGCTCCCCGCGCAGCCCCAGGTGGACCTGGTTGTTGTCCACGTGCCCGGTGGGCGACGGGTGCCCAGCGCCTTGGTCGTGCAGCCCGGGGAAGAGCAGGTAGCCAGGGGGCTCAGAGATGCCAGCCGGAGCGTGCAGGCTACTCGCCGAGCCGGCGAAGAGCCCGTGCTGCCCGCCACCCGAGGCCGCCTCGCCGAGCCCGGAGCCGCGCTGGCGGAACAGAAAGTCGCGCGTGGAGTTGAAGGCGGCGGAGGCGGCTCCGCCGTAGCTGGGCACCTGGCCGGCGTGGTGATGGTGGTGATGGTGGTGGTGATGATGGCCCAGGGCGTTGGCGTAACCCGAACCCTGCGGCGTGAACGCCGAGCTCTGGCCAGAAGACAGATCGTGAGCCGCCGCGGGGCTCAGCTTGAAGGCGGCGGCGGCGGCGGCGGCGGCGTGGGGCGAGTCCCCGAAAGGAGTCAGCCCTATGCCCGCCGGCTCGCGGTTGGGCATCTCGTGGTGGCGCGGCGCGCCGAAGCTGCCCACTCCCAGTCCTGGGAACTGCGGGCCTCCGTCCAGGAGCATCGTCATGGGTGGTTCTTTTTCGACACCAGCGACCTCGCAGATGTGATCGAGGGTGCTTAAGGAGAGCTCCACAGAGTCGAAGTCGAAGAGGGGTGGCGACGGTTGGACACGGTGGTCGGGAGATCCCTCAGGCTGAAGCAGGGACTGCAACTTTCCGTCGCTGAGAGAGTCTCCTGCAGAGGGACAGGAGGGAGGAGGGGAAGTAGAAGGACCTGGAGGGGGGAGGAGGGGGGAGAAGGAGGGGGGTAGAAGGGAGGAGAAAAGATTCTGGAACTAGATCTGGTTTAACAAACTAACAGACGCGCACAAAGAAAAATAAGCAAAATAATAAGTGGAGGGCGGAGTTTGCCAATCCTGTCCCGGGCACCCCACCTCTCCCCGAGAGCGCAGAGCCGCGGGACCAGGAGGTTCCTGCCTCCCGGCTAGGGTGCGCTTAGAAGCAGAGCAGGCTCGCGGCCGGCGGGCAGGAGGCAGGAGGAAGGCTCGGTCCTCGCCGCTCGCCGCGCCAGTCCCAGCCTGTTCGCCTCCAGAGTAGTGTCCTTGGACTGATAAAGTCAATCACTCACTCCTCTCACATAAACCGAGCGGGAGGCCGCGCGGCGCGCGCCAATGGGGAGCCAGCTGGCCCGCGGTCACCTGACCCCCGGCCCCGCAGCCCATTGGCAGTCGCCACACTGATTGGCAGCGCGGAGTGGGGAACATGGCAGCCGCGGCCGAGCGACCGCCGCTGATTGGGCCGTGGCCCGGCGCCTGGCAGGTGAGGCGGCGGCAGAGGCGGCCGGGAACCCGCGAGTGGGCTCCGTGAGGCTGGCGCTGCCGTGGGGGAACTGGAGCCAGGCTCCAGCCGGCGACCGGCGGGGCGGAGCCGGGGCCTCTCCCCGGCTTCCCCCTCGCCCGAAGCGGGCGAGCACCCCTCGCGCCCGCTTTACCCGCTTTTACCAAATGAATTCCTTGCCTCGCCAGGATCGTTCCCACCGTCGGCTGGGCGCTGCACGTCCAGTCCTGCCTGGGCCCCCCAACCCGCTGCCTCACCACCCCGAGAATGTGCCCCCGGGCGTGGATCCCGGGGCGAGAACAGTTCCACTCTCGCGGCTCATTCGCCGCGTCCTCCCCACGGGCTGCTGTGGGTCCTGTTGACCCAAGAGGCTGGACCCAGGCCGGCCAGCTCGCCGTCTGTGAAAACGAGGAGAAATGGTTAGAATTAGAGCCATCTCCGTTACTTCCCTCTGAGCCATCCATTGGCTCTCAGTATGTGAGTAGTGGCTATAGTATACTGTCCTCGCCACTGTCCCCGCCACCCTCCCACATGACACACCAGACACAACACAGCAATCACATGTAACACAGTAAACTCGCACACACGACACTAAACACGCTCTCAACACAGCAGTAAACACGCACAACAAACTACACACAAAAAGGGAAACAGACACACAACAAATTAAACACCCAACAGTATACACACACGCACGTATAACTGCAAACACACCGAAGCACAAATACTAAACAGGCAAAACGTACATTTACCCTGGCACGCCGAACATGCACACAGCATGAACTACACAGCAAACTCACTGCACACACATTCGCTCACACACACACACACACACACACACACACACACACACACACACCCCGGATCAGTGCCTGTTTTCAAACCACTGGGCTAATCAGCTTCGAATTCTTAACATTTTCAAATGCAAAAGTGGGGGCGGGAATGGGGCTTGTGAGGTGGAATTCTCTTCCCTCTGAACTGCCAGGGCTTTGCCCTCTTCTACCTGCAGAAGCTTCTAGTCACCTAGGGAACTTCTTACCCTTAAATATTGTCTTTCTAGGGTTGTGTGTGGGATCAGGGCCCCCTCTCCTGTCTGGTGCAAGGTCTTTCTGGACATAATGACCAGGTTCAGACAGGGCTATAAATCCACTCTTTTTTTTTTTTTGTTCAGCAGGGCATTTGCAAATAATATAAGAGAGCGAGAATGGCAAAAAAAAAAAAAGAGAGAGAGAGAGAGAGATGGCTATGATTGTCATACTCCGAACGGAGCCGAGCCCCAAAGTCTGCGCCTTGAGGCAGCCTCACAGCCTGGCCGCCATCTCTCTGTAGGAAACAGAACATCTGATCAAGTTCAGAGACGCTTGAAGAGACCGCCTCAAGCAGCGCTTTATAAACTGCAGTCTTTCACTTCCTGCCCCCCATTCCTCCAGGCCTGGTCAAGACTTCACCTTCTTTCTTTGCCAGTTTGCTGGGGGCAAACCCTGCCGGTAGCGCACTTGCCGTAGTCACCCCCTCCCCTTCAAACTCGCCCCAATTCTCCCTCTACATCAGAGCTCTCCCCCCAGGTTGGAAGGTGAGTTCACTGCTGTCTTAAATTATTACAGCTACTGAAAATAGGCTCGCCAAGACTGGTTTCAGTGTCGCTCAGCAGCGGGTTTCTTTGCGGGAAGGGTGGGGTGGTGGTTGGGGGGGGGGGAGGTTCAGAGAAGAACAAATAAGCCTAAATTATGCAAATGAATTCCCTGGAGTCAGCTTTACAAAAAGGGAGGATAGCTTTTCTTTCTCTTCCGCGTTTCTCCTCCCTTCCCCCTTTATATCCTTCCTTCTTTCTACCTCTCTTCACTTCCCACCAGCCCCCACGGACCCTGGGCGCGCAGCTGATCAGAAAAAGTTTGGATCTCCTCCGGCGTCAGCCCGGAGGAGAGCGGGGTTCGGGGGCGGCGAAGAGGTGGCTCTCAAGCCCTAGCCCGGCCAGCGCTGATGAGAGGGTTTCCGGGGAGCCCCGCCAGGTACCCCGAGAACCAGGGGCCTACGCGCGTTTGGGAGTCCGGGTCGGGGCTGCGGGGGCAAGGAGGAGCCGAGGAAGGAGGGCGGCCGAGGGCCCCTCGCCAGCCCCTTTTGGGGGAGGGGTCCCGAGCGCAGGGCGGGGGATGTTGCCGCCGCTGACCTACCCAGTGCCCACTGTCCGTCTTCATCTGACCACATTCTGATAATTAATTGCCTCCAGCACGTGCTCTGTAGTCCCTGGAACAAAAAGGCATAATTCAATTAGATCATCAACCGAGAAGTGGGGAGGGGGGATGCTTGTTAAGGGGCCGACCTGAGGCGGTTCAGCCAGGCCAGAACCCCGGGCGGTGGAGCCCTTCCTAGGACAGCCCGGCCCAGCCCGAATGTGCGACTCTTGAGGGAGTGTCGTTGCTCGGCAGGGCGCAGGGACCCCAGATACCCCCAAGAGGATGAGGCTGGGGACTTTGTGAGCTGCAGGGCAGAGGCAGGCCATTTCGAATTCTATTTCGGTTGGCGTGGGTGGAGGTTTCCTTTGGGGGAAGGGGGAACCCTGACCTTTGGAACACGATAGAAAGCGAAATACCTCCAGATATAGCAAGTTACCGCCTAAGAAAACAACTAACGCGCCCCCCCCACCCCAAGCAAACCACTCCTGTTAGGCAACTACAATAATAATAGGCAAGGTTCTGATTACCTGCAGCCCCCACCCCTCGACTCCCTTTTCGGAGGAGACCCTGGGAACAACTTCGGGGGACAGGGGGCTTTAGGGAGCTGAGTCTGAGAGGAGCGGAGTGGTGGCGGAAAGCAAGCGAAGAAAAGTTTTTTTCTGCACACAGGCTGGGGTAAGACAGAAGAGAGCTCTGGTTTCTTCGTTTCTCAGGTGGAGAAAGGAAGCACTGGGCAGGGCAGGGCAGGGCAGGGCAGGGCGACTGGAACCCAGGAGTCGTGGTTCTTATTTTACGCTAGAACCGAGGCTCCCTCGGCAGCTTTGGCTTACTGGGGTTTACATGTGTATTAGGCGGCGTAAATTAACCAATAAATCTCTTTTATGTGTCCCCCAGTTGTATGTGGTCTGGTCTAAATATCCACATGTCTGTATGGATAGGAAATATAATGGGATCCTTTCCCTCACACTGAGTTCAAACAGTAAATAGGAAAAAGATTTATTTTCATGCCCAAATCTGAAGCAATAAATAAAATCAGAGAAACTGATCATTGCCAAACGAGCAAAGCTTTTGAGCCAGAATTTTAGGATCCATCTTGGAGAAGCAAGAGGGAAACAGAATGTCCAGACGGGCAGTAGGGATAAACTGGTTTCTCCATAGAACCCAGAGCCCCACTTTGCAGCACTTTTCTCTTCAATCCAGCCTGCTAAAAAACAAAACATGTACAGCAGTTGTTCTATGGGGCAGAATTTCCTCTTAAAACACAGTCTCTGTGGCGGACATGAAATTATCCCAAGTCGGAGATCTAGCAGTTTTAAGTCCAAGGGAAACACTGCGGTCTTTTCTTCTGTTTTGTATTTAGAAAAGACTTGCAATCTAACACTCGGAACATTTTAAAGACCCTTTAAACCCAGCAAGCGGATTTCCGTTCTGCCAATGCTTCCTGATTTATTTCAATAAATGAATCTTTGAATCCAGGAAGGGAATTATTCCAAGACGCTGAATTTCGTGCCCCTGCCTCTTTCTAGCGAAGCACCAAGTGTTTCTCGTTGAAACATGTACTTGAAACTCACCATTATATGCATTTTTCCCCCTGGTAAACAGCACTTTCCTTACATCAATCCAACCCCCTCTTTAAAAAGAGTTCCAGATCTTTTTAAAAGAAAAACTGCAAATCGCAATTTTTTTAAAAAATGAAGGGAGAAGAAGGCTGGGAAAGGAATGAGTTTTTAACTCCTCTTTATTTTTATGCTAAGATAAAGCTCTTAATTGGCTTCAGGGGCCAAGCTAAACTGTCGATCTTGGGAGCTCCGGGACTAGTGGACACTTTCAGCAGCCGCTTATTTGAGGTCCAGATTTTATTGGCTGCATCAGAGTTTGCACTACCCTCTCATCATTTCACAAAAAAGTTTTAAGCCCTAAATACCTTTAAAATTCAATGTAGAATGAACAAGTAGATATTGTTAACCAACCCTTTTTAAATATCTGTTTTGTCTTTGTCCTCTGCGGTCCACAGCACATCGCTGCCCAATGTAATGAAAGGCAAACCAGACAGGAATGAGACATTTTCATTCATTGTACTTGTCAATCATGTCTGTGCAGATAGATAGACAAATGATAGATATTTGAACTTCAGAGACACAGGCTGAAGTAAAGAGGATTGAACTTGGAGGAAGGCAGGAAGTTGAGCTAGAGATATCAGAACCTAGTTTGAGATAATGAAGAGAGCCCTGAAAATACAGGAAATACAGTGAAAGCCTAGGCAGTGGGCAGTGCTCTGTTACAGCTAAGTCTGAGTCGTGGTCCTGGCCCACCAGGTCATGCAGCCAATGAGTACCTTTATTGCCCAGGATCTGAGGTACACTCTGGCTGTGGGTACCAGAAGGACAAGTCACACTGGAAGAAGACTTCCCCTTCCCCAAAGGGATCAGAACCATTTGTAGGTGGGAAGCACTGAGGCAAGGGGAGAGGGAGACCCAGGCAGGGGTAGAAATACACAATGATGCATTTGATTTATGATTCCAAGTCCTTCCCCAGTGAGCTGAAGAGATAGAGAAAGAAGAATGGATTGGGGGTGCAAAGCTTGCCTGACATTCTAGAGCTCTCATTTATGCAGGGCCCCAAGTTCCTTCTAGGTGCTAAGTGCTCCGTTAGTTCTGGTAAATAACTTCAGCTCCAAAACAAGTGGAGAGAAGCCTTGACTCTCCTGGGGTATTTACTTATTCATGTCCCTGCTTTGAGACAGGGTCCTGCACCCAAGGTGACAGGAAGGGTACCTCAGGACCACATTATGGTTTCTGGCACTGACTCATCCTTGGTGCCTAGGTGTTGGGGCCCCCACCTTCCTAGCTCCATTTCCCTAGTTCAGACCCAGTCCACCATTCCCTCTTCTTCCTCCCCTTCTCCCTGGGGGCCAGATGCTGCATTACCTCAATTATCTTCCCTTTTGCCCAAATTGAGAGTGAGAATTCCTGCCACCTAAAAAAATGCTGTCCCGGCTTATTCAACTCCCAAGAAGTTCTATATAGTTCAGGAATGGCATTTGGTAAAATCAACTTGCTTGTGGTTTTTGCATGATTTGGAGTCTTCATCTAGTCCTTTTCTAGTGAAGGAGTAGGAGGAAAAGGCTTTGATGGGGGCCTCCCTTTCCCCCTTTTCTTCCCCCCACCCCCAAGTAAGACAGAGTAGGAGTGAATTAGACTAACTTCTAGCTTGAATGTGGTCTGGCAATTTGCAAGCCAAATCTGGCCTGTTGTATTTGTATGGCCCCAGGAGCCAAGAATTATTTTTTTTTAATCTTTAGAGGGTTAGAAGTAGAAAAAAGAGGAGGAGAGGGAAAAGGGTGGGGAGATTAAGCTACAGAGACCCAGCGTGGCTTGCAAAGCTAAAGTTGTTTCTATATGATGCTTTACAGAAAATGTTTGCTTTCCCCTAGACTAGAGGTTGGAGGTTGCCAGCGAAGAAGCTAAGTATTCTTAACCGGCGGGTTTTATCCACCATCACTCTCCTACTTTTTAAGCTTCATTTTGCATGACATGATTTTTTTTTCAGCCTCGTAATTATTTCCAGGCATAACGTTGGTTTTGGAGAAAGGCGAAAAGTAGAGTCAAGGGAGAATGAACCAGAGGGAGAAAGAGGAGACAAGAGGAGAGGAAAGAAAAAAGAGTTGTGAATATCTCAATCTGTGACTGTGTGACCTGTGACCCTGAGGGTGGTTTTATTGTCTTTCTTCTTTGGCTAGAGATACATAGGTTTATTGACCCTTTCCGCATGACTGAACCCTGAGGGGCAACTGTAGCTGTCAAACCCAGCGAGGCATGTGAGTCCAGGCTAAGGCCGTTCCTTGAGCTGCCTGCCTTCAGGAAGCCCGAGGGAAGCGAGGCCAGTTCCCCAGGCCCCAGGGGCTCTGATGAGGAGAGGGCAACTATTTGCCAATTCAACTGCCCCTCCTCAGCCAGGGCCTGGACTTCATCCCTTGCCTTTTTCTCTCTCAGAAATGCTCCTTCCAGTTCTACCATGGACAGATGTCCTCAGCCACTACACTTGGGCAAGGATTTTAGCCCCACTTCCTTGAATGCCTCTCCTTTAAACTATAGGTTAATATAAAGATTCCAGGATGCTCCCACAACCTTGTCTTCTTAAGTATGCCTCTCCCCTCGTTTCTCCCAGACTCTAGCCCTATCAGAAATTTCTCTTCAAAGTTGCAGTTCCTCCCTGTCCTTAACCTTTGTCCTCTCAGACTCAGTTTTGGTAGATTACACTTCAGTTTTCGAAGCTGGCGTAGGCTGGCAGAGTCAACAGTTCCTCCAGACACAAGTAGTCACTGCACTCTGGTAGAGCTACTAGGTCTAGCAGAGAAATCTGGGATGCTCAGTTAATCCTGAATTTCAAATAAACTGATTTTTTTTTTTTTTAAGTATAAGTATGTCCCAAATACTGCATGGGAGATATTTACACTAAAAAATTAATCATTTTTTGTCAGAAATTTTAATTCAACTGGACGACCTATATCTTATCTGGTAATACTATGATTCAGGCATCTGACCTAGATGGGCCTGAAAGTGAAAGTGAAAATCGCTCAGTTGTGTCCGACTCTTTGGGACCCCATGGATAGTCCATGGAATTCTCCAGGCCAGAATACTGGAGTGGGTAGCCTATCCCTTTCTCCAGGGGATCTTCCCAACCCAGGAATCCAACCGGGATCTCCTGCATTGCAGGAAGATTCTTTACCAACTGAGCTACCAGGGAAGCCCTCTAGACAGGCCTAGATGACCGAAACTGTCTCAAGCCCAAGCTGTGGCCTGACCAGGTATCATATGCCTAGCAGAATGGAGAAAGAAAGACTTCCTTGCACCTAGACTTTTCCACAGGCGCCATTTGTGGAAAATCAGCTTAGGAACCTCTGACCCTAGCAAGCCCAAGAAAGGCTGGAGTGACATTCCCAGTTCAGTTAGGGTGCCATTTCTCTTTAACGGGGCCAGGAGCCATCTTAGTGAGGCTCTGTGCAGTGATCTGTATTTAAAATGAGCCCCCTCCTGGCCCTGCCAAGAGAAACCCTCAGCTCTCAGAAGGTGGTGGGCTGAGGTGGGTGGAGGGAATGGGGGGAGGGAGGAGGGAGGTGGTTAAGGAAGGGGTGGGGAGTGGAGGGGGGGGAGGGGAGAGCCGGACACTGGGACTAGAACCTTCCATGGCTGCTGCTCCCAAACTGTGCCCCTAGGGGCTCCTGCCTCCCTTCTCAGAAAACTAAAAAAGTGAAGTCGCTCGTCATGTCCAACTCTTTGTAACCCCATGGACTGTAACCTACCAGGCTCCTCCGTCCATGGGATTTTCCAGGCAAGAATACTGGAGTAGATTGCCATTTCCTGCTCCAGGAGATCTTCCTGACCCAGGGACTGAACCCGGGTCTCCCACATTGTAGGGCCACCAGAGAAGTTCAGAGCAGGTCCTTAACCCCTGGAGGGAAACCCTGTGTACTACTGACCGCTGGGCCCCAGATATAGTGCCATGTTACAGAAGGACCCTGAGGCACAAGGTGCCGTTCACTGATCTCTCACCATCCCAGCTGGACTGGAGGCCGCGGTCCACTGGCTCATCTTTTCCTAATTTCCTCTGCGTATGTGCACCCGAGGCCCCCTCCCCAGGGTCCAAGTTCCAAATCGACCTGGCCCCCAAAGTCTGCTGAGCCTTGCCCTCTCCCCACCCCCAATCGCCTGGCCAACACACACACACACACACACACTGGCGCATGCACTTTAGTCAACACCAGTGGTGCAGAAGCCACTGTGCAGCCTTCCAGGGCAAAAGTTGGTGTTTTCCTCAGACCAAGGCCATTGAGAAGCACATTTTATCAGCAGACGGCTGTTTTCCTTCCCTGTTTCCCCACCCCACCCCATACTTCTTAATAGAGGTTCTTATCGATCTATGTATAAAGTGAAGCAGAATAAACACGGCTAGAACATTGTTTTCCTCACTACTGGTTCCACAGGCCGAATCTGTCCTCAGTTAAGTGGCCTTGAGAACATTCTAGAAGCCCCCCTCTACTCCCCCCCCAACACCTAAATACCCTTTTCCCACTTTACAAAAAGCTCAGTAATTCTTATTTCTTACCTTCTTCTTCAAGAAGTAGTTCTGACTCTAAGACTGTTGGAAGCCTGCACTGCCTTTTGATAGCAAACTTGCCTTCTGGGTGGTATATATAGCCTGTGAGCAGTTCGAGCTTTAGCTTACACCAGCCTCCCCTCTCAGTTTCTAACACGCTCCCTAGGAGGGCACAGGGGCCCCTTTAGTTTATGCACCCAAAAGCTGTAACTCCAGCTTTATCTGTTACTTTTGTGGTTCTCTAAGAGTTACATTCGGAGAAGGCAATGGCAACCCACTCCAATACTCTTGCCTGGAAAATCCAATGGACGGAGGAGCCTGGTAGGCTACAGTCCATGGGGTCGCTAGGAGTCGGACAGGACTGAGTGACTTCACTTTCACTTTTCACTTTCACGCATTGGAGAAGGAAATGGCAACCCACTCCAGTGTTCTTGCCTGGAGAATCCCAGGGACGGGGGAGCCTGGTGGGCTGCCGTCTCTGGGGTCGCACAGAGTCGGACACCGACTGAATCGACTTAGCAGCAGCAGCAGCAGCAGCAGCAGCAAGAGTTACATTGCAGGTTCTAGTTATTTTTGCAGGCATCATATCCCTTTAAATTTGGAAGAGGGAGGAGTTGCCTGCCCTCTGCCTCAGAAACAATAGAGTGGAGCCAGGATTCCCTGGATTGGAAACTGTGGCTCCACATTGGAATCTCCTGGGAATCTTTGAAATACTCAGATGCCCAGACCACCCCAGAACTTGTGACTCAGTTTAGGGAGGTGTACTTCCTGGGCTTACTGGGCTTCCTAGGTGGGGCTACTGGTAGGAACCCACTTGTGGACGTAAGAGATGTGGGTTCGATCCCTGGGTGGGGAAGATCCCCTAGAGGAGGGCATGGCAATCCACCACAGTATTCTTGGCTGAAGAATTCCTATGGACACAGGAGCCTAGAGGGCTAAAGTCCATAGTTCGAAAAGAGTCAAACACGACTGAAGTGACTTAGCAGGCATGCACCATAGTACTATGTTTTGAAGCTCCCCAGGTGACTTTAATGAAGGAACCACTGAACTGAAAGAACTCAAGAGCGTCTGATAAGGAATTTGTTTGCTTTGGGGCCTGCTCCCATTTATCCTATTGCAACTAAAGAGCTACACTTATGTTGTCACAGAACAAAATTTCCACAGGAAGACAGTGAAGGATGGAGCTACTTGAATAACAGGGCTATTTGAATCCCACTTCTCTCCATCTTACCCAGTCCAGTCCTGACCTCCTTCCAGAAGAAACAAGGAGTGGCTGTGGATGGGGAGGTATTTCCTCTCACTTGGAATGTTTCCTCAGGATTAATTTCTTTGCTTCCTCCTGCTGCCCTAGGTCTAAGAAGGCAATGGCACCCCACTCCAGTACTCTTGCCTGGAAAGTCCCATGGACGAGGAGCCTGGTAGGCTACAGTCCATGGGGTTACAAAGAGTTGGACACAACTGAGCGACTTCACTCTCATGCATCGGAGAAGGAAATGGCAACCCACTCCAGTGTTCTTGCCTGGAGAATCCCAGGGACCGGGGAGCCTGATGGGCTGCCATCTATGGGGTCACACAGAGTCGGACACGACTGAAGCGACTTAGCAGCAGCAGCAGCTGCCCTAGGTGGACTCCCCATGACTGATGAGGGGAGCCTTATGGCTCTCAGGTTCTAAACAATTACAAGAAACTGAGCTGTGCAGGATTGTTCGGTTTGGCTCAGGGTCCAGGGACATCTCACTGAAGTTGTAGAAGGCAGAGAGAGATGGGGGCAAGTGGATGAAGTTCAAATTGCAGAGTGATTTGAAACTTAACTTTTTTTTTTCTTAGAAAACTTTTTTTTTAAAGTTCACACATGTAATACATTAGCTGGTTAACTTCATATTCAAAAAAAATAGTTACATATTTCCTGCTTTATACAAGACACTGTCTTAGGTGTTGTGGGGGAGATAAGAGTAAATCATACTATGATACTGCATTGTGACTGTCTTGCACATGGGCCAGCAAAACATTTTAATACTCTAAAAACAAATGCTGGGATTTGAAGTTTTAGAAGAGGTATTTTGTGACTGCTATATTGATTGCTTGAAAGTTTGGGGTAACTATTAGTGCTTCTTTATTATTTTTTTAAACATAAAAAAATATGTTCAGTTATGTCTTTTCCAACTCAGATACATTACTGGAGTTTGCTGGGATGAATACCCAAATGAAACTTTCATAGAAGCATTTATCTTTTTGTGAGAAAAAAAAAAATGAAATCAGCTTTGAATTTATTAGTTTAATTTGGGGAGTGGTTTCTTCCACTGTATTCTTCTTTTGTCCTGTTCTGCATAGAAAGTCTTCAAGATCAGAGGCTTCATTTAATATTGTTTACCATTCTGGCACCTTTAAAACAATTTTAAAGACCACTTCGTAACAAATGGGGCTTATTTTTATTATTATTAATTTTGCAATTTCATAACTCCATGAAAAAGAGAGCAAAGGAGAGAAAGAGGGAGAGAGCCTAGCTATAGGAAAGTGCTTTATAGCACAATTCCATACACACACTTCATTTCTTGAGCTATTTTGTTCTTTAACAGCTGTAGTAGGTTCAAATCATTATTTTGAGTATAATAAGCCTCAAAAAAATGGGGAGGCAGATGGCTCTGAAAGTGGGTTTGTCACTACTTTGTCATTACACATGTCAGTTAATTTTTGTTGATTATTTTTATAATGTAGACCCATCACAAGTAATTTAATGAAAGAAATAACCTTCAGAGGATAATACAGTAGAGAGAGCGTATTGTGCATATGCTATGTAATATCAAATTTTCTGATTCATAGAAACCACGTATTAATTATTTTGATTATTATCAAATGGTCTTTGCAGTTTTTACATTTCCATCCAAACATCATATACTGCTTATGTGTGCTAGTACTTGGAGAGAATGTATATGATTTTAAAAGGAGTTCTTCCTGTTGAAGATCATGAATTTCAGATAGTTACACAAATCCAAATATTCAAACTCCAATACTGAAAAAAAATATTTGGTGGGAGAAGTACCGGATCTTCCCCTTTCCCGAAGAGAGGCAACACTGCATACCCCCTTGAATAGGCCAACAGGCTACAGAGGTATTCAGTCACCTATGCTGGCTTCTGTCTCATTTCATTGAGTGGAAAGAGGTGAGAAGGAAATTTTCCTCTAAGCCAAAGTGGAAAGGAGGCATCCCAGCCCTGTGGTGGCTCTCCTCACCCCAGTCCCTGCAGCAGGGATGAAAACCTTCCTAGTTTCAGTAGAAGGAACAAATCTGGTCAGGAGAGGAGGTCTTACGACCAGTCCATCAATTTAAGGGGTTGTGTTTGGGGTTTGTCTAGAGGGCCAAATCCACAGCTCTTCTACCCCCTCCCACTCCACAGGTGTATATTTTGAGTTTTCTGGTCTCCCAACAGAATGAACAAACAATGCCCTCTGAGTGTAAGGCTACCAACATGCCTACATGACTGCATCACAGCCAGAGCTGCAAATACTGTTTAGAGTGCTGCACGGGCCTGCTCTGTATTCGGCTCAAGGGCTGGGCTGAGGAAGAAGGTGGAGCTCAAGTCTGCAGAGCTTCCCAAGAAGTAAGCGGGTGTGTGTGTGTGTGTGTGTGTGTGTGTGTGTGTGTGTAAGAACAGGCCTTGCTTAGCGTGTGTGTAAGAACATGCCTTGCTTAGTATGTGTGTTTGTGTGTAAGAACATGCCTTGCTTAGGCTCACAACACATCCTCCCCTTTCTTGAGGCGCCACTTACTTATAACAGCGCCTGCGGCGCCCGCGCTTTCAGTGTGCAGGATGCTGGCGAAGCCCTCTCTTCCTGTTGGTCAGGACAGAGGATCCGCTACTTTGGGACCCAAGGAGGGCGGAGTAGCCGGAAGTCGGAGCCCGAAGGCCGGGAGTGGGCCGAGACCCCAGTGCTTTTCCTGGTGCCTGTCGCTCCCCGCTGCACCCGCCCAACCTGGAGACCCGAGAGGGCCCAGGGAGGGGGTGCTTCGACCCCTAGCGGGGGCGGGAAATGATGATACGGGGAGACTTTGGGGGAGGGGGAGGAGGTTGGCGCAAAGCCCGAGCTACTGGGACTGCCTTCGTTCCATTCTGTTCCCCGGAGAAGGAAACCTCCTCCTCCCCTTCCTCTCCTCTCCTTCCCTTCCCTCCACTCTGCCTCCGTGGGGCGCTCAGGTCCTGCCGCTTCCCGAAGCCCCAAAGCCTCAGCCGCCCGATACCCCGGCCCAGAGGGCAAAAGGGCCTGCGAGCCTGGTTCTGGGGCCGGCCAGCCCTTCCGTTTTTCCTACAGGGAACCAAGGGGCGCAGTGCCTCGCCTCCCTTCGATGCCTGCCGCCGCTCGAGAGGGGCTGTTTAATTAAAGGGGAACCCGCAATGTATACGTCTGATAAAAGCAACGCGCAGAATAAACTAATTAAAACATTGTGTTTGCAACACATTTTATTTCTCTTTCTGCCTTTTTTGATCTTCGCTGAGTTTTAAAGAAATGTCATCGCACCATAAAGCGAGCCGTGAAACGCTATTTCCTTATAGTGTGCGGCGCTTTTCAAAGGCTAGTGTGATATATTTTAGAAAAGGGATCCCGCTGTGAAAGCTTGCGTGTCTTCCCTTTACCAAACTAAGCTCTTGTCAATCACACCGAGCCCGGTCCAATCACCGAGATCCTTTTTGGAAAGCAGCTCATCCCGCTGTGCTTTTATACCGCGCTCCGCAGCCTGTTTTGATGCATTTTTACCAGCACGTCCAGGGAAATGAATGATGAGGCCGCGGACAGTGCAGGCCTGGCTCCCTGAGCGCCCGCCCGGTCCTAACGAGGCGCCGGCGCATTGTGCGTGGCCCGGGCTTTCTCACGTAGCGGCCACTGCGCGGGGCTGTCCCGACGTCAACTCGGGTCAATGCTGGGGACCCGGCTTGTCATGGCCGCGCGACAGCTTCCACCCGGCAGCCGCGGGCCTGGATGGGCGAGGCTCAGTAGCCGGCCTCCTGGTCCGTGTGGCCCAGGAAAGGAAGACCCAGAGGTGCCTGGCGCTGCATCTCGACTACTAGGAGTCCTGGGGCCCTGTTGATGCGCCTCTCCTGCAGAATGTGGGGCCCGAGAGTGTGGGGCGGGGAAGGCAAGGCCGGCCGCCCCCACCAAAAAGGTCTCTGGCTTTGTCCGGGTTTAGCGTAGGACATTGGTTCCCAGCAAGCCTCGGGTTTCTCCTCTCTGTCCCCTCTCCCTGCACCATCACATCCAGAGGTTCTGGGGGCTTCCCCAGCCTCTTTGGAAAGGCCTCCCCCGCCCTGGAGGAGCCATCAATCCACTCGGGCCCCAGCAGCTCTCGGAGAACCCCAGCTCTGAAAGAGGGACTCGTCTAGGAACGCCCACCGGTAGGACCGAATTGGTGGCCTCGGACCAGGCAGAGCCTACAGTCTCCAGTCGGGACGCTTACTCCCCAGTGGACCACGGAGCCGCGGGGCTGGAGCGGGTGGCCCCAAAAAGACAAATATAAACTCCTAAACCACTGCCGAGAACCCACGAGGGCAAGGGGCTCCTCCCGCGCCTTCCCTGGATACCAGGAAGGGTTGGCAGGAGCCGCCCAGCTCCAGAGTCCCAGAGATTTTCCCCCGACCCCCCAGCATTTAGCCAGCCTCTGTCAGGGCTGGGGGCGCGCCCCGCCGGGGTGATGTAGAAGCTTTTGATCTTCACATTGGCTTTCCGGCTCCGGGAGGGGAGACGCGGGAGGAGGCTTTGTGGTCCTCCTTTCCGGCAGCGCCAGAATCGTTGCCTGCTTTTGTTTCCAGTTCCACTTCGAACTTGAACCAGGAGAGTGAGGTTTGGCTAAGGTCTCAGCGGATGAACAAGTGAAAACTGTGTGAGATTGTATGCATTTGTAGAATAGACCAAAGTCTACATTTCTAAATAGTCCAGTGTGAGTCCATTCGGCCTCTCTGTCTCTCGCTCGCTCTCACACTGATGCCGACCCGCCCTAGTCTCCGATTACTGGCGCCCTCGGTGCTCCTGTTCTATTTCCAGGGGACTGCGACCCTCCCCTCTCCAGCGCCCAGGCGCACCTCTTTCCACCACCTGCCAGTTTCTTTTGAACATTCCCCAAAGTGCTTATTTGTTCGAAGGGCCCTGGGTCCATCCGAGAGCCGAGGGCAAAGAGAGAGGTGCCCAGGTTCCCTGAATTTTTCCTCAATGCCCTGGCCCCACCAGCTAGATCTCGGGTCCCTTCCCAGAGGTCTCCTCAGTGATGCGCAGATCCTCAGGTTGACTCTAAAACGAGGGGGAAAGCCCTCAGCCCTCCCCGCCTCCCCCGCCGACCGCCCCCCGAGCTGGGCCTCGGGTTCTACACGGTGGCTGGGATGCAGATCAGCTGGAACCTGCCCGGCGCTCCGAGTCTCCCGGGGGCACCCATCATCGTCTCCCTGCGGCCCGCCCGTTGGAGTGCAGGCCCCGCAGGTCGGCAGCTTCTCCAGAGTTCCCTTCCCGGACTCCCGCAGGTGGGGCCGCCGGACGGAAGAGGGACGGCCCGGTCCGGGTAAAGACGAAAGTTGGTGCTGCCTGCTGCCCTCCGGGAGGCCTGAGGAACCTGCCAGGAAACCTGTGTCCGGGCGGCGCTCCCCTTCCGTACTTCGTAAGACAAAGCGTGCGGTTATGCCACAGCCTTTGGTGAAGTTTGCAAGTGTGAAGGTGGCCCCAGTGCAGACGCCGCGGGCCGCAGAAAGCCTGTGGACCTGGAGGGAGGCAGGCGCCAGCGTTTCACCTGCCTCAGTTTAGCCAGGAGACAGGAGCTGCGGTTTTGCTGTGACTCCCGGTCCATTCCAGTCTGTCTCTGAGCTGCAGATCACCCTGAAATTTCTGAACGGCTTGATAAAATAGGGAGCGCCCGTGAAATCTTGGTATAGATGTATATACAAAAAAGAAAAGAAAATCCTGGAAATAATGGGTTCTTTTGATGTGAAGAATTGCTTGTCTCCATTGAACCCGTTATTACCCATCTTCTTATTCTTTTTTTTTTTGTTTGTTTTTAATTGCATCGTGGCTCCGGGAATCCGGGGTGGACATTTAGGTTTCTACTTCCAGGCATAAAGCAGTACAAGAGTGAACTCGACGGCTGTTAATAGGCAGTTTGCCAACAGCCCTGGACAAGGAGATGAGGACTCCCATGCACGAAGGCGACGAGCCGCAGTCCTCTGGGACTCCGGTGGCTTCCAGAACCCTGGCAGAAGAGCCTGAAGCAAAGCCAGCACCCAGTGTGACTCCAGCTGCCATTGGCTGCCACCCTTGGCCCCGACTGACACCCACTGCCCACCCCCTCCCCGCGCCAGTCCCTCCCAGACTCTCTCCATGGCTTGTTGGGTACCAGTCCTTGCTGAGGGTCCCAGGACCGAGCCAAGAAGCCCAGATGGAACACAGGACCTTGCGGATAGTGTTTACCTCGGACAATGGCTCGCTCCCTGGCTCACAGAGCCCGACCTAGGCGACCCAGAGAGTGCGCTGTTGTCTTAGGACAAACCCCGAGAAGCAACTGGCAATCAAGGTCCGAGGCCAAGGAGCTTCGAAGATTTACTGCTGCTGGAACAAGCGAAGTGGCCTCTGCCCTTTTAATTTAGTTCTTCGCTTGGAGGGTGGTGAAGGTGTAGGTGTGACAGGGTGTGTGATGTCTGCCTTTGAGAGAAGGGACAGTGTCCCACATCACTCAAGTTGGAATTACAACCTGGTTTCCAGTCTCAGCTGGGCGGCTCCTACAAATTGGCTGACATGGGGACAACCCTGCACAGCCCCCGCCCCCCCCCCCACCCCGTTACCCCCATCTTGTGATAGACGGAGTCTCACCACTTGTTTGTTGGGCAAATGGACGGACTCCTGCCTCTCCCCTTTACCCTCCCTTCACAAAGTCTCCTAAAAACTTCCTTTGAACCCATCTGTCCCCAAACGAATTTTATCTTCAACCACTTCGTGTGTCCCCTGAGCCCTGCCAATGCAGGAAGTTTTTCCCTGGAGCTGCCAGAGGTTGCTGGGGTCTTGGCGGTGCAGCATCCCTCACCTCAGTCCCTGAGCCGCACGATCCCCAAGGACAGGGCTGGCCGACCAGGGTGGAGTGGAGGCCCATCGGCTGTCTGTCTTCCCTGGACTTCCACCTAAAGGGGCTGCCGGCGTGCCCTCTCTGGGGGCCAGAGGGGCCCTTTGATCCCGAGCTGCCTCTTCAAAAGACGAGGGCTTTAAAGTGTAGGGATCCTAAAAATAAGGCTAACCAAGTTCCTGCTAAGAAGCCAAGGCCGTGCCAAGCGGTCCAGGACCGTGCAGACGCAGACCTCCGACTCTCTGTCCAGAGCTGGGCTGACATCGCTGTCTGCCTGTAAGCTCAGGGGTGGAAAACACCAGACACAAATAGCTCCCTTCCCGCACCGCGTGACCATTTTCTAGGTGGGACTTCTCTCCACAGGACACAGAGAGGCGATAGATGAAGATTCCGGGGTCGGCTGAGACCCGGCGCAGCGAGATGCTGGTCCGCAGCTCGGGGCCCCCCACCACTCGGGCTGCTCCGCCGCTGGCCCGGCCGCCGCTCTCCAGCCCGGCTTCCCCTGCCTCGGCGCCGCGCGCTGCATCCCCAGCCTAGAGGCAGGTGGGTGGAACGTGTCCTTTGGTCTCCCAGGGTTGAGAATCAGGAACCCGCACGCCTGAGGCAAGCACTTGATGCTCTGCGGGGAGGCCTGAGAACCCTCAAAGGTCCCGGCACGACCGCTCCTCCCACCAACCCCAATCTGGCTCCTTTCTGCTAAAGTCTGGTCACAAAAGAAAGAAAAAGCCATCCACACTGGCTCAGTTCTGTTAGCCCAGTGCATCGACTGGCCCTTCTGCCCTTTGTGCTTATAATTTTTTTTAGACTCCATCCATGTGAACTGGTTGTCCCCCAGTAACACCTGCTGCCAGCCAGTTCAAAATTGTCTCCTCTTTCAGCTTCCCCACCTCACCTTAGACTTTCCAGTCCTTTAAGAAAATGACTTCGCAACTTTGAAAGACATGGTGTTCGGAGTGCTCCGGGAGAGCAAGGAAACAACGATTTATTTAGCACTTACCTTGGGGGCTTCCCTCCTAGCTCAGTTGGTAAAGAATCTGCCTGCAATGCAAAAGACCGGGGTTCAATTCCTGGGTTGGGAAGATCCCCTGGAGAAGGAAATGGCCACCCACTCCAGTATTCTTGCCTGGAGAATCCCATGGACAGAGAAGCCTGGCAGGCTACTATCCATGGAGTCATAAAGAGTCGGACAGGACTTAGTGACTAGACCACCGCCACCACTAAATAAAAAGTGTTGAAGGTAAATCTTGTCAAGAAATTGCCTCCATAACCCTCCGAAGTTGGTACTATTATCCCCCATTTTACATATAAGGAAACTGAAGCACAGGGCTGAAGGCAATTGCTTCCAAGTGTTTAGAATCCAATAGACCCCTCCCCCACCGAACTTGACCTAACTGTGAAGCCTTTCTTAACTGGCTTTAGTTGTCCCTAACCTGGGCTTCGGAGAAGGCGATGGCACCCCACTCCAGTACTCTTGCCTGGAAAATCCCATGGACGGAGGGGCCTGGTGGGCTGCAGTCCGTGGGGTCGCTAGGAGTCGGGCACGACTGAGCGACTTCACTTTCACTTTTCACTTTCATGCATTGGAGAAGGAAATGGCAACCCACTCCAGTGTTCTTGCCTAGAGAATCCCATGGACAGAGGAGCCTGGTAGGCTGCCGTCTATGGGGTCGCACAGAGTGGACTGAAGCTACTTAGCAGCAGCAGCAGCAACCTGGGCTTTTCCTCCTGAGCCTGGAAGGGAAGTGCCAAAGTTAAAGAGGCTTTGGGTGGGAGCCACAACTGCCCACCGAGTCTGCCCTCAGCAACTGCCTGGGACGAGGTACAAGATTTAGTGCCCAGTTTAGCCGGCTGTTGACCAGCCCTGAGCCTCGGGGGAGTCTGTCCACCTCTCGGTTTCTCCCTCATTTGTAAATTGGTATTCATGATAATCACCGACCCCTTCAATTGGGTGGATGTCAGAATCCGGGGAGTATGGCTGCGATACTATCAAGTGCAACGCACGGCTACCATGATCCGACGCAGGGAGGGGGACCGGACGCCAGGCCGCGCCCAGGAGGCGGAGTTGTGAGGACTGCGGCTGGAAGGTCCCCCGACCTCCTCTGGAGCCAACTCTGGAGCAGGACTCGGTCCCAAACTGTCCCGGGCCGGGTCCTCATTGAGTCTCGGGGGAAGTTTCGGGGCGCACCTGGCAGCCTGAGACTCGCCGCCCCCGAGGGACAGAGGCTGTTCGGAAAATGCTTTGCGGTCCAGAGGGCCCAGCTGGCTATTTCGAACTCACTTGGGGCCACACCCAGTTTGGGTCTGCAAAGTTCGGGGTCAAGTGTGCATGGAAGTGCTGACACTCGGCTCCGGGAGAACAGTCCAGAAAACTTGTGCGTAGGTAGGGACTTGGGGTGTGCAGGCTCCCGCCCCTGCGGGGCCGGGGCTCTCCGCTGAAGCAGCCGGCTTGAGGGCCCCGACTCTGGGCTGGGGGGTGGGCACTGCATTTGGATTTTGGAAAGATTAAAGTAGGGAAAGCCCCGGTGGTGCTGTTTTGCTCACTGAACTATCTTAGGACAAAGGGCACGGGGTGAGGGGAGAACTAGTGACTGAGGGAATAAATACTGCCCTGCTGTTGACAAGCCTGCCAGCCACAGGCCCTGAGGGGATTTGGGACAAGACCTCAAAGGCGCCTTGGGGGAAGCGGTGGCCTTGGCTGTTAGTCCTCTTGGTTTGGGGGACAGTGGCCCATTCTGCTGTACCTCAAAATGTCCCAATCCTTACAAAGTTTTAAGTGATTCCCACCCTCTGAGCAAGCTGAAATTATGGGGAATCCTGTCTAATCTCTCCACCCCACAGCAGACAACTCTCTCTCTCTAACTCTCTCTCTCTCTCTAACTCTCCAGGTCTCTCTCTCTCTTTCACTGTTTCTCTCACACACTTCACTCATTTAGTCTCTCTTTCACAGAAGTCCTGTAGTCAGTGCATAGACTTTAGTCAAGTAGTTTTAGAAAGGTTTGATTCTATATGTCTTGCCATTAACTAGCTTCTTGAACTCAGACAAGTGACTGAAGACCCCAGAACCATGTCAATGTATGGCAAAAATCACTACAATATCGTAAAGTAATTAGCCTCCAATTAAAATAAATTAATTAATTTTTAAAAAGACCTCTGATGAGTTTCCACATCTGTGAAAGTTTAATAAAGGTGCCCATCTTTACAGTCTTCAGGTAAATTAAATGAAATAGAGCCACATAATAGTGACCACTCAGTGATAGCTCTGTGTGTGTGTGTGTGTGTGTGTGTGTGTGTGCTGTGCTCAGTCGTGTCTGATTAGTCGTGTCTGACTATTTCCGACCCCATGGACTGTAGCCTGCCACGCTCCTCTGTCCATGTGATTCTCCAGGGAAAAATACTGGAGTGGGTTGCCATTTCCTTCTCCAGGGGATCTTCCCAACCCAGGGATCGAACCCATGTCTCCTGCCTGCATCTCCTGCATTGGCAGTCAGATTCTTTACCACTTGAGCCACCTGGGAGGCCCAGTGTAAGCTACTAACCTGAATAAAGTAATCTCTACAGTAGCTTCCTCTGTAATGTGTTGGAGCAGGCAGAGTGACTAGAAGGGGTTAATGAGCCTCATTGTCTTTGTGCGGTCTTGGAGATAATGGTGTGTTGTAGGAACTTACTTTTAAAATCTCTTCCAAACATGAATCTATGACTACAGCCCCTATCCTACCTGCCATCATACCAACTTAGGACAGATGCTTTTGTCCCTCAGATCCCCAAAGAGCAATTCCATGGCCAGCTGGAGATGCCCCAACTGAGCCCCTGTCTGTTCAGACTTAGCCTGGGCCAAGCCGGCACCTTCCCTTTCTATGCTAGGGCAAGTCTCATCTCTACCCAGGGCAGCCAAAGACCCTGACCCAAGGCGATCTGGACCAACAGAAAGACTCTGCCCCTCCCTTCATTTCCATCCCAGTGTGTTCCCAGGTGAAGTGGAGATAAGAGGATTATTGGTAGCAGTCCAAAATGTGTGGCAGGAGTCACAAAATGCAACCTAAGGAATTGGAAGTACCAGGTGAAGGAGAACCCATTGGGCAGGCCTTGAGCGACATGCACGGTGGGGTTGGGAGAATGTGTGGAACTCCTACAACTCCATCAGTTTTCCCTTCCTTAATTATTGCCCAGTTATTCTCAATAGCTCAACTCAACTTTCACCCTAACAAGGTACCCAGAAGAATGACAATAATTCAGAATGTCTAGTCACTCCTGGGCCTGAGCTCAGCCAGGAGCAGAGTTCTGGAAATCTGATCTCAAGACAAATTGAATGGTGAAGTGGAGACACAGTGGGCACTGGAATGGAGTGCCCTAAACTTTCCAAGTGACCTTGGACAATTTACTTAAGCTATCTGGGTTTCTACTGAGCTCATGTATAATGTGAGTCAGCTGGACGGGATGATCTCGACAAGCCCTTCCCTTCCTAAGAATCTATGACCATAGATTAAGTCAAGCTCAAGTCTGTAAAAAGTCAAGATCAAGTTTGACAGCACTGAGAGAATAACAGCATTGAGTGGCGCCAGAAGGGGGGCTGAGGGAGAGTGGATATGGCATTTCTAAGCCCTTTGGATTATATTTGAGCAGAGGTTTCCTAAGAAAGAGATGAAAACTCTCCATGATCCATTACTTCAAGAATCCAGATCAAGAGGAGGTGCAGCCACGGACTTCCCTGGTGGGCCAGTGGCTAAGACTCCACACTCCCAGTGCAGGGGGCCTGGGTTCGGTCCCTTGTCTGGGAACTAGGTCCCATGTGCTGCAACTAAGGGTTTGCATGCCACAACTACGATCCCACGTTCTGCAACGAAGATCAACGGTCCCGTGTGCCACAACTAAGACCTGGTGCAGCCAAACCAACAAACATATATATATATTTTAAGGTTTTATAAAATGTTTTAAAAGAGATTCAACCTGACAGAGAAAGTAGAAGCAGGTCACTATGGCCTGAGAAGGATGTCCTAACTTCCTTCCTGAGGTCACGATGATCCCAGGTTCCAGCTGAATGTGTCAACTGGAGTCAAAGAGTCTACATACCTTAATTGCACCTATATGAACAGCATTTTATGCCTCTGGGAAATTATTCTAAACTCCAGTGGTTTTGCTTGGCCTTAGTTAACCTAATTGCACAGAGTGGTGTTGGTCCCCCAGGGAGTTCACTGGTTAAAAAATCAGGTGGAATCTTTTTCTCTCCATCCTTTCCAAAGGAGGGCACATCTGTCTCCCAGAACTTCCAGAACCATCCAACAGTGCCCAGGTTAGCATTTGTAGGCAAGTGATCCATTACAATGAATGTAATGTCAGAATTACATTCATTTTCACTTATGAACCATACACTAAGCAACTCTGGAGTCCCCAAAGGCCTCCCAACATAAAATTCAAACACAAGGAGTATTATGACAATTAAGAATAATCTCTCAACAAGCAAGTAACGAAACATGTAAAAGATTTCTCAGTTAAGAAAAAGATTTTGGTGTAGTTCTTGCATTTGGATTTGGTTTGCACCATTTAGGTTCTCATTAAATCTCTGTAACACTCAATTTAAATAGCTCTTTCTTTAATCAGTGACTCTCTAAGCGACTTGAATCACAGCGTATTTTCAGTTGCATTTTAATAGCTGCTACATTTCCTTGTGTCAAAAAGTCTGAACATGTGTGTGAAGAAAGGAAAGAGAATTCTAAACTGTTTTGGCACTAGGAGATTGTAGTTTGGCTTGTATCTGTTAGACTGAACAGTAGGGTATTTAGACAAGCAGCCTTGTTGGATTCAGGAAGAATATATCCACATGTGGGTGCTCCTCTGCTTCCGACTTTCTGAGGAGAAGAAGAAACAGTGTGGTTAGGGTAAAATGCTCTAAAAATATCATGGCTTTGCCCTGGCTACTAAGTAGAATTATGTGGCTTTGGCCTTGTGAGTTTAGTGTTCATGGCTGTGCATGTTTTATGCTCAGATAGTTGCTTTGAATGTAATTTTAGAGAAGTGCACTTTGCTGAGAACATTCTGTTTCTGTCTGGCTTGGAGAGGCAGTAAGCTTCTTTAGACTTACAGGGTCAAAATTTACAATCATTGACACCTGGGACAATCTATCAGATTTATAAAAAAATGAGACTTTGGGTGGATATAAGAGTAAGAGATCTCCTTCTCATTGTTCAGTTGTTTCTGACTTGACTTTTCTCTGTGATTTAATTTCCTGTGTGTTTTCTACCTCATTTCAACCACACCTGAATACCATCTACAAAATATTTCCTTAAGTAGAATGCCATTCAAATTCCAATCTGGGATGTTCTGCCTCAGTTATTGAAAGACAAAGAGTCATTTGTAATTATGTTAACTCAATACTTATGTACAAGAGAGCCTTATATGCTCCTAAGAAGTGGAGAATCTTCTTAGGTCTGCACTTACTAGCTGTGTGACTTTGGCAAGTTATTTAAACTCTCCAAGCCTCAGTTTCCCCACTTATAAAAAGAATTATGTTGATGATTAAAGGGTTAGTACAGTGTCTGTACTTGTTAGTGTTGAGTAGATACTGCTGTAAATTTTTTTAAATCTCTTTCTGTGTCTATAAAAGAACTCCTCAGACCTGAAAAATTAGGAGCTTAAAAGCACAGGGAAAGCTTTAGTTTCAATTACTACTGAGTTGGGAGTCTAATACAATTTTAAGAAATAGTGAAGAGTAGATACACAAATCAAAAGAAGGCTAGAGTTTGGATTTTGTTATTTGCTTGGTTGTGTATCTGAAACTGAATCAATGAGTAGTTTCGAGTATCTACTGTGTGCCCCTTGCTGCACCATGAATCACAACAGATCACAGCCACTTGACCCCCTTCTTCATTAGCTTGTAAACTCCTCAAGGAAGGATCAGAACCTTGCCCTTCTCCTCACTGTATCCTCAGAATGAGCCAAGTGTGTGCCCTGCACTTGTGATATAACAGTTATTCTTATTGGAACAATAGATTGTTTCTAGGTGCTAATGACATACAGAGGGCCATGATGTCATATAACATGGGAATTCTGAGTGGCCATTGCTCAAGCAGTCCTGAAACACACTATGGATGGGGCACATCTAGATGTGAAGGAATTTTCAAATTGCCTTTCCTCTGAAACTGCAAAGGAAATTGGAAAGGGCTGCCTACAGATAAGAAGAGGTTGTACTGTGAGACATACTGGTGTATCATCTGTACCATTTCTTTGTAAATCCCCAAAAGGTTTTTCACATTATTGTCTTGTTGGCACATTCAACAAGTTGAAACCCAGTTTGCCTTTGGAGATACTTACAGACTTTTTCTTTGTGAGAGTGGAGTCTTCCCACTTTTGTGTATCTGAACACTACCTTTGCTAACATATCTTTAAAAATGGAAGAACTTCTTCAAAGTGAAAGCCTAAGTAAGTAGCCCTCTTCAGACATTCAGGTCCGGAAAGGAAGTGCAGCAGGACCCCCAAATGATGCGGGTCAACTTATGAGAAATGCCATCACACATACTAAAAACTTTGTGTAGCAGGAAGTCCCACTGATGGCAGGATTTCAAGCTCTATTTATTATGGCTGAGTTCCTCTATAGCAAAGAAATTTGACACCAGACTGCAGTTTGTTCTAGCAGGATTTAACCTGTCACTGGAGCCAAAATCTGGGTCCCTGTGAGCCCTGACTGGACCATGGCTGGAGTACAGGATGAGCCATGGAGAATGGATGCCACGCGGAGCTGGTTGCAGGCCCAGCTGACAGCCCTATGTCACCAGGAGCTGAAGGTTTGGGCTGATTCACAGTAAGGCTGGCGGTAACTGTTCCCTGGCTAGACCACACATTTGGTGTATTTGCTGCTGATGGTGAAGAGCCATCATTAACATGTATTTCAGGATGGAGTGACTCATTGCTCCTGATGATAAAGCATTTCCTATCGTGAAAATTCACTCTAGGCAATCTTGCAATGACATTTAAAAAGAAAGTCAGGAGATCTCAATATAGAACTCAGAAGTCAGGGACAATTATGCAAAATGGAGTCAAGTCACTAGACTGTTTTTAACCTAGACTCCCTGAACTGAAAATAGTGAGAGGATGTGAACTAGCCAGTAAACTCAAAAACATGTTTTAAGGGCTTGAAGCAGCAGGAGGCCGCAGGAGACAGCGAGAGCAGCATTACAAGAAGACAATACTATCATTCTAAATAAAAGTGATGCTCTATGAATTTCTTCCCTCTAGATTGCAGAGTGCAAATACCCATAAGTTTTCACTCTTCTACATTTCTAAATTTTTTCTTTCTCTTCTCCTTTGTCTGCTATTTTAGCATCCTTCAGATGGAAAATTCTTGGACTTTTATTATTTTCTCTGTTGTACCCCTTCAATTAGTTACCGTCTCCTACTTCCTCCCCTCTAAAACCCTGAAAACATGGACAGACTTCTATTTATTTGTATAAACCTAACTTCTTGATGAGCAGGAGATCATTTAAACATGCCTAAAGGATGTTGTCTGGACTGTGGCAGCAGCCTCTTATCTGGTCTCTCTGCTTCAGCTCACTCACATTCCATTTATTCTACACCCATCAGTTAAAGAGATGAGATCCTTAGGTCAAACCAATTGTACACTTAGGGAGAGGTTCCTGTTCTGTCTCTCGTCAGCTCATACAGGTACTGCAATAAAGTTCGCTTAATTACTGCAAGTTTCCTTATGATTTACGATAAGAACGCCTTCCATTTTGTGCCTCAGTTAAGAATTGAACCCCTAGGGATTCAATGAGACATCCCAGCATGGCCGCACTCTGCAAGACTCCCCTGGGGAAGTACGGAATGAGCAGGGCAAAGGCTAATAGAATTTTGCCAAGAGAACGCACTGGTCATAGCAAACACCCTCTTCCAACAACACAAGAGAAGACTCTACACATGGACATCACCACATGTTCAACACCAAAATCAGATTAATTATATTCTTTGCAGCCAAACATGGAGAAGCTCTATATAGTCAGCAAAAACAAGACCAGGAGCTGACTGTGGCTCAGATCATGAACCCCTTATTGCCAAATTCAGACTTAAATTGAAAGTAGGGAAAACCACTAGACCATTCAGGTATGACCTAAATCAAATCCCTTATGATTATACAGTGGAAGTGAGAAATAGATTTAAGGGCCTAGATCTGATAGGCAGAGTGCCTGATGAACTATGGACGGAGGTTCATGACATTGTACAGGAGACAGGGATCAAGATCATCCCCATGGAAAAGAAATGCAGAAAAGCAAAATGGCTGTCTGAGGAGGCCTTACAAATAGCTGTGAAAGGAAGAGAAGTGAAAAGCAAAGGAGAAAAGGAAAGACATAAGCATCTGAATGCAGAGTTCCAAAGAAGAGCAAGGAGAGATAAGAAAGCCTTCAGCGATCAATGCAAGGAAATACAGGAAAACAATAGAAAGGGAAAGACTAGAGAACTCTTGAAGAAAATTAGAGATACCAAAGGAACATTTCATGCAAAGATGGGCTCAATAAAGGACAGAAATGGTATGGACCTAACAGAAGCAGAAGATATTAAGAAGAGGTGGCAAGAATACAAAGAAGAACTGTACAAAAAAGAGCTTCACGACCCAGATAATCATGATGATGTGATCACTGACCTAGAGCCAGACATCCTGGAATGTGAAGTCAAATGGGCCTTAGAAAGCATCACTACGAACAAAGCTAGTGGAGGTGATGGAATTCCAGTTGAGCTATTTCAAATCCTGAAAGATGATGCTGTGAAAGTGTTGCACTCAATATGCCAGCACATTTGGAAAACTCAGCAGTGGCCACAGGACTGGAAAAGGTCAGTTTTCATTCCAATCCCAAAGAAAGGCAATGCCAAAGAATGCTCAAACTACCACACAATTGCACTCATCTCACATGCTAGTAAAGTAATGCTTAAAATTCTCCAAGCCAGGCTTCAGCAATACGTGAACTGTGAACTTCCAGATGTTCAAGCTGGTTTTAGAAAAGACAGAGGAACCAGAGATCAAATTGCCAACATCCGCTGGATCATGGAAAAAGCAAGAGAGTTCCAGAAAAACATCTATTTTTGCTTTATTGACTATGCCAAAGCCTTGACTGTGTGGACCACCATCAACTGTGGAAAATTCTGAAAGAGATGGGAATACCAGACCACCTGACCTACCTCTTGAGAAACCTGCATGCAGGTCAGGCAGCAACAGTTAGAACTGGACATGGAAAAACAGACTGGTCCAAATAGGAAAAGGAGTATGTCAAGGCTGCATATTGTCACCCTGCTTATTTAACTTATATGCAGAGTACATCATGAGAAACGCTGGGCTGGAAGAAGCACAAGCTGGAATCAAGATTGAAGGGAGAAATATCATTAACCTTAGATATGCAGATGACACCACCCTTATGGCAGAAAGTGAAGAGGAACTAAAAAGCCTCTTGATGAAAGTGAAAGAGGAGAGTGAAAAAGTTGGCTTAAAGCACAACATTCAGAAAACGAAGATCATGGCATCTGGTCCCATCACTTCATGGCAAATAGATGGGGAAACAGTGGCAGACTTTATTTTCTTGGGCTCCAAAATCACTGCAGATGGTGACTGCAGTCATGAAATTAAAAGACACTTGCTCCTTGGAAGAACAGTTATGACCAACCTAGATAGCATATTGAAAAACAGAGACATTACTTTGCCCACAAAGGTCCGTCTAGTCAAAGCTATGGTTTTTCCAGTAGTCATGTATGGACGTGAGAGTTGGACTGTGAATAAAGCTGAGCGCAAAGAATTGATGCTTTTGAATTGTGGTGTTGGAGAAGACTCTTGAGAGTCCCTTGGACTGCAAAGAGATCCAACCAGTCCATCCTAAAGGAGATCAGTCCTGGGTGCTCACTGGAAGGAATGATGCTGAAGCTGAAACTCCAGTACTTTGGCCACCTCATTCGAAGAGTTGACTCATTGGAAAAGACTCTGATGCTGGGAGGGATTCGGGGCAGGAGGAGAAAGGGATGACAGAGGATGAGATGGCTGGGTGGCATCACCAACTCGATGGACATGAGTTTGGGTGAACTCCGGGAGTTGGTGATGGACAGGGAGGCCTGGCGTGCTGCAATTCATGGGGTTGCAAAGAGTCGGACACAACTGAGTGACTGAACTGAACTAAAGGATGTTGAGTAAGGAATGTTTTACTCTGTCCCTCTTCTCAGGGAAAGAAAAGCCCAAACCTAACATTGACCCATAAGGTTCATTGATTCATTCATTTTGACTGTGCCAGGACTGCTCCCTCCCTCATGTAAGAATTCTTTAGTAAAGTGTGAACATATGATCTAATTCTGTTCTGTTTCTTTCATGCCTTATACATGCACTGGGCACCCACCAGTGTGTGTCAGGCATTGTTCTAGATGCTGGAACACAAAAGATGAAGGAAGGACAGTTTCTTATCTCTAGGTGCTCAGTCTGGAGGAGAAGCAAACAAGGAAACAAGCAAATGCCATGTAACTTTCTACACGGCTATATTCTAATCAGGATGTGTGAACAAGGAGATGCCATTCCTTGTTCAAAATAATCAGAAGACCTCCCAAGTTTTGAGAACGCTATGAAAATTCCAGATAGATGGACGTGGCCACACAAGCAGTTCTTATCTTCTCCTTCCTCGTTTCTCCTCCCTCTCCTTTGGGATTCTCTCACTTGGTTTCCCAATGCACCCAGTTCCTGATTCATTCATTTTTTGATTCAATAAATATGTATTGATTTTTTTTTTTACTGTGTACCAAGTACTGTACAACATGCTGCAGGCTCTGAGATAAACGCTGTTTCAGCCCTTGAGGAACTCCCAGTCTAGTGGGGAGACAAACAAGAAAAGAGCCCGTTACAAGTGACAGTTACAGCGTGGTTAAAACAGATACCCTGCAATTTACCAGTCACTAGCCAATCATGTGTTAGGCCTATGTTAGGTATTGGGTAAAATAATTATTGAAGAAGGAAATGGCAACCCACTCCAGTATTTTTGCCTGGAGAATCCCATGGACAGAGGAGCCTGGTGGGCTACAGTCCATGGGGTCACCAAAGTCGGACACGACTGAACGACTATCACTTACACTCACAAAATAATTATAAAAGAAATTATTGATTAAAGTTTTAAAATTTTTTACATTAAGCATCATCTAGTTTATTTATTTGTCTATGCCAGATCTTAGTTGTGGCACGTGGGATCTAGTTCCCCGACCAGGGATCAAACCAGGGCCCCCTGCACTAGGAGCATGGAGCCTTAGTCACTGGACTGCCAGGGAATCCCTAAACATCATCTAGTTTTAATGACTAAAATTAATGTTGTTACTGAAACTAAGATGTTTTGAATGCTTATGATTCCAGGCACTTTACATGTATCACTTCATTTAAAACAGTCTCCAGTTTGCAGGTTAGAAAGCGCAGTCACAGAGAGCTTCAAGAACTAGCTTTAGGCCCCCTGGCTAGTTAGTGGCAGGTCTGGAGTTGGACTATAAAGCCTATCTGAATCCAGAGCTCACATTTCCATCCAGCCCTCTATCATAAAGAAAAGCCAGCCTCTGCCCTCAAGATGCTCACAGCAGTGGGAAAGATGGAGAAGGAAACAGACAATTAGAACACCATGGGACGCTGGGATGAAAGTGGAGAAATATGTGTTTGCTGAGGATATTAATTAGAAAAAGGCATGAGAGTGGATGAATCTGCTTTTTTTTAAACCAGGAAATCTCTCGTTTGTATTTTTACAATTTAAATTATTTTTAAACTGAATTATAGTTGATAGACAATATTATATTCATTTCAGGTCAAGTTTCTAAAAATTGCATTATTACATGCATAGGATATTATCATTTTAACCATTTTAAGTGTGCAATTTAGTGGCATTAAGCACGTTCACATTGCCGTGCAACCATCCATCTCCAGAACTTTTTCATTTTCCCAAACTGAAACTCTGTACCCATTAAACAATAACTCCCCTCTTCCCATTCCCCCATGTCACTGGTAACCACTATTCTACTTTCTACCTCTATGAATTTGAGGATTCTATGTACCTCATGTAAGTGGCATCATATAATATTTGTCCTTTTGTGTCTTGCTTATTTTACTGAGCATAATGTTTCAAGGTTCATCCACGTTGTAGCAAGGTAACAAATTTCATTCCTTTTTACGGCTGAATAATATCACATTGTATGTATATATCATATTTTGCTATCTCATTTAAGCATTTTGTTTATCCATTCATCTGTTGATAGACACTTGGGTTCTTTCCACCTTTTGGCTGTTGTGAATGCCTTTTCGGACATATAATGCTGCTATGTACAAATATTTATTTGAGCCCCTGCTTTAAATTCTTTTGGAGTGGAATTGTTGGGTTGCCAGGCTCCCCTGTCCTTCACCATCTCCTGGAGTTGGTCGTATGGTCATTTATGTTTTACCTTCTGAGAAACCACCAATCTGTTTTTCACAGGGGTTGCACCATTTAACATTCCCACCAGCAATGCATGAAGGTTCCAATTTCTTTACATCCTCACCAACATTTGTTTTCTATTTTTAAAAAAATTATAGCCATCCTAGTAGGTGTAAAATGGCAGCTTATTGTGGTTCTGGCTGCAGTCCATGGGGTCGCCATTGAGCGACTTCACTTTCACTTTTCACTTTCACACATTGGAGAAGGAAATGGCAACCCACTCCAGTGTTCTTGCCTGGAGAATCCCAGGGACGGGGGAGCCTGGTGGGCCGCCGTCTATGGGGTCGCACAGAGTTGGACACGACTGAAGCAACTTAGCAGCAGCAGCAATGAGTAATGATGTTGAACATCTTTTTATATGCTTATTGGTCATTTGCATATCTACTTTGGAAATATGTCTATTCAATCCTTTGCCCATTTTTGAATTAGGTTGTTTGTTTTTTGTTGAATTATAAGAGTTCTTTATATATTCTGGATATGCATGCCTTATCAGATATATGATTTCCAAATATTTTTCCCCATTCAGTAGGCTGTCCTTTTGCTTTCTTGATAGTTTCCTTTAATGTGTAAAATTTCTTAATTTTGATGAACTTTTCTATTTATCTATTTTGTTTTTCTTTTTTTTGACTGTGCTTTTGGTGTCATATCCATGAAGTCATTGTCAGATCATATGTCATGAAGATTTCCTCCAATGTTTTCTTCTAAGAGGTTTAAAATTTTAGGTCTTACTTTTAGGTCTTTGATGCATTTTAAGTTCATTTTTGTATATGAAGTAAGGTGAAGGTCCAATTTTCTTCTTTTGCCTGTGGGTGTCCAGTTGCCCCAGCATGATTTGATGAAAAACAAACAAACAAACAAACAAACTCTCCTTTCCCCACTGAACAATTTTGGCATCCTTGTCAAAAATCTATGGACTATATATGTGAGGGTTAGTTCTGTTTAGAGTGTGGTCTTCTCTCACAGTCACAAACTGGTTCCTGAGTTTAACTGACTAGGGAGGAAGAAATCATGCCCCTAAAGGCTTAAGATTGCTGGACAAAGCTTAAACAGGAGAGCATTACCTCTCATCTCAATATTGAGGACAGTATGATTCCAAAAACTTATTCTAGAGGGAGCAGTTACATTCATGAGCTTTGCCTTCTACATTGTAGGCATTGAAATAAGTATTTGTTAAACAAATATTACAGCACTTCATTCACTTAATATAGTACAATGCAATTTCTATATGTAAAGATGTCTTAGTTCCTATAAAAGCAAATGAAATTCTCCTCAAATTAGAATCTGTGACATTTTCAAATATTCTGATGACTTCTTAACTTTAAAGGAGTTTTCAGAGTTTGAAAAAGTTCAAAGAGTTCTTTGATTATTATTCTCTCACTCTCTTTTCCCCTGGCCTTTATGTTATAAACACAGTACAGAGCCAGATCTCCCTTTGATAAAGATGCTATTAATCTTTCTCACACCTAGGAAGCAAGTACATAATGACACAGAGTAAACAGATTTCTTTGCATTTACACTTCCTAAACATGCAGCAGTAATAGACTAAGCTGTTCATTCTTTCTCCATGCCTGTAATATAGTGAACACAGCACGAGCATAATGCGATGCTGTCTTTCAATCATGTTGCATTCCATACCAGCTATGTGACAAGATTCTCAGGTGCTCAGTGAAATAGATATATTTCAAGCAATCGTGAGGCAGAGTCTTCCCTACAGACAAATGTAGCCTAGTTCTTTCCATTGTGAACCTGATGTCATTTTTAGGAACTCATTTGAGGTTGGCGACTCAGTGATTTCCTATGGACAGACAGCCTAACAGGGTCCATTTTGTGACTGACTGCCGAGCCTCCATCAGAGAAGATCGATAGTTGGCATGGCAACGAGCTCGTTTCTCCAGAAATGAGCTCCTTTTATTAAATTTTGCCAGCTATTGATCAATTCCTGATCCACATATCAAAACATGACAAGCAGTTAATGAATCACGGAACTGGTTGAGTTAAACAACAACAACAAATATTCTAGAGAGTTAGGGCTGAATCTTTCTCTGCTAATTTGGTCCAAGGAGTCTGACATGAATAGTGACAGGTATAGCATGAATCCATTTGTAAGGATATAGGTGTTCCAACACAGGAAAGTGCAGTGACTAAAATACACTTTCACAATAACTTAAAGACTGCAATTTGGCTTTTTTTCCTCTTTAAATACTATGAAATACAAAACTGTATTTCATACCATGCATGCCCTTATTTTCCAAGTTTTATGCTGAAAGACAGAATATCCGGCTCATCTGGGTACAGGGCTGGACATTTCTTTCCTTTAGCTATTAACGGTACCACCTTTCTACTTCCTGCAATTTTAGGCTCTCAGGCTCTGTGTGTGAAAGGAGGAGCTTGGAGAAGAGAAAGATTCTATTGTGAAGAATGGGCCAGACCATGGAGGTGGCTTTCTCATTCCCTTCCCATTTTCCATTCTTCAACTTCCTTTCCATTTCTTGGCCACTCCAACCCAAAAAGAAGGCTGATTTATCCTATAAGTAATGCTTTTTAGTTGAGGATCCTCAGGGGTTCATCTTCTTTCTTCCATTAACCAAGCTCATGTCACTTTAAAGAGTGAAAATAGTGGAACACGCTTGAGTATCCAAACTGCAGATTAAAACCACACAAAAGGCCTTAATGATGCCAGACAAGCCACATCCTATCCATCAAGAAAAAAATCATGCCTTAAAAAAAAGATGTGTTGCAATCCTGATTTACATTAGACATAATAACAGTTCTGCCCTCAGTTTCTTCCTATCTGATTTAATAAGATTCCATTTAATCTAAATTCTTATTGCAATGATAGATTATCAAGGACCCAGGAGTAACCTTCATAACCCCCATAAGTATGCTTGGTGTAGTTTAGAAATTGCCAGCTTCTTATTTATTCATATAATATGGGGAGTACAATAACACCTCATGACAACAGTTGGGAAGGACTAGCTGGGGTTCTGTGTCATTGTGTGAGATCTGTTTGTTTAATAATTTATTATCATAAAAATAAACTTTCTTCAATAATGACCCTATAGAAAGAGCAGCCTCAAGAGCTCTGGCAGGGATTCCAAACCTGAATTAAAATGGACTATTTTGCATAGGGGAATTAGACCCACGTTACTGATAAGTGATTTCATTATGTCTGATATTATCAAAATGACTACTGGAAGAATTAAAAGTGATTAGCTACAGAGTACAAGTGGTGCCTATTTGCTTCTTGAAACGTTCGAGAACTTTAAAAACTGTAATTGGCTAAAAGCAGACTAAAATAATCTAGGACTAATAGCTATCTTATGTATGTGTATATGGGTGTGTATCTATGTCTTTGGAGGTTTACTGGATACTTCTATAATAGTGGAGCTCTAAGTATCACTTAGAGTAAAACAGCCTTTCTTAGACATTAAAAAAACACTGAGTAATTCAATCCAGCTTAAATCTCTCTTTGGTCCCTGTTATGAATAACGCAAATGGTACTAGATCTGACAGGGCAAAGATAAACTAGCTTTCAGTTTCAGAATCTAAAAAAATGTTGATCTAAACAATAATGCTGCAGACTAGTAACAGCCTCACGCCCTTACCAAAATTACGCCTTGTTAGACTAATCAGATGCCCTTTTGTGACTGAGGGCTCAGCCTGTTAGGTCAAGTGGCTATTGTGGCCATCATCTAGCCTGGATGTCTCCCAGCTTTTGATTTGGTTTGTGAGGTCACCTCATGTCAGCTGGGAAGATAGGTTCTAACCCGCCCTTCTTTGTTGGCTGCACTGTGAACTCCTCAAGGACACAAACCACTGCTATTTATTCTGGAGTTCCTCCCAAAGCACAGCATAATGCCTAGCACCCAGTAATCACACAATGTATGTATTTGGAGTTGAAAGAGAGTTTCTAAATCAAGAGGAGTTTATCAATGAGCCTGGGGTGAAGGCAGAGCATGTGGAGTGGCAGGGGACGGTCTGATGGTTGAAGTCCCCACTTGGTGCCATCTGCAGTCTTCCTCGTGACCCAGAGGCTAGAATAGAGGGCTCACCTCTGTTCTCTGGAGTCACCAGGCTGGCTGGGTGAAGCAATAGGCCAGTATCCACTTCTCTGTGTATTTTACTCTCCTGCATCTGGGCAGAGGATGAGACCTGCTTGAACTATTAATAATAAAATGAAGCAGAGATGACACTGCCAGTTCTGGGTCTTATGATCTGGCAGTTTTTGTGCTCTTGGGAGCTTGGAGCCACCATGTCAAAAGCCCAGCTACCCTGCTGCAGAAAACATGTGGAGTCCACATGGAGAAAGAGAAGCTCTCAGACTACATGGAGAGCAGGAGAGTTCCGGCCATCCTGATGTGTGAGCTGAACCTAGTCTCTAGTGACCCTGACAGCTGAATGCAGCCACACAAGAGACCCCTGGTAAGAACAGAAGAAGAGCTACCTACCCAGATGAAGCCAGCTTAAACTGAAAAATCAGGGGCAAATAAAGTGGGCATTGTTGTTAGCCACCGGTACTTGAGTCACTTTGTTAACATAGCAACCGGTAACCAAAACATTTCACAAACAGTATCAGGAGGACTGGACTGTGTACAGTTGGAACCATTTTAGAGTAGATTGTGACTTTCCATCTGCAGGAAGGCTGAAAAATAAAGGTAGTGTAAATTATAGAATGAGGATTTTTGTTTTGTTGGCTCTAAGGGACAAACTTTCTTAGAGAGGAGAGAAGCTGCAAGGAAGGATGAGAATGAATAAAGTGGGCTCAGGCTTGACTCTTGAGTTACCACCAAGGGATATATACAAAGACTTATACCTGTAATTTAAAGCCTGAAGTGGGGAAGTTGGGGCAGCTGTGTGTGTTATGGTGACAAAATTAACATTTATAAAGCACTTACTAGGTGTCAAACACTATGCTGAATATTTTCAAGCCATAATCTCATTTAAACCTTACACCAGTACCATGAGGTAGGCATTTAAAAACTTATTTAGATACCAAGACCATATAATAATTCACAACTGTGTATCTATCATCCAGCTCAAGGAATTAAACAGGAGAAATATAGTTAAAGGCTCCTGTGTACTTCTCTGTTTGGTGGACATTTTCTCTCCAGTTCTTTGCTATTGCAATGTTCTATTTGACAATTTTGTATATGTCTTCTTGTCAATATCAATAAGTGGGATTCCTGGATCATACAGTATGAACATCTGCTAGTAGAATTGTTAAAACTGTATAATCCCCTTTGTAATATATGAAATACCTCTGCTTTTTATTATACTATCTAGGTTTGTCATAGCTTTTCTTCCAAGGAACAAGCGTCTTTTAATTTCATGGCTGCAGTCACCATCTGCAGTGATTTTGGAGCCCCCCCAAAATAAAGTCTCTCACTGTTTCCATTATTTCCCCATCTATTTGCCTTGAAGTGATGGGACCAGATGCCATGATCTTCGTTTTTTGAATGTTGAGTTTTAAACCAGCTTTTTCACTCTCCTCATTCACTTTCATCAAGAGGCTTTTTAGTTTCTTTTCGCTTTCCACCATAAGGGTGGTGTCATCTGCATATCTGAGGTTCTTGATATTTCTCCCTGCATTCTTGATTCCAGCTTGTGCTTCATCCAGCCTGGCATTTCTCATGTTGTACTCTGCATATAAGTTAAATAAGCAAGGTGACAATATACTGCCTTCATGTACTCCTTTCCCAATTTGGAGCCAGTCCGTTGTTCCATGTCTGGTTCTAACTGTTGCTTCTTGACCTGCATACAGATTTTTCAGGAGGCAGGTAAGGTGGTTTGATATTCCCATCTCTTTAAGAATTTTCCACAGTTTGTTGTGATGCACACAGTCAAAGGCTTTATATATTCAATGAAGCAGAAGTTATTCTGGAATTCTTAATTCTCTTGCTTTTTCTACGATCCGTATAGTCAAAGCTATGGTTTTTCCAGTGGTCATGTATGGATGTGAGAGCTGGACCATGAAGAAAGCTGAGTGCCGAAGAATTGATGCTTTAGAACTGTGGTGTTGGAGAAGACACTTGAGAGTCCCTTGGACAGCAACGAGATCAGACCAGTCCATCCTAAAGGAAATCAGTCCTGGATAGTCATTGGAAGGAGTGATTCTAAAGCTGAAGCTCCAATACTTTGACCACCTGATGTGAAAAACTGACTCACTGGAAAAGCCCTGATGCTTGGAAAGTTTGAAGGCAGGAGGACAAGGGGATGATAGAGGATGAGATGGTTGGATGGTATCACCAACTCAATGGACATGAGTTTGAGCAAGCTCTGGGAGTTGGTCATGAACAGGGAAGCCTGGCATGCTGTAGTCCATGGGGTAGCAAAGTCAGACACAACTGAGTGACTGAACTGAGCTGAATTTGTAATGTACGAAAGGATCTATTTCTCTATCTTCTTGAGATATTTTACATTGCTAGACTCTAATAGTCTTCATGTTAATAATTTGCTCCTTTTAAAATATTTTTAATTTATCCTTATTTATTTGGCTGTGCTGGGTCTAATTTGCAACACAAGGGATCTTGGAGCTTTGTTGTGACATGTGAACTCTTAGTTGCCACATATGGAATCTAGTTCCCTGACCAAGGATTGAACCTGGACCCTCTGCATTGGGATTGCAGTGTCTTAGTCATTGGACCACCAGGGAAATCCCTAGACTCTAATATTTTTATCAATTGGATTGTGTGCAATATTTTTTCTTTTGTGGTCTGAATTTTTATTTCCATGGTAACTAGGGAGAGTTAACATTGTTTCATATATTTAGTCACCATTCAGGTTTTCTCTTCTGTGAACTGCTTCATCATATACTTGGCTGTTTCCCTTTTGGATTATTAGTTTTCTTTTCATTGATTTTAAGGTGCTCTTTATATATTGTAGACCCAAATCTTTGTTAGTCCTGTGTATTGGTACAAATAACATAAACACATTTGTTTATCCTATTTTACAGATGAGGAAATAGGGAAAGTGAGTTTGTCAATCTTAAATAGCTAGTGATTAGCAAAGTTTGGATCTGACTATGTGTGAACATAAAATGCAGGGGCTGCATTCCATCCACCTACATTTAACCTTTATTAGTGAGAAGTCTTTGAAATATGTGCTTCTGAGATCATCAGAATTGCTCCTCTTAGAATCTATTAATTTTGCGTGGTTCAACTTAATATCTTCAAATAAAATAAAGAGTAAGAGAGAAATTCAAACATCTTTTATTCTCAAGTCCACACAACTCCTTTGCTTGTAGTTTTCATAATTCTTAAAAGCAACTCACACATCTATTCACTAATAACATACCCACACACAATTAAACATTTCCTGTTACCAAATAATAGAACCTAGAGGATTATTGGTACTACTAAATAGCAGTTAATATTGAAATGATATATTTGCATAAAGAATGTTTATGCTGTAGCATAGCTGATCAGATTGATTGTGCTATTAAAGTCAGATGAAAAAAGTGGAAGCAAGAATCCATTGAGTACCTAAAACTGTGCATTTAAGACAAACATAGTAGCTGAAAAGCAAAACAACAGCCAAGAAGAAGTGCCTGGCTTGAAGTATATGGAATTTTGGAAGAAGAGTTTTTCCCATGGAACAGTTGGTTTGTAATAATTAAAAAAACTGAAAAAAGAAAACTGAAAGCAATGAGAGGTCAAATTTTTGTAGAAATGCCAAAAGAAATTGATTCAAGGATGTTCATTCATTCATCTATTCCATTTTTTTTTTCAACAGGTACTTATTGAGGACCTTCTGTGGCCCAGATGTCATCTCTGCCCTCCTGGAGCTTAGTAGTTAAGAGGAATACTCATTAAATAACTAATTTTGTAGTCATATATGCTATGAAGGAGAATTATAGAATACATCAATGAAGTGAAAAAAACAATGTTTTCCAGGAGAATTGTCTGATGTCCGTTTGGCCCAGCGGGGGGAAAATCCATAAGAGAGAGATGGAAAGCAAAGAGTTACTAAACAGGGGAAAAGAGAATGAAGACATGGTGTACTCTCTAAGCCACAGAGTCAGTGAAGTATAAAACAAGTCAGGAAAGGAGACTGAAAAGGTGATTATAGATTTGCTTACTTCCCTTACTGTAAGAGAGGTATTAGTTACTGAAGAAGCCAAAAAGGTCACTGAAGAAGAAAGGGAGGTTTCTAAGAGGTGGCAATCACAGCGCTAAAATGGGCAAGAACAGAACAGTGAGCAGCAGGCTGTAAAAGGATGGATCAGATGCAGACAGGAGGAAGAAGCACCCACTTTCTTAGGAGGGGCCCTGGGGAAGCAGGGAATGGACTCAGGCAGGTCACCCTGTGTGTGGCAGTATGAAAAGGTGAAGGCCAGTTGTGCCCAGAAAAGAGGAGGAGCCTTAGCACGAATGGAGCGCACAGCTAAATGGGAAACAGGAGCACAAACTCATATATGTGTTTAATGGAAGAGTCAAAAATGCTCCAGGGGAGGAGAAACTAAGAGGCCCTAGGACAATGAAGTGTGCATTTGACTTGAGCCCGAATAAACTTGCCAAGTTTCTTGATTCACAGGGGGCACAGCTTTCTCATTTTCGTGCCAAAAGACCATCTCCTAGGATATGGAGACCATCTGTGTCAAGGAGCAAAGCCCTTAAAGATGATTTCAATGTAAAATGTGGCGTGACGGGGGCCATATTGTCTGACACTGTCCAACCCCTTTCGTATTTCAACAAGTTAAGCACAAAGGAAGTAAAAAACTGCCAGCAACAATGAACCAGAATTCCCAGACAGCTCCAGGGGAGAGGGAGAAGGCTTTGACAGAATTAAGACAAGTCAGCCTGGATGTGCACAAAGGTGTCTAAAATCACTAAGTATGGGCTTTGCAACAAGCAAAGAAAGATGGCCAGCTCAGTGAGACGCCACAGCCATGGGCCCCATGCTGGCCTAGCTCCTTGCCACCGAGGATCACAGTGGGAAGGAGAAGTGACTCCTTTCCACTCTCACACACAGGCTACCAGTCTGCACGAGCCCCTGTCCTGCAAACCTCCGCACTTGCCCAAATTAATTCTGCTCAGGTTTCATCCATTTCCAGCAGTTGCTCAGCTGGACACAGTGATACCAAAATCTTTTCCCAGTTTTATTGAGAAATAATTGACATACATCACTGTATAAGTTTAAGGTATACAGCATCAAATTCTGGATAAACAAACCCTTGCTTTTCATGCTGAAATAGAGTTGAAAAGACCTGTCTGAGGCTTGCTTCAAAATAATCCGAGATTGAGGTGGAGAGAGTGAGGGAGGGTAGAGATGAAACAGGGTTGACTATGAGTTCATCATTGCTACAGCGGAGAAGGTCATCTGGAAGTTCCCACTTTTTTATATGTGGGAAATTTTCCATTAAAAAAGAAAAGAAGAAAACTCTTGTCAGCTCACCTGTCTTTACGTCAAGGACTTTCCTGACTGCTTCACACCCTTTCCTTTCTCCCCAAGGAGTACTGCCTCTCACTTTCTCCTTTGTTGGCTTTTCATTCAACAAGCAACTCCAGACATGGCTGTGGGGGTGGGGGTGGGGGTACACTGTACTGGGCACCCAGGGGCACGCAGATCGATGGGTTTTAGTTCTTAGTTCACACTCTCATGGGGAACACAGATGGAGCTTAGAAAGTGTGGCCAGGCAACCTGGGAGAAAGACTGGCACCAAAGGAGAGAGGAAAAACAATTCTGGTTTGTGCCCTTTGGAACAGATTTCTGGAAGAAGTGGTATTTGAACTGATACCCTAAAGGAAGAGTACAGTGGTGTCTGGTGTATATAGCCTGCCTCTGACAAGAGTTACCTGGGACAAATGAGCATACTGGCTAATAAAATATAGTCTATCTTCAATCGTGACACACATACATTTATCTGAGAGGCTCGGTTCGAACTTGAAATTCTTGTACTCCTTGGAATTCTGGGCTAGAACATGCCATGTGGGGAGATCCAGTCCCCTGGCCTACAGCCTCTTTCTTTCTTCCTACCCTGCATTCTAGCTCTCATCACAGGGGGCTTCCTACACATGCAAGAAGACATCTCAGCCCTCAAATCCAAAATTCATTAAAAAAAAAATGCCACGAACAGCCACCCCTTGACCACTCCTCAGACCCAGGGGTGTCACAGTAGTAGCATCGTCATCTACTTTGGAGAGGGTGGACACAAGGAAGAGTCCCCCTCAGGCCCCAGAATTGAGTTTGGAGTCACTGGGCAGGAAGATCTGGGGTCCCAGGACCCCTGTCTTTGCTCTAGAAGCAGTGTGGAGGGAGGCAGGGCTCTGGATGGAAACTTTCCCTGGGCCCTGAAATCCCTTGCCTTGTGGGAGGACACAGCTAGAGGACCACCAGCGCATGGCAGTCTAAAGCACAAAACTGAGGAGGGGGCTCCTCTTGCTACTTTCTGTGTGGTTTCAAGTAGATAACAGCTTTTGCACCCCTTGGTTTTTTCATTTTCAGAATGGGGATGACAATAGGGCCTAACTTATTGGGTTAGATTGAGAATTACATGAGATGATGCATGTCAAGCTTTTAGACTAGCACTTGGCGTATCGCAATTGCTCAGTGAATGAAAATACAGCCAGCTTGATTTTCCTCTCTCTGAATTAACTTAAACAGGTTGGTTTTTGGGGCGGGGGTAGATAATGAGAAAGATGTTGAAACAGCCTCAAAGAATCTTGTAAATACTTTAATGAGCAAATCTTTCGTGTGTAAATAAGAGTCATTTGTCATAAAAGCATTAATCTTGTGTGTGCTGAGTTGAGGTCTACCACTAATGGAAAGAAAGGTCAGGTAAGGCCAGCCATGGAGAATAAAGACAGAAGAACCATCTCCCTTCTCATGGGGGAACATGAATACATTTCTTGCCACTTTCTACCTTTAGTGGCAACAGTTTGCCGACAACTATTTCACATGAATAGTGTGCTAATCACAATTAATTAGTGGCCATTTATCACAGGAGAAGATACTGTGAGTGATTGGAAAGGTTACCACCTCAAGTCTGAGCTTGTAAGGCAATGTTTCTATTCACACTATTCTACAGTTAGCTGTGTAGGGGCAGTTTAGCAGGGGGGCTGAGTGTAGGCTCTGAAGCCAGGTGTCCTGGGCTTATGCCCAAACTTTATCACTTACCAGGGATGTGACTATGGAAAAGTGTCTCAGTGGTTTTATTTCTATAACAGGGGAATAATAATAGTAATAATGATAATAATACTTCCTTCACAGGGCTGTTGTGGGAATTAAGTTAATATATAAAGCATTTAACAGGACACAAAGTACGTGCTGCGTGCTAAGTCGCTTGAGTCGTGTCTGACTTTTGTGACCCTAGGGACTGTAGCCCACCAGGCTCCTCTGTCCATGGGATTCTCCAGGCAAGAATACTGGAGTCGATCGCCATGCCCTCCTCCAGGAGATCTTTCTGCTGCTACTGCTAAGTCACTTCAGTCGTGTCCGACTCTGTGTGACCCCATAGACGGCAGCCCACCAGGCTCCCCTGTCTCTGGGATTCTCCAGGCAAGAACACTGGAGTGGGTTGCCATTTCCCTCTCCAATGCATGAAAGTGAAAAGTGAAAGTGAAGTCGCTCAGTTGTGTCTGACCTTCAGTGATCCCATGGACTGCAGCCTACCAGGCTCCTCCGTCCATGGGATTTTCCAGGCAAGAGTACTGGAGTGGGGTGCCATTGCCTTCTCCTGGAGATCTTCCTGACACAGATCAAACCCGAGTCTCTTACATCTCCTGCATTGGCAGGCGGGTTCTTTATCACTAGTGCCACCGAATGGACACAAAGTAAGTCCTATATAAATATGGTTTTCATATCAATAATGATTTCCCTATCACTAAATCCTGATAGAAATTTTTCTACCCCCACAACCACCACCCACTAACACCTTATTCAGAATTACTGGGGCTTAACTATACTTAGAAAGTTCTATTGTTAATAATAATAGTGATAATAGTCAACATTTGTTGAATTTTTGTTATATGTGGGGTGCTGCTCCAAGTTTTTACCAAAAGCATAGGCTCACTCATTCCTCACATCAGTCCTTGAGGAAGGTACTATTATCATCCACATTTGACAGATGAGGAAACTGCAGATCAAAGAGAGGAAGTGACTAGATCAAGGTCACAGAGGTCATTGCTGATGAAGCCCAACTTCAAACCAGTGTTTGTTGAGTGCGAAACTGCGCCTGAGCAGAAAGTTTACTATTCCTCTGGTACGCAGGATAGGGATTGAGATAAGTTGCTGAAAACAAACCAACTACTTCAGTTAGACTCACGGTGGTGCTTTCAAGAAAGGAGCTCAGAGAATGGGCTCCTTATACCTGCATATGATACAGGAGATGGGGATGTGAGGAGGTGGCTTTTCCCACAGAACCCGGGCCAGGTACCAGGAGGTGAAGGTGGATCATGCCATGTGCTGAGGACTTGTCTCAGTCCATTCAGGATGCTATAACCACAACACCATAGGCTGCGTGGCTTAAAAGACAGATTTTTAACAGTTCTGGAAGTTGGAAGTCTGAAATCAAGACACTGACACATCCAGTACCTGCTGAAGGACCACTTCCGGGTTCATGGATGTTCTCTTCTTGCTATGTCCTCACATGGTGGAAGGCAGGAGAGAATTCTCTCGGGTCTCTTTTGCAGAGGCACTAATCCCATTCATGAGGGCTCAGCCTTCATGCCCTAATTACTGCCCAAAGGCCCCACCTCCAAAAACCTTAGGGGTTAAGAATTCAACATCTGAGGTTGAGAGACCACACACCTTCAGTCCATATAACAGGTTCCTTCCTGTTACAGTATGTGGCTGTGAGCTCCCAGTGATGACTGATGCATCACGCCTAGGCTCTGATTCATGATCTCATTCTATTTCAGCTATTTGGATATTTGGGAGCAAGAGGGATAATTTTATACCATAGATTGGCTGGCCAGCACGGGTCTTCTTCCCTGGACAGATTTCCATGTGCGTTTCCTTCTATGGAAATGTATCCAATGGAGTCACTGGCAAGGGCCATGTTCAAAGCCGACTATGTCCCCTGTGGGCTTCCCAGGTGGCGCTGGTGGTAAAGAATCCTCCTGCCAATGCAGGAGACATAAGAGACACAAGTTCAATCCCTGGGTAAGGAAGATCCCTGGAGGAGGGCATGGCAACCCACTCTAGTATTCTTGCCTGGAGAATCCCACGGACAGAGGAGCCTGGCAGGCTATACTCTATAGGGTCACAAAGAGTTGGACGCAACTGAAATGACTTAGTATGCACGCATGCATGTCCCTTGTACCCAGCAAGGTTACTAGAAGGGGGTCCTTGTGGAAGAGTGGGATTGAATGCCAGGTGCTTACGGGGAGTAGCCATCTGGGACTTTCTCCAGTGCAAACTGGTAATCTGTTTACCATCCAAGAGAAACATAGTTGGCTTGGCTGGAGGAAAACTTGGAGGTCATTGAAATAAAACCCCACTTACACACGAAAAAAACTGAGAAACAGAGGCCCCAAGAGGAGGAGTAACTCTTATAAGGTCACACAGCACTCTTCCCTTTTCTTCAGTTTCCCAGGCTGTGTTTCTTCCTATTTGCAGTGCAGGGTGCCCTGGGACAAACTCCTTCTGGCATATTTATCAGCCACACAAAGTCTACACAATGAGATGTTTTATTTCATTTAAAAGTAATGTTGACTTAACCAGTTGAAATTGAAGTCCCCCAAAGGATCATTTCCTCACTAGGATAATTTTGCTACAAGCTTTTCACTAATCCAATCATAAATTCAGTTATGTTATTTGGCAGCTTACTGAAGCCTTCAGGAGCCACAGGGCACTGAGTGCATTGTTTTTATGACCAAAGAAAAAGAAACAAACAACAGGCTAATAAGCTCATTCATTCATCCAACAAACAGATGTGTACTGGAGCATCTACTGGGTTCAGGGCACAGTACTAGGACTACTAGGGCTACAGACGTGAATCATTCATTGTGTGAACACTGACTGCCCATTTCTTTTAAGGACGTATAGCCTGGTAAGACAAAAAAAAACTTGTAAACCTGGACTTGCCTGATGCACCAGTGATTAAGAATCTGCCTGCTAAAAGGCAGCCTCTTCAATAAGTAGGGCTGGGAAAACTGGACAGCTACGTGCAAAAGAATGAAATTAGAACACTACCTTATACCATACCCAAAGAAAAACTCAAAATGGATTAAAGACATAAATGTAAGACCAGAAACTATAAAACTCTTAGAGGAAAACATAGGCAGAACACTCAATGACATAAATCAAAGCAAGATCTTCTTTGACCCACCTCCCAGAGTAATGGAAATAAAAACAAAAATAAACAAGTGGGACCTAATTAAACTTAAAAGCTTTTGCACAGCAAAGGAAACTGCAAACAAGGTAAAAAGGCAACCCTCAGAATGGGAGAGAATAATAGTAAAGGAAATAACTGACAAATAATTAATTTCCAAAATGTACAGGCAGCTCATAGAACTCAATACCAGAAAAGCAAACAATCCAATCCGAAAGTGGGAAAGGGACCTGAAGAGACATTTCTCCAAAGAAGACATACAGATGAGTAACAAACAGGTGAAAAGATGCTCAAAATCACTCATTATTAGAGAACTGCAAATCAAAACTACAATGAGATACCACCTCACACTGGTCAGAATGGCCATCATCAAAAAGTCTACAAACAATAAATGCTGGAGATGGTGTGGAGAAGAGGGAACCCTCTTGTATTGCTGGTGGGAATGTAAACTGATATAGCCACTATGAAAGATGGTATGGAGATTCCTTACAAAGCTAGGAATAAAACCACCATATGACCCAGCAATCCCACTCCTAGGCATATACCCTGAGGAAGCCAAAATTGAAAAAGACACGTGTACCCCAATGTTCACTGCAATTTTTAGAACATGGAAGCAACCTCGATGTCCATCCACAGATGAATGGATAAAGAAGTTGTGGTATATATACCCAATGGAATATTACTCAGCCATAAAAAGGAATGCATTTGAGTCAGTTCAAATGAGGTAGACGAACCTAGAGCCTATTATACAGAGTGAAGGAAGTCAGAAAAAGAAATATAAATATCGTATACTGATGCATACATGTGAATCAAGAAAGATGGCACCGATGAATTTATTTTCAGGGCAGCAATGGAGAAACAGACATAGAGAACAGATCTGTGGACATGGGGGAGGGGAGGAAGGAGAAGGGGAGATGTATGGACAGAGTAACTTGGAAATTTACAATACCATATGTAAAATAGATAGCCAGTGGGAATTTGCTGTATGACTCAGGGAACTCAAACAGGGGCTCTGTGACAGGCTGAAGGGTGGGATGGGGAGGGAGATGGGAAGGAGGTTTGGGAGGGAGGGGACATGGGTGTACCTATGGCTGATTCTTGTTGATGTATGACAGAAAACCACAAAATTCTGTAAAGCAAATATCCTTCAATTTCAAAAATTTAAAAAAAAGAGAGAATCTGCCTGCAAATCCAAGAGACGCAGGTTCCATTGCTGGTGCAGGAGGATTCCACATGCCTCATGGCAACCAAGCCCACGCACCACAACTATGGAATCTATGCTCTAGAGCCCAGGAGCCACAGCTACTGAGGTCCATGTGCCCTAGAGCCTGTGCTCTGCAACAAGAGAAGCCACCACATGTCCTACATTTCAGCCAAACCAACGTCCCTTGAACATAGCCTACACTTTTCTGCTTTCACGCCTTTTTTCGCTTAGACTACCTCTCCTGGACACACACACCCCCCTTATAAGGGCTGCACGTGGAAATCTACCCATCCTACAAGGCTCGCCTCAAACATCACCTTGGCCAGGAAGGCTTTCCTGATGCCCCCAACAGATGATGGTCTCTCCCTCCCCTGAATCTTGATGCAGTGCTCTTGGCATTTTGTTTCTGTCCTTTACTTTCTTGCACCTTGTCCAAGTCATTTGGATACCTGCCCATGCAGTTCTGAAAGCAGAGCTTGGCCCTTCCTCTTTCCAGTCTCCTGAAAACAGTGCATGCAGCAGAGGCTTGGCGACTGCTTGATGAGCTGAATTTGGTGGAATAACTTCATTGTTCTGTTTATTTCTAATCATGTCCCTTATTCCCAGGCAGAATGAGATCTGGTTTCAGGATCAAGCAGAAACTAAGTTGCTTTAAAATGTTGGGTATATCTTCTGCCATCGGTTCCCTGTTCCCCTTTTTCAAAGTGACTCATGGGTAGTATATTCAGAGATGTCATGGGACTCTATTAAATTTCACAAAATGAAGTATAACATTTTCAACTTGAGCTATGTTTCTTTTGAGAATCTCAGAAATCATATTGAAAAAGACTTGAATTAGATAGCACCTTTGGTGATGGTATTAAGATTGGAACCATGGACAGGACGACCCAGAGGAAAGGAGCTTTGATCTTAGATGAGGACACCTCCCTAAGCCTTTTTTCCTTGTTTGGTACTTCTCAAAATTTAATGGAAGTGCCCAACACAGTCTCTGGTACATACCTGCTCAAGAAGCGACTTCTCTTGTCCTTTCCTTCACAAAGACGAACAGTCTCCAAATAAATATTTAAATGGAGGAGCAAACACATTCATTTCCTAAGTGAATCCCGCCTCCTGTAAAGGAAGACAGCATGCATTTCTGAATGCATAAATTTTGCCTTGTATTCTAGCCGCCTTGCTACTCAGTCTGGCCTCTGAATCAGCAGCATCAGCATCACCTGGGAGCTTATAAGAAATTTCAGTTTCAGACCCCATCCCAGACCCACAGAATCAGGATACATATTTTAACAAGATCCCCACGTGAGTCACATGCACATTCAACTTAGAGAAGCAGAGCTCTAGGTACCGCCTTTCAGAAAAAAATCAGAAAGCCATCCCAACAGTTTATAATCTGGTTTGTCTGACGGGTAGATATTTTTTTTAAAAAACTGTTTTTATCAATGTCTAGTTGATTTACAACGTTGTGTTAGTTTTGGGTATATAGCAAAGTGATTAAGTTACACACATATATGTTCTTTTTCAGATTCTTTTCCTTAACAGGCTATTATCATATATTGAATATAGTTTCCTGTGCTATACAGTAGGTCCTTGTTGTTCATCTATTTTATATATAATAGTGTGTATCTGTTCATTCCAAAGTTCTAGTTTATCATTCCTCCCCTGCCTTTCCCCTTTGGTAACCATAAGTTTCTTTTCTATGTCTATGAGTCTGTTTCTGTTTATAAATAAGTTCATTTGTGTTATATTTTAGATTCTACATATAAGTGATACTACACAATATGTCTTTATTTGACTTCACTTAACATGGTGATCTCCATCCTCGTTGCTAAAACTCCTAGAAAAGAAGATAGGAAAAACATTTCTAACATAAATCATAGCAATATTTTCGTAGGTCAATCTCCCAAGACAAAGGAAATAAAAGCAAAAATAAGCAAATGGTACCTAATCAAACTTATAAGCTTTTGCACAGCAAAGGAAACCATAAACAAAACGAAAAGACAACCTGTAGACCGTAAGAAAATATTTGCAAATGGTTAAGGTACATGTTCGGAGAAGGCAATGGCACCCCACTCCAGTACTCTTGCCTGGAAAATCCCACGGACGGAGGAGCCTGGTAGGCTGCAGTCCATGGGGTCTCTAAGAGTCGGACATGACTGAGCGACTTCCCTTTCACTTTTCACTTCATGCATTGGAGAGGGAAATGGCAACCCACTCCAGTGTTCTTGCCTGGAGAATCCCAGGGACCGCGGAGCCTGGTGGGCTGCCGTCTATGGGGTCGCACAGAGTCGGACACGACTGAAGCGACTTAGCAGCAGCAGCAGCATCAAGGTACATGTTAACTACCAGAGCTCAACATCACACCTGTGATTCTAATGACATTCATGGCAATTACCTTGTGTTGTGAATTTCACAAAAGAAAATGGCAAATAAAAATCCAATTTTGAAAAGTTCTCAGTAGGACATGCATACTTTTTTTCTCTTAAATATCACTTGGGCGTTAACCTAAATGTTGGCATAAGAAAGAAGGGCAGTCTGCATGCCAAAGAGGTTATTCTTCAAACATCCATTCTCATTTGTTTCTTTCAATCACGCAGAGTTAAATTGTCTTAAATGCATTCATTTGGTTTGTAAAGTTCATGGGTATGTTATTTTACATAAATTCCAAGATTATGAGGCTGGTGACTCTCAGCATATACTTTTCTAGCCCAAGATGGGAACGTAATAGTTCACCTGCTGGGACTAATTTCCAAAGAGGTAGAAGTGCCTGGCAATGCATCTTTTAGCCAAGCAAATTGGATAGCTTCCGTTTTTTAAAAGGGCATTTTTATGGGCTAATTTTTTTTTTTTTTTTTTTGCCTCTCAACATATTGGGCTACTTTCAGTCAAAACCAGGACTTTATTGTTAAGGAAAGCTTTTTTTGTGTGGTCACATTGGCAGGCTTATAAGATAGCTTTCACTTACTCTTATTTTAATCTACTTTATTACTTAACTCTGTCCGTTTCTCAATTCTGAGTGGTATAAAATGAAAATAATGGGAGAAATTCAGAAAAGTGTGATTTTCAAAAATGGGACTTTTCCAGTGATTAAGCTTAGTAATGAATTGTCTTTACATATATATATACACACATATTTGTCAACCAGAAAACTTGGTAGAATAAGGTGTTGACAGACACAGTAGCCTTTCCCTTCTCCAGCAGATCTTCTCAACCCAGGAATCAAACTGGGGTCTCCTGGATTGCAGGCAGATTCTTTAACAACTGAGCTATCAGGGAAGTCCATACACACACACACACACACACACACACACACACACACACACATTTGTCAACCAAAAAACTTGGCAGAATAAGGTGTTGACAGACACAGTAACCAACCAGTGAGACATTTAGGAAATAGTTGCAGCTATACTTCAAGTTTTTCTTTGTTTGTTTTAAATATTTACTTATTTATTTGTCTGTGCTGGGTCTTAGTTGTGGCACGCAGGATCTCCAATCCATCTTCGTTTTGGTATGAAGGCTCTAGTTCCCTGATCAGAGATGGAACTTAGGTCCCCAGCATGGGGAGCATGGAGTCTTAACCACTGGGCCACCAGGGAGGTCCTTCAAGGTGTAACTATCATCTTAAAGCTGATGATTCCAAACATTACTCAAGTAGCTCCCTGATTCCTTATAGAAATGAATCCTGAAAATATATGCAAGAATCCAATATATAAGTCAAACAGTAGACTCTCATGTTATTGGCAACATGAGAGAGAGCTAAAACATAATATAAAAATCTCCAAGTATCCTTTACTTTCTAGTAACATTTTTCAGAAATAGATGTTCATAGTTTTCTTTATGTTCCAGAATTGTAAATTGAGGACATAATTGCCCTAAGTCCAATGAGAATCCAATTAAAGCTAAATATCTACCATGTTACAATATATCAAGTTTGAGATGTTTCTTGTCATTAGTATTATTCATTTTGCTTTTCTAAATTTCCATTTATTCTTATAATGAAAAATGTAATACAGTGTCCTAAAATGTCCCTAGTAGACAGTGCTGCACATAGAGGCCAAGCTCTTGGAAACCATTGTCCAGGTTAGCACCTAGTAAGCATTCAACAAAATGTCTGATAAATTGAAGAGACTGATGGTGGTTTAGTCGCTAAGTCGTGTCTGACTCTTGAGACCCCATGGACTGTAGCCTGCCAGGCTCCTCTGTCCATGAGATTCTCTAGGCAAGAATACTGGAGTGGATTGCCATAAATTACTTTATCTTCAAGTAATTGAACCATATTACCAGACAGACAAATCTCATACATATGAAACAATTAGACACTGATAGGATTAGGTTGCTGTACCAGAGAGATCAATGCCAAATCAGTCTCCACACATCAAATTTAGCTTTATAGCTCCCCAAAGTATGGTAGCCTGCACTGTAGCCACTGTAGCCACTGTTCTATGGAATAGCATTCCTGCAGTATGCCTAGGATATGTAGCTATGAGTCGAAACCCATCACAGCAAAGAAAATTAAAGTGGCACTACCATTCTGTAACTAAAAAGACTTTCAATCAAGAGGAATCTATTTTTTCCTGCCAATTTCCAACCATATTCACTTCAGAATTCTATTATGGCAATGTAAAACTAACCCAATGAGGCATCTGTGTTTTGGTTCTACTGGGATTTGCTTCCAAAATCAGTATCCGCAAGCCCAGCCTAGCCCTAGTAAAGTGTCTAATGCTGAAAGGTGATCGGGGGTCAGATAGCTTGATGGATTTTAGTGCACTTGGATCACCTTGAAGCTGGCTGAGTGCCTACTCTCATTTCCCTCTGAAAGTGATGTGGGAGGTTGCCTTTTCCTTTCTGTGCATAAATCATGATTGTGCAACCATACTTGTCCTGACTGTCAGCAGATAATTTTGATTTTAGGGTTTGACAACCCTGGCAGGGTCTCATAGGACTACAGGATTGAATGGGGACAGGGCTGCATGTAAAAGATGAGAGCAGTCTTGAGTTTTTCCCTGGCCTAGAGGCAGAGCAAACCAAACAGATCAGTTCAAATTAGGGGCTAACTGGAAGCTGCCATCCCTGGTATGCAGCTCAAGCTAGACTTGTGTTGTTCAATACAGCACCCCGTAGCCATGTGTAATGTGGCTAGTTGAATTGAGATGTGCTGTTTAAGGGTAAAAACATCATGTACACCCATGGCTGATTCATGTCAGTGTATGGCAAAAACCACTACATTATTGTAAAGTAATTAGCCTCCAATAAAATAAATAAATTTTTTAAAAAGGGTAAAACATACCCCCAATTTTAAGAGTTGGTATAAAAAATGTAAATAATTTTATATGGATTTTATGTTGAACTTATACTTTTTTGGATATATTTTACTTTTGGATATATTTTGTGTTTATTTTTTTATAAATAAAATATAGTATTAAAATTAATTTCAGCTGTTTCTTTCCACTTTTTAAAATGGGGCTACTGGGAAAATTAAAATTATGCATATGTTTTGCCTCATATTACCATGGGCAGTGGCAGATCTAGAATTTTGCAAGGCAGAGGCATAAGTGAACCTTGGGACTCAAGTTACCTTTCCACAGTCAAATAGCTCAACCTTCATTTCCTATTCCATTTGTTTCTGGTAACAGGGACCTGCAAGAATGGCTGTTGTCGTCGAATTTGTGATCCATGAGAAGCCACGGGGTCCACTCTTGTTCCAGGCACTGAGGCTTGGGTGACTGGGGGATATATTATCCACTCACTGTTGCTGGTGGAAAACGCTATGTTGCCAAATGCTGCTCTCAGGAGGTGAAAAAAAAAAAAAAAAACCTTTGCATTCATCTTCAGATGCCCAAATAAATCTAGTCCCTCCTCCTCCCACTGCAACAAAAATATTACAATAATAAAGCATTTGTGTCAACCAAAAAGTATCCCAAAGTCTTTAGCGCCTGTAGGGAGACCTGCTGCCAATAAGGCATTAAATCTGAGGGAAACATTTCTGCAATTACTGATCAAATACAATACAGCTAAATTTCACCTCCAGCATATCATTTTGATAATGGGTATGGAAATTATCCATTCAATAGCTATTCAAAAATAACTCAGGAAGATTGGTTACTAGATACTTCACAGACCTTCGGAATAATCCTTTCTAATCAGGCTGGTGAGAATTCAATAGGCAACATTGGCCTTGGACAAAATAACCTTTTGGGGGTTTTGGGGCTCCGGGATTGCTCCTTCTCTCATTTGCTGTCCAGGAGGTGAAATCACAAACAGGCAAAAAGGCAGGGACTGTTTCCCTGTGGGCCGAGCTGCTGCCCAGTACCCACCAAAGCTCCGGGCAGACAGCTGTGCCTGCAAGTTAAGTGAGGCGCCTTAGTACTTATCAATCAGGAATCAGCAGGGCTTCTAGAGTTGTCCTCATTAAATTTAAAGTATATTCTTTCCCCAGCAGCAAACGTCTCCATTGCCATCCATTTCTGCACAGCCAATTTTAGGCAATCAAAGAGTGTTGGCTTCATCACTGTCTCCGAACAGATTTCCAGCTTGACACAGCTCTTCCTAGCGTCCCTGATCTCTGACAACCGGTAGCTATCTCTCCCTGGTTGCCACCAACACATCCCTGTCTCTGAGGCTTTTCTGATCTTTTATCTTCACATCACCTTTCTCAGGTCAGGATGTTTTTGCCCATAAAATATACCACTCCTACCTGTTCTGGCAGAAATGCTTCTTCATTCTTATTCATTTCTGGGTCTCCCGTATCTCAGTTCTCCACACACAGTAGATGCTTAATGTTTGATGTCCATTTGCTTACTTCCTCAAGAAAGCTATGTGGTGAAGTTGAAAAGAACAGTTACTTTACTTACTGAGATCAGGGAATATTGCTCTATACCTGATTAGCTGTGCGACAGCGGGGCAATTCACTTCACCAATCTATGCCTCAGTTTCCTTTATGGTAACTTGGGGAAAATTATCACTCCCTCCTTATAGGATTACTTTGAAATTCAAATAAAAGACGTAGAAAGTGTAAAGTGCTATAGACGTTTGTTGCTTCATCTGTCGAGTATTTAAAGAACCCCTATTTTGTTCAAGGCCAAATGTGAGGAACCAGGCTGTTAGTGGTAAATAAGGTCCATTTCTCGTCTTCAAGGAGCTCACAGCCTAGATTATTTACCGCTGCGCCACCTAGGGTTCCCAGGTGGCGCAGTGGTAAAGAATCTGCCGGCCAATGCAGGAGTCACAAGAGACCGGGGTTCGATTCCTAGGTTGGGAAGATCCCCTGGAGTAGGAAATGGCAACCCACTCTTCAGTATTCTTGCCTAGAAAATTCTGTGGACAGAGGAGCCTGGCGGGCTACAGTCCATGAGATCACAGAGTTGAACTCGACTGAGCACACACACACACACACACACACACACACACACACATTTTGTTCAAGGCCAAAGATGAGGAACCAGGCTTATCATGGCAAACAAGGTCCATTTCTCATCCTCAAGGACCTCACAGCCTAGAATGGGGCACAAACATGCTGCTGCCTGCTGCTGCTGCTGCTGCTAAGTTGCTTCAGTCGTGTCCGACTCTGTGCGACCCCATAGACAGCAGCCCACCAGGCTCCCCGGTCCCTGGGATTCTCCAGGCAAGAACACTGGAGTGGGTTGCCATTGCCTTCTCCAATGCATGAAAAGTGAAAGAGAAGTCGCTCAGCTGTGTCCGACTCCTAGCGACCCCATGGACTGCAGCCTACCAGGCTCCTCGGTCCATGGGATTTTCCAGGCAAGAGTACAGGAGTGGGGTGCCATTGCCTTCTCCGATGCTGCTGCCTAATAGACGGCAAAAAGAAAAGCTGTGGATGGTACTTAAACAGACACTGTGATGCTGAGAAGCAGAGGGATTCAAGCTGATCTCAGGCTTGCAGAGCCTAAGGGAGGAGGGAGGAAGACTTCAAAAAGGAGATGGCATTTCTATTGCACCAGGAGGACGATCTGGGTTTTGGTAAGGCCAAGGAGGAGGAAGTAAAATGCAGAGTGAGAGTGTTGAAAGGCAAGAGATGGGTTGGAGACATATTGGAGCACTTAGTGTGGCTGGAGATGAGATTTTAGAGAGGACTGCAGGGGAAGAAATGGCTACGGCTGAGATGGTGAGCTGAAATGAGGTTGTGGTGGGCTTGGACTGCATGCTGAAGACTGTGAGTTCCAGTTCTGTAGTTCACCACAGACTGAAGAAAGGTTTTGGAACATTTTTTTTTAAATTATATTTAAGCTGCCCTGGGTCTTCATTGCAATGCAGGGGCTTCTCTAGTTGTTGCAGGTGGGATCTAGTTCCCTGACAGGGGATCAAACCCAGGCCCAAACACTGAGAGCATGGAATCTTAGCCACTGGACCACTAGGGGAGTCCTAGAGCAGTTTTGCAGTATGCAAAGTTCACTCTAGGAATTAACTGGAGAATGGAAGGAAGATGTGCAGGACTAGAAGTAGGAAGAACAGGTAGGAGAGTCATGGAATACAAATTGTCTCAACCAGACTCTCCCTAGCCTGGAGATCCCTAGCCTGGAGAGAGGCTCTGTTAGTAGTGGCCTCGCCTCTGTGGCCAAAGGTTTGGGAAATGCTGCTTATTGCAGGCTCCTCTTGAATATTCATAAAACATATTAGCATATTTTTCTAGTGTCCAAGAAGTCTATTTTATTTAGCATTTTGTAAACTGTTTATTTATTTATTTATTGCTGTGGCGGGTCTTTGTTGCTGCATGTGGGCTTTCTCGAGTTGTGGAGCACAGGCTCTTAGGTGCACGGCTTCTGCAGTTGGAGTACCCGGGGTCGGGGTTGTGGCACATGGGCTTTGGTATTCCACAGCAGGTGGGATCTTCCCGGACCAGGGATCAAACCAGTGTCCCTTGCATTGCAAGGCAGATTCTTAACCACCGGACCACCAGGGAAGCCTGGTGTGAACGTAATTCAGTATAAATTCTTTTCCCCACAGAAGATCCAGTTAAATGAGTGTTTATCTCTGTCAAGGTGGCAAAAAAATATGAAAGACCTCGAAACTGTTACAGGTTGGAGAAGACCCAGGAACTTGATGAATCAAGGCAGTGTGGTATTCTGTATTGGAGCCTGAAACAGAAAAAGGTCATTTAGTGGAAAAACTGGGGAAATCTGAGTAAACTCTGGAGTTTCATTAATAGTATTTATGTCTTTCGTTTTGACACATTGACCATGGTTATGTAAGATGCTCACCTCAGGGGAAGCTGAGGGAACAATATACGTAAGCTCTTTGTACTCTTTGCAATTCTTCTGCAAATCTAAAATTAATTCATACTAAAAAAGCTTGCAAATACTCATGTTCATCAAAACAGACTCTGGGAAATTAGGGGGTAAACTGACTTTCAGCACAATCCAGATTTAATAATAATATATTTCATTTTCTTAGCATTTAGAAGTAAACATTACCTTTTATTTTCACTAGACAAAGGAAACTTTCACTCAAAATTTTACCACTCATATATGTAAATGAGTGGTAATATGAGCTCGTGATTGGAGTTCAAGAAATCCTAGTCTCTTTTCCATGTCTTTCTTTGATTTCAAAAACATTGCTTAGTAGTTACTTAGAAACACTATTTATTGGACCCAAAAAGTTAGTTTTAAAATTTGGAGAGCTATGTGACAGCTTGTTCCTTTTCTGCAGCAGAGATGATGGAAAAAGGCATTTAACACTCAGTTATCAAGTCTCCCTGGAGCGCACAGGCACAGATACTCTGCAACTTCCCAAGTTCTGGTTTTCACTGTGTTAAATAATAGATGGGAAAGCCTAAGATAGTGTTATATTTTTAAGCACCTAAAATGACCTTAAAAACTGGCAGAATTTCTAAGCACCTAAAATGACCTTAAAAACTGGCAGAATTTCTAAGCACCTAAAATGACCTTAAAAACTGGACTTCCTTGGTGGCTCAGTGGATAGGAATCTGCCTGCCAATGCAGGAGACATGGGTTCAATCCCTGGTCCAAGAGGATCCCACAGGCCATGGGGCAACTAGGCCCGTGTGCCATGACTGCTAAGCCTGAGCTCTAGAGCCCACACACTGCAACTACTAAAGCCTGCGTGTTCTAGAGCCCCTGCTCCACAAGAAGAGAAGCCACCACAGTGAGAAGCCCGTGCAGCACAAGTAGAGAGTCGCCCCCACTCGCTGCAACTAGAGAAAAGTCTGAGCAGCAACGAAGACCCAGCACAGCCAAGACAAAAATAAAATTAAAAAAATGCTAGTACAAGAATTGGCAGAATGTGAAATAAGTGATGTAACTAATACAGTGATCACATAAATTAAGTTTTAAAGGAAATTTGTAACATAAAATGTACAAGTGGTACATTCGTGGATCAGACACCCTCTACCCCCAACACACAGATAATATGTCTATGCTGGTGCTCCTCTCCTTCCTAGCCATCTATGGACTTGAGGACTAGCTCGCGGTGATGGTAGGTGAACACTGATGGGCTAAAGGCAGATCGAGTGTGCTTTGGCCACCTGATGGGAAAAACCGACTCATTGGAAAAGACCCTGATGCTGGGAAAGATTGAAGGCAGGAGGAGAAGGGGACGACAGAGGATGAGGTGGTTGGATGGCATCACCAACGCAATAGACATGAGTTTGAGTAAGCTCTGGGAGTTGGTGATGGACAGAGAAGCCTGGCATGCTGCAGTCCATGAGGTGCAAAGAGTTGGACACAACTGAGTGACTGAACTGAACTGAACTCAGCAGAGGTGTGAGTCTGCCTGGGGAACACGGCACCCTGCTCAGTCGCCCTCCTTAGCACACCATTCCCTAGATGTGCACTTCAGAAGTGAAGTGAAGAGAAGTGAACTATCTGAGTCTTTACCATCTGAGCCACCAGGGAAGCCCTATTTCATTGAGTTCCCCTATACTTCTGAGGTTCCCTGGTGGCTCAGACTGTAAAGAATCTGCCTGCCAAGCAGGAAACCAGGGTTCAATCCCTGGGTTGGGAAGATCTCCTAGAGGAGGGCATGGCAACCCACTCCAATATTCTTGCCTGGAGAATCACATAGACAGAGGAGCCTGGCGGGCTACATACAGCCCATGGGCTTGCAAAGAGTCGGACACGACTGAGTGACTTCACTTCCTTTCTTTTATATTCCTGCTGCTGCTGCTGCTAAGTCACTTCAGTCGTGTCCGACTCTGTGTGACCCCGTAGACGGCAGCCCACTAGGCTCTCCCGTCCCTGGGATTCTCCAGGCAAGAATACTGGAGTGGGTTGCCATTTCCTTCTCCAGGGGATCTTCCGGACCCAGGGATCCAGCCTGCATCTCCTGCATTGCAAGCAGATTCTTAACTGCTGAACCACCAGGGAAGCCCTGACAACGTTGCTGCTGCTAAGTCGCTTCAGTCATGTCCGACTCTGTGCCACCCCATAGACGGCAGCCCACCAGGCTTCCCCGTCCCTGGGATTCTCCAGGCAAGAACACTGGAGTGGGTTGCCAGTTCCTTCTCCAATGCATGAAAGTGAAAAGTGAAAGTGAAGTCACTCAGTCATATCCGACTCTTAGCTACCCCATGGACTGCAGCCTACCAGGTTCCTCCATCCATGGGATTTTCCAGGCAAGAGTACTGGAGTGGGGTGCCATTGCCTTCTCCGTTATACTTCTGAGAGGACCTCAATTATAGCCCAGTGTCAAGTGAGGTGGATATTATGTACCCAAGCTGGACCTAGAGCCATCAGGGAAAAGATAGGTGGAAAACTGCTCCTGAAGATGGGAGACAGCCAGGGGAGATGCCCTGGACAGTCTGGGTTCAGGTCCAAAATAAACTCAGCCCAAAGCCCAGGACCCCAGTCATCTCAAGTCAGTGGAGATGCAGAGATATTGCACCCCTCCCTTTGGAAGGAACAGGACTTTTCTTAATGATGTTCAGGATATAAATGGCTTTATTTTGCTCTATGCTGTTAGGTCCCCTGAGGAGGCAGAAGTAGGATCTAGAGGAAGCTAAAAGGATAGAGATTTCAGGCCAAAATAAGAAAGAAATTGTAAATAGAAGGAGTTTGCTAAAGATAAGTATGGTGGCCTTAGGGCACAGTGAGCTTTCTCTGGGAGTGTTCAAAGCAGAAGCTGCAAAGCTATTTGGCAGGAAAGTTGTGGAGAGGAATCAGACATAGTCAAGAACGGGGAAGCTCAAAGTACTCTCCTTACAGCAAAGATCCACCTACTTGACCTTGGCAAACAAAGACTCCAGTGAACACACACACACACACACACACAAAACACACAGTCCACCAAGCACACACAGACACCCTCACCTGGTGGGACACTTAAACTAACAATTCCAACTTAGCTTCCTATGAGGACCCTGAGCGGAGGGGAGAAGGGTGTGTGTGTGTGTGTGTTTGTACGTGTGTGTGTGTGTGTGTGTGTGTATGTTGGGTAGCAGAAGTCATCTAATGGAAGGGAGCAGAGAGACTCTATTATGGAAAATCAACAATTGTTTAGAGAAGACAATCCTAGATCCTTAGGGTTTACTTTAAAACTCTAAACTTTTCTAGTAATGATCACTTAATTCTTCCTTAATGCAGTTCCAAACTCTTATTTGACTGAAAAATAAGGGAGATGAATATTTCCAGTTGATAATAACTATAAAAATAGCTAGTATTTCAGTGTTCACTATGTTCCAGGCTAAGAACTTTACCTGTATTTAATTATTCAGTCCTCATCACAGCCCTTTGAGGGGGGCACTGTGCTCACTCCCATTTTACAGATGAATACATTGAAGCTGAATGAAGTCTAAGGATTTGTCAAGGCCCCACAACTACAGATGCAGTCCTCCTGCAAAACCTGTACTACTAAAACTACTGGGCAATACCACCAAATTTCTTCTCCAACCAGGATTATTTGGGCCTACCTATTTGAGGGTCCCGGGTTTCAGGGGAGAAGAAAAAGAATTGTGGCCTAGGAGGCCAAGACCTCTCCCTGAAGCTCACTTGGCATGGCTCCTCCCCTGTCAGGCCCTTGGGTCCAGCATATAGTGACAGTCTCACTGGGAACAGTACGGATGTCCTCTGCCCTAGAGTAGCCAAGGGGACGGGAGTGGGGGAGATGGTTTGATTTTCCTCCTTCTTATTTTCCATCTGGAAAATGAAGATGAAACCCAGATCTTTTCAGTTAGCGGTCTTGTACTTCTTTAGGTCCCCTGTCTTGAAAACGTGTCTGTCAAGGTCACAATCAAATCAAGGTGTTCATGGATCTTCCTGGAGCCTCCATTCCTGAAACTTCTATCAACTAAAGACCAATGATAGCTTTCGACACTCCCAGTTGACAGAGAATAGAATTCAGCAGTGTAGAACAGATGTTTTGTGTCTGAATACCAGCCAACCTAAGCACATAAACAGAAAATGTAGGCGGTCACATATAAAAGCGGGCTTGTAGTTTCCCTGGGCTGCTCTCTAAAAGCAGAGTGCTCTCAGAGCCTGCATGTATCATAGTATCCACTGTTCATTATTTGGCTGACTCTGCCAGAAAGGAAAGATTAATTAATGACCTCTACAGTTCAATGTATAACTATCCTTCAAACATATTCACTCATCCTTTACTACATTTTCTTTGTTGCTTTCCAGTAGAAGCGACAACAGGGTATATATTCCTGTAGAACAATAGATTATTATCCTAATTATAGTTGCCTGGTGTTTTCTACACTTTTACCATTTTATTAAAAACAATTATCTGAGAAGAACCAATCCTTTGTAATACCTACCCTATTGTTCTCATTTCTCTCAGATTCTGATGAGGTCTTTTCAAAGGGTATTTTATTCATAATTATAGACTATAAGGCAATTGCTCAGAAAACTGAGTCCAGGAGATACTTTGTTGAGATTAATTTTTTCGTTCACTTCTTGATCCAATTATATCTTTAGGCTGTTTTTTCTTTTATACTGGCCACTTTATAAACCTATGTCTTTTCTGTAAGCCAAATATAGTATCTATTAGGAATGATCAACATTAAAGCCTGTTTTTAAAGAAAGAATATTTTAGGAAAGTAGAATATATAGTCAGTATGATGCCGAAAGCTCAGTTTTCTGTACACTGGGCGGAATCAAATCTCGGAGACAGAGTGGAAAAGGATAGCTGTATTATTTTGCCCGGCAAAGGGGAAATACAGTAAGCTCCTGCCTAGAAAAACTGTGTGTCCCCACTTGGAGAGGATAGTGAGAAGTTTTATAGTAATGAATCAAAGAGGGCAAAAATCAGCTTGTGGACATTCTTATGGGTTGGCAGTGATGTAAGCAGGAGCCAGCATCATCCACCTTCAGGTTTCAACTGGTCTGGGGTCTACATGCTTGTGGGCAATGTACCATTGTTAATTGTTAACTTTTCCCACCTGGAGGTGTTGCAGGGAGGAAGCCAATTTGGACTCCATGTTGGAAACTTTCTTTGACTTGCTTTTCATTGCTTTTGTTATTATAATCATACAGAACGGTTTGCCTCCGAGAATCCTGTCCCTTGGCCTGACTGTTAAACCAAAGTGGCTTTGTTCAGAACCCTGTCCACCTGTGGATGGCAGGAAGGAAGAAATTAACACATCCTCTGCCTGAGGCTTGCCATTCTAGGAGATGTTTTCAAGAGTAATGGCCTTTTTACTTTGCTTCCTCACCTCCCCTCATCTCTGATCTAGAAAAGAACCTGGCATCCAAACCCCAGTAAGATGGTTATTTTGAGGCACTAGCCTGCCATCTCTTGGGTCTGCTGGCCCCCCGATTAAAGTTTCTTCCTTGCCTCAACACCTTGTCTCTCGGATTCACTGACCTGTCCTGCGGCGAGCAGAGCAAGCTTGGACTTGGTAACAGGGGATTTCAGTATCTGCGAAACAGCTCAAAGATATTGTGTGTGTTACTGGTGGGGAAATAGGGCCTTGCCCTAAAGGCTGTGCTATTGTTTATCTTGACCGTTTCTCCCTATAATTGCTTGAACCTGCCCATTGGCGAACACAGGGAAGAACATGGAGGCTGAATGAAGCCTATTTGCTGCAATCAAAGAGATGGGGGACACAGAAAGGATTTGCAGCCAGGAGTCCCATGGGGCCCTACTTTGTATCACCTGGGACTGAAATTGTCCAGGGATGTGCTGCCCACAGTGACAGGTGACAGGGTTCTTTGACTCCTTCTGGTCCTGGTTTGCTTGCAGTGGACACGGCTTTCAGTCTAGATGGAACAGTCTCTGTGCTGAGGGCTTCCCTGGTGGCTCAGACAGTAAAGCATCTGCCTGAAATGTGGGAGAACCAGGCTTGATCCCTGGGTCGGGAAGATCCCCTGGAGAAGGGAATGGCAACCCACTCCAGTACGCTTGCCTGGAAAATTCCATGGACAGAGGAGCCTGGTAGGCTATAGTCCATGGGGTTGCAAAGAGTGGGACATGACTGAGTGACTTCACTTTCACTTTCTGTTCTAAGAACACTGAGATCCTGGAGGAGGTAGGCTTTTTCCTTTTGGAGACAGATGGAAATTGCCAAAAAAGAGAATGGGCGAGTACTTGACCTAGGATTCTCTGGGGGGCATCGGGCTATAAGGAAGCGGCAGCTTTGAGTCCTGATTGGTGAAGCCTAGGGTTTAGATTTTCCATGAGCCTCTCTTTTGATAGCTAGGTCTCAAATCAGGATTGACATCTACCTGTTCAGTAGGCTTCTAGGAACTGGCAAGGAACTCAGTTACTATCTGTGGTGGTTTCTCTTAGCAAGAAGCTCTTCAAGTCTGAGTCAATTTTCCTGGAAACTTTCAAATCCAGCCTTATTACAACCCAGATTCCCAGCCCTAGAATTTTTGAATCAGAATCTCTAGGGTAGGACCCCTGCATTTGCAGCTGTAAGGATTGCCTCAGGTGATTTGCCGCACTTTTAAATTTGAGTAAGAGCTCTCTTAAACCTCTTCTTAATCTTTCACAAAGTGCATGAGTCACCTTGGAATCAAGTTAAAATGCAGATTCTGATTCTGTAGGTCTTGGGTGGGGCAAGTGATTCTTCACTTCGAAACAAACTGCTTGTCTGAGGACCGCACTTTGAGTAGCAAGGTTCTAAGTCAAACTCTACTGCTGACTGGTTGAGAGTGCTTTTATCTTGGAGTGTGGGGTACACGAGGGACCAGAGAACGCACAGAAGTAGTGATGTTTCAGTTACGCTTGAAGTTGAGTAGAGTAGGGGCTTCCCTGTTGGCTCAGTGACAAAGAATCCGCCTGCAATGCAGGAGACGTGGGTTCCATCCGTGGGTCAGGAAGATCCCCTGGAGAAGGGAATGGCTACCCACTCCAGTATTCTTCCCTGGAGAATCCCACAGACAGAAGAGCCTGGTGGGCTACAGTCCATGGGGTCGCAAAGAGTCGGACATGACTGAGCGACTAAACAGCAGCTGAGTAGAGTGGAGGAGAGATGGGAGATGATGTTTCTGAGAGGTTACCTGTTCTTATCAAATTGATAACTTATTCCTGCTTAGAGCCAATATTTTCTATGGTCCTAAACTCCTGGAACTGAACCTTTAAATCATTTGGGCTGAACATTTTTTTTATTATCTAATTATTTGGCTGCACCAGGTCTCAGCTGCAGCATGAGGAACCTTCGATCCACGTCGTGGCGTATGGGATCTTTCAGTGAACTCCGGGAGTTGGTGATGGACAGGGAGGCCTGGTGTGCTGCGATTCCTGGGGTCGCAAAGAGTCGGACACAACTGAGCGACTGATCTGATCTTATCTGATCTGTGAGCTCTTAGTTGTGGCAGTTACCAGCTGTGTGGCCTTGGGCTTATTACCTAACCTCTCTGGACCTGAAGAATGAGAAAAACAATAGCATCTACCTTCTGGTGATATTGCGGGGATGAAAGGAGATGATACATATAAAATAGGGGGCACCAGGCCTGGCACAGAGTAAGTGCTCACTAACTGGCCTCTACACTCTTATTAAAGGTATTCCCCAGGTTACTTTTGGGGGTGCTGAGGCCTCTGAGATGTAAGACTGTGTGCTAAGTAGGCTGATGCTTGAATCCTTTCTCTGCTGGGTCTGTAGCAATTCTTTCTGCTTTGGCACCTGTTCTCTTTGGGGCCTTGGACTGTGGCTGCTGGTGCAGAGAGATTCTCTTTCTGTCTGCTGGACTGCCGGCCTGCCTGGCTCGAGATTCCTAGCTGTTTCCCAGAGAGCCCTACGAGTGAAAGTTAGGCTTCAAGAATATCTTTCTTTGCTCTCCTTTGTCAAGTTCACTGTAGGAATCCCATCCCTGGGGGGCCTAGAGCCCAGACAAAGGGCAATGGAGTCAGTGGAGCTGTCCCAAAAGCTCCCTGCAGCTGCTCAATCAGGAAACTCCTGGGACTTCCTATGGGGTTTCTCATTTACCTAACCCGGCTTTTCATTATTGCTTCCTAAGAAAAATCTGGAGTCCTTTTTCCACCTGAATACAAGTGACTGCTCAGGGACAGAGGCCCTGTTAGAGGTAATGAGAATTCTCCTTCCCCGCCACTTAAGTGATGAGCATCAGACAGGCACAAAATGCATTCTTAATCACTACGACTGAACTGCATTCTATCCTTCTTAACAGACAGAAAAGACTGCTCTGAGAGGTAGTGAGTTCCCCGTTCTTAGAGGTGTGTAAGCTAGACTACTACTGGTTGTGGTGGTGGTGTGTGTACGTGGGGGGTAATTTTGAGGTAATTGTTTTATGGGTTGTTAGGCTAAATGATTTTCTAAAGTCCCATCTAGCTCTGAGAATCTGCATGGTACTTAAGCTCGCCTGTGGGCTTCCTTACTCTCCCAAACCAACCAGCCAATCTTTGCATTGTTCAGCCAACAACACTATCTTATATCACGTTTCCTATAGAGCCTGAACCCCTCTGGTTTATGAAGCTGTACTACATTACTCAAATCCTAACGCTTCTTACAGAAAAATTGATGAGGCAAGTCCAAATCTGCTCCCACTCATGAACTCTGCCACGTGCCCATCAGAGGGCCGCTGGTAGAGACAAGGGCCTTCTGCATATGGTGTGTGCCCAGAGGGCGTGCCACAGAGCTGCTGAGGGGGCCTCTCCTACTGATGTCCATTCCCTGACTGAGCTCTGTGGTCTGCTCTCAATGCCAGCAGGAAAGACTCAAGGAGGGAATAAGAAAGGACAGAGCCAGAGGCAGTAAGGCTTCAGCTCTGGGGCTACATTTCCCGTGTTTAAAGCCTGACTCTACACCTTACTAGCTTCCCAGGTGGCACAGTGGTGAAGAATCTGCCTGCCAATGCAGGAGACACAAGAGACCGGGGTTCTGATCCCTGGGTCGGGAAGATCCCCTGGAGTAGGAAATGGCAACCCCCTCCAGTATTTTTGCCTGGAAAATTCCATGGACAGAGGAGCCTGGCGGGGCTACAGTCCATGGGGCCACAGAGTCGGACATGACTGAACACGCACACACATTCCTTACTGGCTGTATGACCTTGGGCAAATTATTTAATTTCTCTCAGCCTCAGTTTTCACATCTGGAAAAGGGATTAACAATTTACCTGTCTCATAGGGTTGATGTGAGGCAAACATTGTTTATGTTTATTAAGTATATTAACTGTTTATATTGTTTATGTATATTATGTATGTTAACTGTTATTATTAGTAAGAGTGAGGTTTAGTATTTATTTTATTAATTCACAAACTCAAATCCAAAGCACTTAGTTTCTTGAGGCTTTCTGCCTCCTGCTCCCTTACCCTCTCTTCCACAGTCTTTGTCAGAGAAACAGCTGATGAACACTGTGTGGAGTTGTCATTAAAAAATCTAGGCCTTATCTTTCCTTGAAGAAACTTCAGTTTAACAGGGAATAACGTTGTCAGGGCTTCCCTGGTGGCTCAGCAGTTAAGAATCTGCTTGCAATGCAGGAGATGCAGGCTGGATCCCTGGGTCCGGAAGATCCCCTGGAGAAGGAAATGGCAACCTACTCCAGTATTCTTGCCTGGAGAATCCCATGGACAGAGGGGCCTGGTGGGCCACAGTCCATGGGGTCACAAGAGACAGACATGACTGAGTGACTAAATCACCACCAACATTAAGTCAAAGGAATGAATTGGCAATGACAGAGTTCTTGGCATGGACCAGAAGATAATGGAAGAAGCTTAGGGAGATGAAGTGCTCGTCAATTAGAAGAAATAAAGTTATAGGACAGCTCCAACAGCCCCCACTGTGTTTCCTCAACACTAAATCCCATGGATGGAGGAGCCTGATGGGCTGCAGTCCACGGGGTCGCTGAGGGTCAGACACGACTGAAGCGACTTAGCAGCAGCAGCAGCAGCAGCAGCAAGCTTCTCAAGCGTTGGGAAGAGTTCTGCCTGAAGCAAGGCCTTGGAAAGCAGGGCTTCATTTCCACACAAAGGGGCTTGGCAGGGTGGATATTGGTGCTAGGGAGGAGGAACAATGGGAGGGGGTTGGGTTAGGGGTCAAACTCCACTGGAGGTCTTAGAGGCTTCATTGGGGTCAAGTACAAAATTCCATCACGGTGAGCCAAACAGCCCTTCCAAGGGGGCATGACCAGGTCCAGAGGCAGTAGCTAAATATCCAACAAAAGAACGCAGCGGTAGCACTTGGCCTCTTGGTGAATGTCACTGAATAGCATGTCTGTTGCCTTGTTGGCCATACTGAGAGGTGTGTGTGGTGCCTGAGAGTTAGTGGCCACAGAGGGGGAAGGGAGAAAGAGAACTCTCAAGTTAGACTTAGGCTCTCTGATGAAATGAGTACAATGTCAACTTAGCTATTGCCCTGAAATAGAAGGTGGGTAAATGACAAGATCTCTGCTCCTTTTTCTCCCCCTTGGCTCAATAGTGTTCGCCCTCATTATCATTAACTATATGAGGAGTATGAGGGATTATCTGATTTGCAACAACATAAAGATGGTGGCTTCCCTGGTGGTGCTAGTGGTGAAGCATCTGCCTGCAAAGCAGGAGACCTGGGTTCGATCCCTGGGTCAGGAAGGTCCCCTGGAGAACAGAATGGCTACCCACTCCAGTATTCTTGCCTGGAGAATTCCTTGGACAGAAGAGCCTAGAGGGTTATAGTCCATGGGGTTGCAAAGAGTCAGACACAACCAAAGTGACTTAGCATACAAAGATGGTGGTGGTGGTGGTTTAGTTGCTCAGTCGAGTCCTACTCTTGGACTCTTTCGACCCCATTGACTGTAGCCTGCCAGGCTCCTCTGTCCATGGGATTCTCTAGACAAGACTACTGGAGTGGGTTGCCATTTCCTTCTTCAGGGGATCTTCCTGACCCTGGGATCGAACCTGGGTCTCCTGCATTGCAGGCAGATTCTTTACCAACTTGGAGGAGAGTCTATATTCTGGATGATAGAACCAAGATTTCCAAAGCCTTCTTCAAATAATACCTTCTTTTACAAAATTATTTATTTATTTATTTTGGTTCTGCTGGGTCTTTGTTGCTGTGTGCAAGGCTTTCGTTGGAGAAGGAAATGGCAATGTAATTGCGGGGAGTGGGGGTTACTCTCGAGTTGCAGTGCGCCAGCCTCTCACTGCAGGGACTTCTCCTGTTGTGGAGCACAGGCCTTAGGTGCACTGGCTTCAGCAGCTGCAGCATGCAGACTCAGAAGTTTTGACACCTGGACCTTATTGTTCTGCAGCAAGTGCGATCCTTCCAGATCAGGGATCAAACCCATGTCTCCTGCACCATGTCTCCACCACTGAGCCACAAGGGAAACCCTCATATATATAGTATCTTAAATAAATGTAAAGAGCACCTAGGGTCAAAAAAGTAACTGCATAATTTCAAGACTTGGAGAATGTGGACGAACAGCAAGCACAGAGCATAGCAAGAGCTGTAAGTTTTAGTTGACTAAGTTCTATATTTGTCGACAGTATGATGTTGCCGCTAAAACAGATAATTTGATCTTAGGTTATATTAATGAAATACAGTAGATTGACCAGTTGAAAGTTGCTGATATCTGACTATTTTTGACGTACAAAATGGCAATTGGATACGGTTAAACATACCACCCAGAGAAGGCAATGGCACCCCACTCTAGTACTCTTGCCTGGAAAATCCCATGGATGGAGGAGCCTGGTAGGCTGCAGTCCATGGGATCGCTGAGGGTCGGACACGACTGAGCGACTTCACTTTCACTTTTCGCTTTCATGCATTGGAGAAGGAAATGGCAACACACTCCAGTGTTCTTGCCTGGAGAATCCCAGGGATGGGGGAGCCTGGTGGGCTCGACTGAAGTGACTTAGCAGCAGCAGCAGCAGCAAACGTACCACCCAGCACAAGATGATGATCCTGGAGGACAGTGCTGTTGTTTAGTGGCTCAGTCATATCCGACTCTTTGTGACCCCGTGAACTGCAGCACACCAGGCTTTCTTGTCCTTCACTATCTCCTGGAGTTTGCTCAAACTCTTGTCCATTGAGTCAATGACGCCATCCAACCATCTTGTCCTCTTGTCCCCTTTTCCTCCTGCCTTCAATCTTTCCCAGCATCAGGGTCTTTTCCAATGAATCAGCTCTTCGAATCAGGTGGCCAAAGTATTGGAGCTTCAGCTTCTGCATCAGTCCTTCCAATGAATATTCAGGCTTGATTTCCTTTAGGATTGACTGGTTTGATCTCCTTACTATCACATTATAATAAGTGAAATAAGCCAGACACAGAAGGACAAATACTGTATGATCTCACTTCTACATGGAATCAAAAAAGTCGAATTCATGGAAGCAGAGAATAGAATGGTGGGTGCACAGCTGGGAAGTGGGGGAAATAGTGCACTTTCAGTTATTACATGAATAAGTTCTGGGGATTAATGTGTAGCATGGTGACTGTAGTTATTAATAATAATATTGTATTGTGTACTTGGAATGTGCTAAGAGAATAGGTCTTAAATGTTCTTACCACATACACAAAAAATGATAACTGTGGCTAGGAGGTTAGAGATGTGTTACTTAACTTGATTGTGGTGATCATTTCAGTGTATACCTACATCAAATCATCACATTGTACACTTTAAATATACGCATTTTTTATATGTCAATTATACCTTGACAAAGCTGGGGGTGGGGAAAGAAGATGAATATCCTTTGTGCTCTGCACTGATTGGACCACATTTAAAGGATTGTGCTTGGTTCTAGGGGGACACATTATAAAAAGAATTTTGATAAATATGCACAGAGAATTCCTACTATAATCTAGGGATTCAAAACCTTGTTACTGAGGGAAAAGATGAACAAACTGCTGACAGGCTAGGGACTTGTGAGCCGTCTTCAAATATTAGAGGAGCTAGGAACTGGGAAAGAATTGTTTTCTGGATAGTTTTGGAAAGCAGCAAAAGACAAATTAGCAGGAATTATGGGGTAGGTTTGTATTTTACCTAAGGGAAAGGTTTCTCATGATTGAGACTTCTCTTGGGCTGCCAGGACAGGCAGCGAAATCTCCAAGTGTTAAAGCAGAAACTGCATGTTGCTGAGAGCATTTATGTGCCAGAAAAGTTTTCAACAACTTTATCACTTGGTTCCCTTGCAACTCTGAGAAAACTCTCTGATCCAGTGCAAAACTGAACCAACATTGGTTCAGTCCTACTGCTGGGGTAGCTCTTTTACATCTGAGCATTTTGTTTTAGTGTCTTTTTGTTATACAGTCACTCAGTTGTCTGACTCTTTGAGACCCCATGGACTGCAGCACACCAGGCTTCCCTGTCCTTCACTATCTCCCAGAGTTTGCCCAACCTCATGTCCATTGAATCGATGATGCCATCCAACATCTCTCATCCTCTGTCGCCCCCTTCTCCTCTTGCCCTGAATCTTACCCAGCATCAGGATCTTTCCCAATGAGTCAGCTCTTTGCATCAGGTGGCCAAAGTATTGGAGATTCAGCTTCAGCATCAGTCCTTCCAATGAATATTCAGGCTTGATTTCCTTTAGGATTGACTGGTTTGATCTCCTTGCTGTCCAAGGGACTCTCAAGAGTCTTCTCCAGCACCACAACTCAAAAGCATTAATTCTTTGGCTCTCAGCTTTCTTTATGGTCTAACTCTCACACCCATACATAGCTACTGGAAAAACCATAACTTTGACTATAGACCTGTATATAACTTTGTTGGCAATAGTAATGCATCAGAATAGTAACTTCACTGGATTCTTCCAAGTGTTCAGCATGTTTTGTTTGACCAAATTTAACAGTGATCTTCTCAAGACGCATTTTTAATCTACACTGGAGAATGTGGTTTAGAAATCCCATTGCTTAAAATTCATACTGTGTTGGATTTTTGAACCTGCTTGAGAACTTGTAGCTTAGAAGTACTGAACAGAACTCAAATTTGTTGGGGTCGGATATTATTTAATGTGTGTGCTTAGTCTCTTAGTTGTGTCTGACTCTCTGCGTCCCCATGGGCTGTAGCCCACCAGGCTCCTCTGTCTATAGGATTCTCTAGGCAAGAATACTGGAGTCAGTTGCCATTCCCTCCTCCAGGGGATTTTCCTGACCCAGAGATAGAATCCATGTCTTGAGTCTCCTGCATTGGCAGGTGATTCTTTACCATTAACATCACCTGGGAAGCCCCATGCAATTGCTCTAAGAAAAGTAAATAATAGAGAAGAACCAGAGGCTTTTAAAAATATTGAATATTTTTATGAGATATTTTGATAACTAAGATGAAACAACATATTTCATTTCTCACAAAGTGCAGAAGAGTTTAAAAACTAAGGCACTTTACACTTAAAATGGGTGTATTTTATAGTATAAAATTTATAGTGCCTAAATTATACCTCAATAAAATTGTTTAAAATAGGCAAAGATATTTTATTTGGCAAAATGTACTTTAGGTTTTCAAGGTTAAAGTACTTGAAAGCATGCTCAAGTGCAGAATATTTGGCCAATATAAGAGTATTTGCCTTAAAGTCCAACTGCCTGCATTCGTTACCTGGCTCCTCCAACTTACCATGTAAACTTGGCCAGGTCATTGAACTTCTCCAAGCATCAGTTTCTTCATGTGCTAAAGCAGCTTACCTAGAGGATTGATGGATAGGAAGTTTGATCAGGATAAAAGAGAGGAAGGCTATTCCAGACAGAGAAGCAGCACAATTAAAGGACTGAATTTTTATGTCCAAGGGACAGAGAGAACTGACCGGAGAGCAGTCAGCGCCAGGATTCCTGATGTATTCACACATGGTGGATTCCTAAAAACACACATCAAAGTTTGAGAGTGTGTAAAACTCTCTTAGATGATATGGGATAGGCTGGGGTGTCCCATTCCCAGAAAATGAAAAATAGTATTGAAAAACCCGCATCAACCTGAAAAATACATTCACAGAAAAGTACACCTTCTCTGACTGTGTTCTTTTCCTTCACAATTGGGCCTCTAGTGTCCTAAATGAAAAACCTGAATCCAAAGACCAAGATTAACGAGTCTCTAACTTTGGACCATGTGATGATTTCCACCTTTATCTCAATTGTAATTTGTTTAAGAGACCCAAGCTTCTTCTCACTAGTATCAAGACTTGTTATTCCTGTTTCCATTCATATCTGTATTTCACTTTCTTATTCTTTCAATTGAAGTATAGCTGATGCACAATACTGCATTAGTTTCTGTTTTACAGCATAGGCATCCCACAATCAAACACATGATGAAGCGATCACCGAGACAATTCTATCAACCATCTGTCCTCATACAAAATTATTACAGTATTATTGACTATATTTCTTATGTTGTACATTACATTCCTGTGGCTTATTTTATAACTGGAAGATTATATCTCTTAATCCCCGTCACCTATTTCATCCCACCCCTCTACACCCCCAGCCTGCCCTGGCAACCACCAGTTTGCTCCCTGTATCCATTCATTTTTATAAAGACTGGATGCAAAATGAGAAATTGCCTGAACTGCTGTATCCAAACAATTAACACTGCTGAAATAAATGGCATCTTCATGAGAGACCTCAAAATGCCCAGTTCAATGACTGCTCAGCAGTCCACGGTGGGTATAGGGGGTGACAGTTTTAGGAGACCAAAGAAGAATGGCCGAAGTGTTGAATGTGTGAAGGTATGGAAGGATGACACTCATGCCTGGAAAGACATGGGCTCGAGGGCCAAGTGTATCCTGGAATGTGGGACTGCAGGACAATAGAGCCAGCCATTTTCAAGAAAGCCTTACTAAGGTCTGTGAATAAAACTTTCCCAAACAGGTCTACCATTTCATTTCGATTGTGAATAGAGTCACTAAGCTTTGGAGAGCTGATACTCCTTAGCAACTCAGTAGCAACCACTTGAGGTCATGATCTTAATTACAAACTGCCTTAGTTCCAGGGGCAGCCCTGCACTTTCTGAAGACTAATTTAAACAAGATTTTGGAATAAAGATTTATACTTATCTAATTACCTTTTGCCAAAGAAAATGGTATCCAAAGCTGTTTTCCCTCACCAGGCATATTTTTCCAGAAAGAACTGGTGATGAAAGAACCCATTTCCGCTCCCTCCTATCCATGCTGTTGTCCATTCCTCCCCTTTGCCTAAGCTGATCAGGGAGCTCCCTTGGTCATTTTTTCCCCATCTCTGAAGCACAGAACTAAACCAAAGCTTCAAGAGTGACCAACCTGGGAACAACATGAGAACCTGTGTAAAGGACTAACATTACTAAAACTTTGGTTAAATTCATTGCAAAACTAACTTCCAGTACAGAACTACAAAAATGTAGAAATTAGCTCGTTCAACCCTCTACCTGTAGCATAAATACTATCAAGATCTGAAAGGAAGAGATGGCCGTCACAGTTACTTTCCATGATAGTGCGCATTTAATTTTTTTCAAAGCACTCTCACATCCTTGATCTCACTTTATCCTCATAAGAACCCTATGCAGTGAAATAGAACAAGAAGTATTATCTCCATTTTATAGCTAAGGAAACTTAACTATCACACACATAGACACACACACACACACACACACACACACACACACGATCCGTGCCTGTGAAAAGGCAAAGATGATGAACTTCTTTAGAATCGGAGAGGGTATGGGAGGAGGCAGAGACAAAGGCTAGAGAATAAAAACCAGCGCTTTGTTTAGGGTCAGGGGACTGATCGGTGTCTACTTCTTTATTCCCTCATTTCAAAAAAAAATCACAAAATAGAATCACTGCTTGTTCAACAACTGAGAGGATCACACTATATGAACCTCCAACGGTGGCTAACAGAGGAAAAGCAAGACCTAGTCACTTGTCTTTAAATAGATCTCATGCTCACAAATACAGTCAAAGCACTTAGCCTCCTTAGAGCTCTAGGTTTCTTGTAGCACCAGAATTCTTTCTATTCCCCAGGGGGCAATGGGGGAGGGAAAAGAGGGAGATGCAAAGAAAAGGGATGTGCTGTTTAATTAAACTGGTAAATCTTTTTCCTTTGAGAAAAATATGGCTTCTTAATATTTGATTTTGCAACCTTAATATCAGCACAGATGCCAGAGAGCCAGTCTGTGTGTCGGCAAGGGCACAGCTTTTAAGGCTGAGGCAGCATATTAACCACCTCACAGGGGGTGGCTGTTTTACATACATCGTTTCACAGAAACAGGGTATACACAGCCACCATTTTGCTGTCATGCCTTGGCAGCAATAAAATGGTGGCAGAAATGAAAACTTTCAGATCAAACACATTTCGGCTCTCTGTCACCATCTTTGGCTCCTTCCCAACTTGCATGTTGATACTGGATGTCATGATACCTAAAATAATTTTATGGAATTCTCCCCCTGGATTTGGTCCTGTAATATTTAAAATGCTACAACAGACATGTGATGCTCTTTTCTCCAAAACACATGGTATCTCCACTTCTCAATTATAATTGTATTTGTAGGAAATACTGAGGAAAAAAAAATCAGCAACAATGAAAGCTGACTTTAACATGGGCAAAAGATTTTAAAACACCTTTGAAGATGTCCTAGAGAGAACATTTAGGACTAAGTCTTAAGGCAATGATTTTACTTATTTTCCAAGACCCTTCCCCCTATAATGGCGGGGTCATGCTGCAAATACGATCCCAAACCAATGCTTTCTAACTTTCATTAGTGATTAATTTAAGCCACAGAATCCGAAAGATGTGCTGCAAATGCACCGAAATCAACTCTAAAGGTTTTGGCACACTTCTGCTGGGTGATGGTGAATTCTGTAAATGCTGATTTTTTTTTCTTTAATGGTGACATCATCACTTGAAAAGAGGTTTGCTAAAGAACACTGGTGGCTGTGGGAAGTTGTCTTTCCCTGTAGGAGTCTGGACACAACTTGGTCATTATGGCTTCCAATTGTTGATCCAACGCTGCAAGGCATTCAGAAGGGATCTTGTTCCAAATGAATTTCGACTTTCTATTAGGCATACAGACTAGATTTAGATGTTTCTGGATCTTTCTGATTTCTTACTGGTATTTCTCTCTGATGTTTCTTAATCTATGAATATCTCTCAATAAAAGACTGTTTTAAATAGCAGCCCCCCTTTGCAGTTTTTTTTCCTCTCCTCTCCACCCCTCTTTCCTCCTTTCCTTCCTTTTAACCATCCACAAGGTGGAAAAGGAATTCAGTGAAATTATAGTTCTGTTTATGTCACTCTTGATAAATTCTGACCCTTTTCAAAATACCAGGTATAGTTTTTTGCAAAGTTTGAAGCGCTGGGCACGTGATGTTTTGTGTTCTGCTTTTTCTAATTACCATTATTTCATGCAGACATTGCCACACATTGAAACTAACCACCTGCTCAGTGCTCTAATGGCTTCGCGGTGAACCACTGAGTTGATATGCTGTTCTTGGCTTAGCCAGTGCCCTTACTGTTGGGCATTTGGGTTCCTTCCAATTTTCCTCTATTATAAGTGGCTTTGCTATAAATATCCTTATAAAATTAGGTTTTGCCTTTTGGCTCATTTCCATGGGCCATATTCTCATATGTGAGATTACCAGGTCAAAGGGTAAATGGAGAGCCATAGTTCCAGAGGTCTCCTATAAACCTTTCTACCATTCAGTATCTCCTGCCTGAATCCTTCATACACAAGGCCACCCACTAGCTCCAGTTGAGTCGATCTATCTTCCTGCTTTTCCTAACCGAAACGTTGTTATTTATGGTTTTAGAGATTTTTTTTTCCTTCTGGCCGCACCAGGTGGCATGTGAGATCTTAGTTCCCCAACCAGGGCTCTAACCTGAGCCCCTAAGAGTGGAAGTCCCTACAAAAATTTTTAACAAATATTTTTACATTTTTGTATCTTATCCAGAATTATAAATATGAATTTGTGAGTATTAGGAAGACGACCAGATCTTCTGAGAAAATGCGCATCAAAAACATTTGAAATTAATCAACCAATAGGCTTTGCTCATTGTACATAAGATTGAGCTCAGTTAGAGACCCCGGAGCGGCCAGCCTCCAGCCTGCTCATCTGGGAGTGAGCTGATTTAGTTTTGCTTTTTCTATTTTTGGTGAGAAATAAACGTTTGTTGTGCTAAGGTTGGTTTCTTTTTGTGTCCTTTCACTCATTCATTTATTCTTTCTACAGACTTTTGTTGACTAATCCCCATTTGCCAAGCATGGTGCTGGGTGCCAGTTGACTGACACAGTAGCCCCAGGTTCCACATGGCTGCTTAAAGGCTCTGGGGCCAAACAGTGGCTGAGCTGCACCTTTGGGCACAGCTGGCCAAGTACTGGCAAGCCCAGCCTCCATCCCAAACAGTGCACCGTTTATAGGAAATTTTTAAATTGCAGACACAATTATTTACACGCTGAGTTCCATACCTTCGCGAGGGCTCAAGCTGTCAGCATTATATATCTCATTACAACCATCGCTGGGCATGGAAAGGATTATTTTTCAAGGCTGTGAGTGCAAAACATCAATTAGTCATAGGAGAGAACAGTTAACTGGCATGCGTTCGAGATTTTGCACCTTTGGGAGGGAGGGGAAATGCATTTACTTAATCTTTTATAGCTGAATCAAATGAAAAAGGAGACAACAAAACCACTCAATTTGGGTTAGTTGATTCTTTAATCAGCCTCTCAATTAACTGCAGATGCACACAGTGAACAGAGAACAGAGACAGCTAGGAAGGTGGCCTTTTCAATATGCCTGCAATATTCACTCGGAGAATTACTGCGCTTGGGGAGAAGGCTGCAGAAATCAATAGCAGCTTTCTCAGGCTTCAATTCCGGGAGCTGCAGCTGCCCTGGAAAAACTACCTTTCCTTGTGTCACTTTTGATTTCTTTCCTCAAACAGGAGAAAGGCCAGATTCAACAAACATTGACTGAGCCCCCACCAAGTGTGGAGCCCTGGGGTGTAGACTAGAAGGGTTGTTCAGTATAGAAAACTTGGTAAGGAGCTCTAACCCAGTGCTCTTCCTTGCTCCCATAGAGGAATGATTAAATGGAGTGGTTTGGATTTTGAGGAAATCTGAGAAATGTGAGTATGAATTGGGTATTACATGATGACAAGAGATTGTCATTAATTATATCGGCTATATTTTCAAAATGGCATTCTGGTTATCCAAGAAAAAGCCTACATATTTTTAAAAAGGTATCCCAAAGTCACAAAGGTAAAATGACACAATTCTGGAATTTGCTTTTACATTATGCAGCCCAAACACAGGAGGTAAGGAGACGAAGTGAGTGTGGCAAAAACCATAGTTCCTGCTCAGCCTGGGTCAATGGGGCTTCCCTGTGCTATTTTCTTTACTTGTATAGTTTGGAAATTTTCCTATTAGAAAGAGTTTGAAATGAATGGCTTAATTTGAACACAGGTATATGTTTCTTATTGCATTGATAGGATTTTGGAGGCAGAGTCTTTGGGATGGCTAGTTTTTAAAGACTGAGAGTGGCATTGTTAGATGTTATATGACTTATTAAAATATTTATTTATTTGGCTGCATCAAGTCTCAGTTGCAGCATGCAGGATCTTTAGTTGTATCATGTGGGATCTAGTTCCCTGACCAAGGATCGAACCCGGGCCCCTGCATTGAGAGCTGAGTCTTAGTCACTGGAACACTAGGAAAGACCCAATCTTATGCGACTTTATGTTACTGTTTTAAGCAAATTCATAGTTTTAGAAACTCATTCCTGCAGCCAGCCACTTAAGAAATGCAGCCTTATTAGAGATATACAGGTGCAATAAATGCATGAATCACAGTATACCATTGCAATATTGGTGGGAGTGGAATGGGGATAGAAAATGACAAGTTTCCTTTTGACAAAAAGCTTCCTTTTTGGCATTTTTGCTAAATAAAGGGTAACTCTGAGCTCAACCAGAAGTGGGGGCAAAGATGAGCTGTGACTACACCTTTGCATACAGTGGCAGTACCATAGCAATGGTTAGATCACAGGGTAATTAATCTAAAAGATCTCCTGGTTTAACGAGCGTGTTTGTAAACATAACATGGTAGTTCTTCGCTTAGGCAAGAAATTGGCATAAGAGTGAAAAAGTGAAAAACGCCTCTAGGTGACATGGAAGACGTTCCTCATGGTCCTTTATAGTGCTGTTTCCCCTTGGATTTGAAAGAGTGTTTATTGTTGTTTAAGGAAATGACAGAGCAGCTTCGTTTATCCAGCTGCAGCCTTCGGGAGTCTACAGCCGGATTATGAGGTGAGCTTTCTGGCACCTGAGTAACTAACACCGTGTCCTATAGGACCCTTTTTATCTCTGAGATGATCTCTCCCCAATACAATGTCTTCCTCAACTGGGAAAGGTCTCTCTTGCGTAAAGATAGTGCCCCCGATCGGCCAGATGAACCCTGACCAATGGGCATCTGTAAATTAGGCATGCATCCTTAAAAATGAAATTCACCACGCTAGGACCTGGAGTTGGGTTGTAAACTACATTTTGCCTGGGCCAATCTGGCAGGATATGCAAATAAAGTTTTTCTTTAACAAACTCCTGACTGTGCTGGTGGAGGGGGAAAGTGGGTCCCCACAAGCGCCCATGATATTAAGGATCATTTGTAAAACTACAAGCTGAGAAGCCTCCAAGTTTGATACAGAATTTAGGAACAGTAAACATTTTTCTTGGGTTCGTTAAAGAAAGCTTGCATCTACATCTACATTTGAATATGATATTTAAGTTTTGAGAAATCATTGTCAAGCTTGTCAACTGATAAAAATGATAGATCTGGCACTGACTGGATTGAACAGAGAGGTGGCCCCGGTAGGTGGCTGTGGCAAGCTGGGACCTAGCCTGTTAGGCACAGATGTGCTTGTCTTTACTGAGCTGATGTCTTCCAGAAATGTGGACTCTGATGTCTGGTTTTGTAAATTATACCATGTTGCCCTCATCAACCTCTGTCATAAAGTTAGAGCTGTTTTCATGAGGGTTCTCTGGCCATTAAGAAGTTACACAAATCATATTTTAGAATGGGAAAAGGTGTTTGCTTGTTTTTTTTTTTAAGCCACAATAAAAAATGTGGCGAGGCTTTCAAAATTCCCATAATTTAAGATAAATTATCCTTTTATAGCAAACGATTAGAAATGCTGCTCTGATTACATCTGAACAAAGAAGCATGTCCTGTGTGTTACCTTAGTGTTAGATGTATTCCATTGCTCACCTCTCCCTAGATAAATATTTTCTTTGAAAACTCAAAGCATTTAGCTGCCCCTTCTGTAGAAGGGTTTGTCTTATAGGAAATCCCTTCACTGTTTGTTTATTTAATCACCCTGTTCAAGGCTGCCAGGAGTTGCAATGTTTGCTCAATACCCTTTAAAGTTCAGTAGGGAGAAGACACCATATTTTTTTGAATAGTGAGACATCAGATGCTGGCTGAAGGATTATTACTATATTTTGTTACTTCTGTAAGTATATTCCACTAAGGAGTTGTGTTTAAATAAGATCCACCTATACTTGGAAGATATCCAAGACCATTCTGACAGTGAAAATTCTATTTTTTTGAATAAAAAATTATTTTTATTTTTACCTATTTTTTGGCCACACTGAGTGGCTTGTGGGATCTTAATTCTCCGACCAGGGATTGAACCCGTGCCCGCTGCATTGGAAACATGGAGTCTTAACCACTGGACCACTGGGGAAGTTCTGAAAATTTTCTTAGTAGTATTTTTTCTCCTTAACTTGTCCCCTCATTTGTGGAGTTTTATCTTACTACTAGTAGGCACCTTTTTCTTATAGCTATTTCTAAAAACTAATGGAATTTAAGTCTTTAGACACTTCTCCTTAGGATAAAATAATGTTTAAGTTGTATGTCATGGAAAGAACCATGTAAAATTCTTCAGGGTCAGTTCTCTTTATTAGTGTTAACCCTCGCTCCCTCAACCTCAGGAGACGCAGGAGATACTAGTTCAATCCTTGGGTCCGGAAGATCCCCTGGAGGAGGAAATGGCAAACCACTCCAGTATTCTTGCCTGGAGAACCCCATAGACAGAGGAGCCTCATGGGCTACAGTCCATGGGGTCTCAAAGAGTTGGACATGACTGAAGCGACTGAGCACTCCAAGTGAAAGTCGCTCAGTGGTGTCCGACTCTTTGTGACCCCATGGACTGTGATTCTCCAGGCTAGAATACTGGAGTGGGTAGCCTTTCCCTTCTCCAGGGGATCTTCCAACCCAGGGATTGAACGCAGGTCTCCCACATTGCAGGTGGATTCTTTACCAGCTGAACCACCAGGAAAGCCCAAGAATACTGCAGTTGGTAGCCTATCCCTTCTCCAGCTGATCTTCCTGACCCAGGAATCGAACCAGGGTCTCCTGCATTGCAGGCGGATTCTTTACCAACTGAACTACCAGGGAAGCCAACCCCTGCCCCAAAGCTGTATTTTCCTGAAAGTTTCCAACCTACCTGGAAATAGCGTTAATAGCTGTTTGCTTTTTTTTTTTTTTTAATTTGCAACTATATTTCAGCTAAAAAAATACTAACAAAATGGAAATAAAAGTACCACTGTAATAGTACCCATTCTCCAAAGGGTGTATTTCCTGAGTGTCATATGGAGACTGGTCTCTGAATTCAGCTTCCTATACTTTTCTTGAAAGTTTGAACTCTCAAAAAAATCATGTAAAATGAGTCAATGAAAAATAATAATCAAGGTCTAATAAATATACTCAAAGAAAAATTTAACAATGCAAATAGAGCTCAATCATAGGAAGCTTCTCTTTATTCCTAAAAGGTGACATTTTTCAAATCCTGATGTTTGAAAAACCTAACATGAGTCTTTATCTGTGTCTATATCACATTATGCATCCTGACTTAAATAGAAAAATACGTATTTCTTAGCTACACAAGGACAAACATTTGCAAATATCCATAGCATTGACAGTTCCAGTCAGTTGAGGTTATGTAGAAAGAGCCGGTGTCACGTGCACCAATATGCCAGCTATTCAATAACAACCCAGATTTAATTTCCTTCTGAATTAACATGATATTCATTAATTTGACAGTGTATCTATTGCTGCTTCCAATGAAAACACATATACAAAAGATTCCTGGCTGTATTTTAAATGAAAACCTGCAGCATGTTAGAATCAATCATTTCCCTAATGTTGGTAAATTTCATTGTTTTTCTTTTATTTCAAAAATTTTACCCCACTTATAGCATGGCCTTTCCCTGTGAGTCTGCAGGCACATTGTTAATAAATGCTTTTGCAAATATGATTATGCAAAGAACAAATGAATATTGATTAAGCTGAATAATGCATTATTTTCTAGGATAAGTATATTAAATTAACTCTCAGTGAACAAACAGCATGAATTAAACGAGTTCATTTTTTGAAGCTGTAACTAGCTTATTTTGCACTGCAATGATCATTCAGATTGAAGTTTAAGACAGCATTTGCACTGCTTTTTTCCTCTGTTTCCTTATAATTTAAAAGATGTGCATAAGTAATATAAGTTCCTTAAAGGAAAAAGAAGATACAGATTTGTTGAAAAAAGAAAACACCTACAGCTTCATCACTGAGACACAACCATTGTTAGTGTTTGTGCTTTCTGGTTTCCTTGTGAATGGTACTGGGTTTTTCTTTTTAAATGTTGACTCCTTTTTGGCATTACGATCCAAACTTTAAAATTTGATCTTCTCTTTTTTCTCCATGTTTTCGTGTTTCCTTAGATTGCAGGATACTTAATACTGAGCAAAATCAATCACAGAAAACAAATCAATTCTTTCATAGCTTCAAACATTGTGTTTTAGGCTAATCTTGTTTGAGCCTCTTTATTCCAGAGAATTTAAGGAAGTCTCTAAAAGGGTTTGTTTGTAGCATAAGAAGTAAGATAATAGATATTGAGGGTCGGGGAGGGGAAGGAGTTTGAATTGCCAAATGGTTTGGTGACAGATAATAGAAAGTATTCAACACCTATTATTAACGTGATGTCAGATACTTGGCATGTGCCATCCTATTTCACCCTCACAATAATCTTGTGAGGTTGGTAATATTAGCTTCCTTATTTTCCAGTGGGTAAACAGAGGCTGACAGAAGTTGTTTTAACCCATGTCGCCTTGCTAAGTAGCAGTCTCACATTTTGCATTTAGGTAGTCTGACTCTTGAGCCTGTGTTCAAAACCTATACCATGCATAGGGTAGAGGGATGTGATCCCATAAAGTATTTCCAAGGCCCTGAGCATGTTCTGGACAGGGCCTCCAATCTTTGGACACGAAGAAGCCCTAAAGCACAGGCAATGACAGAAGGATATTGAAAGCACTATTGTCTCCAAAATCTACCCCTATAACTACTCTACCAGTTAATTATAAACCGGGATCAAATGCTACATTCTCCCTATACCTCCCAGTCTTGAAACAGATCCCTTGTGTCCACTTGAGATGATCCAAGCTCTCTCTCTCTCTCTCTGTGGCCCCCTCAACACCCCGCCCCACCCCAGAAGCATCACATTTGTCTTCCTCCTGCCAGGCTGATGAAAGTGTGGCCTGAGAATGCCCTACTGGGACTTGCCAGTCCTACACTGCTCATCACTCGAAGCAGTAAGTGCTGCCAAGCTATTTGGAATGTCAGGTTTAGGGGGTTCTGAAGAGAGATGTGGTCTCAACACATCTTCTTTTCTGCCAAGCAAGGACGTATTTCTATCAGATGCCCAAAGGGCTATAGGCAAGAATCTTGGCCTCCTGGCAGAGGAAAATAAGCCACTTTCTATTGGTAGAAATGATTGTGGTTTCAACATGGGCTTAAGGTGGAAAAGGGAGGAAGGAAGCGACAGGTTTCTTCTCCTGCATGCCCACCTATCCCTGGGGTGGTTACAGCAGGAACAGGGCCGCCTGCTCTCCTCTGGACCCCTACCCCATCCATGCTGCACTCCACAGTCAGTGCTCTTTCCCCAGCACCAATCTGATCACGTCCTGTCCCACTAAAAACCTCTCACTGTCTTCCCATTTCACTGTCTTCCCATTTCACTAGACACACGAGGCCCTATTCCCAGTATTTCCCCTTATGCTCCACATCCTCTCACCCCAGGCCTTTAGACTATCTGTCTCCTTGCCAGACACACTCTCTCCTTCCCTGTGTCCCTACCCACCTACCCCAAGCCTTTTCTACTTTCAGTTCTTGTTGTCAAGATTACTGCTTCCAGGAGCTCTCCCGTGATGGACTCCGCCACCAGAACGCGTGACTAGATTTCTCTGTCCCCCAGCACCCTGCTCTTCTCCTTCATGGCAGTCGCCCCACTTTATAGTCATTTCGTATTTGGCATCTGTATTCCCTGGTGCTAGACCACTAGTTCAAGGAGGGCCTGGACCGGGTCTGTATTTCTCATTCATGGAAAAAGGCACAGAGATAAGAATGATCTGAAGTTAGTTAAGACTTTATCTTTATGATCAGAAGTTAGTTAAGCGCCAGGGCCTGAGATGAAAAGAAGTCCTTCTGGCTGGCTGGGACTTCATGACCAAAGGCACAGAGGTAAGAAATCACTGAATAGAGGCGGGGCTCTGCATGGAGTTCAATAGCCTCATGATATCAGCCTTACAGCAGGGAGTATAAGCTCTCCTGTGTAAGTATGTGTGTCTCCTTTTTTCCTGAAGAAATCCATAATTTTGATCACAATCCCAAAAGGAATCAGGTGGAGGGACATTTAGGGACAGGATTTCAGGAGGTGCACAGACTTCTCTCAAGCATATCCACGGGCCCCAGTTAAGACCCCCCTTTTGGAGACCTGTGTTGCTACGAGCAGCTATAGACCACAGCTGAAATGAAGGCAGAGACTGTGTACTCTTCTCCCTCAATGAACCTCCAGTGCCTAGAAGAGATATCTCAAATTTAACATGGCCTATTCCAACTCATGGGTCCCACAGCACACCCCTACCTGCCCCCACCAACCTATTTCTTTATCGGATTTCTCCTCCCCCGCCCCCAGTTCTTCCAAACCTTGATTCTTCACTTTTCACTACTCCCTCCTCAACACATCAGTGAACCCTGAATCTACCCACCTTGCTCCACCTCCAGGGTTGTCAGCTCCAATCAGAGCACAATCTCCTCCTGTGAGAGGTACTTCTTTTTTCCTAACTGAAAGAAAAGTTATTTTTTTTTTTTTACAAACTTTTTTGTTTTGAAAACATTTTACTGGCAAAAGTATAAATGGATGGGCAATATTTTATGTCCCTCAAACCTTGAGTTAAACTTGGTGCCTCTAAGTGAAAGAATATTAGACAGCAATCTCAGAAGAGTACTTTTCTGCCCATAGCACACCATCTTGGTACTGTTGCCTTAAAAATTTTTTTACATGCTTTTTTGTATTCATTTCTATGATGGTTTATCACAGGACATTGCATACAGTTCCCTGTGCTACATAGTAGGACCTTGTTGTTTATCCATCCTGTATCTTGTAGCTTGCGTCTGCTAATCCCAAACTCCCAATCCACCCCTCCGCCAACCTCCCCTCCCACTTGGCAACCTCAAGTCGGTTCTCTTTGTGGAAACTGTTCCTCTTCTCCCTCTGCCTGGAAACTCGTCTCATCTATCTGGTGGTTACAACTCAAAAACCTTCTCCTCCACCTCCACCTCCTTCTCGGCCGAAAGATCTTTCCTCTTTTATTGTCTTTCTAACATCTACTTTTATGGGAAATTGGCTTGCCTTATACATTTCTTTGTAAGTTAATTTGTTTTCTCCCCTCTTTAGGATATACATATTCTCTAAGGGCAGGAATCTTGGTGGCTTTTGTTGTTGTTATTCATCTATGCACCCCCTTCCCCCCAGAACAAGTCTAGCTATTTGTAGGTGTTCAATAAATATGTGTTGAGTGAATAAATACATTTTGAAAACATCGTTGGGATACTGGAGTAAAGACCATTGAGTGTGACTTTGAGCCTGTCCTCAAACCTCTCTAGGCTCCCCTTCGTCTGTAAAACGGGGTTAATCATAATTGTTCTTCCCTACAGGACTTCCCTGGTGGCTCAGATGGTAAAGAATCCACCTGCAATGCGGGAGACTTGGGTTCGATCCCTGGGTTGGGAAGACGCCTGGAGGACAGCATGGCAACCTACTCCAGTATTCTTGCCTAGAGAATCTAGTGGACAGAGGAGCCTGGTGAGCTACAGTCCATGGGGCTGCAAAGAGTCGACACGACTAAGCGACTAAGCACAGCACAGGAATGGCATGAGTTGAAAGTTGATACCAATCTTGACTGTATGTTGCATTCTTGGAGGAAAGCAGTCCTGAGTACTGAGCACAGTAGGGTGATTCCAGGTACTAGATCTCATGGATACCCACACACTCTCAGGATACCACACACTCTGAGAATCAGGCTGCCCTCATAAGGTCACCAGGAGACTGTGGTTCTGAAGTTAGCTTGGCCAATTGCCAGCTCTGCCAGGCAAGCCTGTTCTCTGCCCAGAGCACTGGCATCCTGTCTCTCTCTCCATCCATTCCTGTTGCCATTCTGCCTTGAGTAGGTAACCAGTTGGGTCTCTCAGCTCTTTCCTTTGGGCAGAGAGAAAAATGAAAACAGAAATACATATATTTCCCAATTTCCAGAGGGCTTTTACATCAATCTTGTTTAACATTCCCCAAAGCCTTCAAAATTGGCTTCATCTCATTTTACTGGAGAGAAAGCTGAGGTCAGCGAGCTCGTGTGACACGCCTAAGGTCGCAAAGGTGGAAAGCAGTGAAGCCAAGATCTACCAGGTCTGCCGATGGACTTGACATCACACAGCGCTGCATTTCCTTTGCGCTGCAAGGTTGGGCTCTTAAGGTGAAGTTCCCATCTGGACCCCACCTCCCTCTGCAGACTCCTCCTTCCGTAGCTCCCAGGGTGACAGGGCCACAGAGTGCTGGGGACCTCAGGACAGTCACGGGGAAAGACAGCCCGAGGCTGCTGGCCACAGCAAGCTTGTGGACCCAGAGGCTACAGTTAGAAGCAGGTCACAGCAGGCTTGAAGGACTATTTCCTCAGAGGCCTCTTAATATCTTTTAAATGAAATAAAGTGAGTCAGTATTTCTAGTAAACTGCCCTAAGCCATGAATTTTGTGGTTTCTACTTTTGGGCTGACAGCCAAAGCCATGACAAATGTGGTCACCAGCCAGAGGCCTGGCCAGTAGCTGCCCCTAGAAAGTTGCACAGCCTGTGCAAACAATGAGGAGAGAGATAAGTAAGGTGAGCAAGAAGTATGTGTGCATGTATTCACAATCTCCCCTTTAGGACTCCACTGAGCTGGGACAGGAGCTGTTACATTTTTTCCAATTGTGTAAGGGGAATCTGGTGAAAACTTGCAGTAACTAGAACCACATTTTGATTCCTCACAGGTTACTCAATGCCCCTTTGAGGTGGTTAGCTGGCCAGGAAACCTAGGGTTGAGATTGGCCCTCGGCAATCACAGTTTGGGGGCCTCTCCCCTTTCCCTGCTTTTCCAGATGTGCTCTCAAGAGTCTCCCTTCCTCAGGTGGCAGCCGGTCTCCATCAGTTGGGCTGCACCCGTGTGCTCTGGGGCCCCATCTTCCCCGAGCCCCACAGCTCCAGCCCTCATCTTGCCTGCTGTCTTGCTCTCCAGACCTCCTGAGTCTCATGAAAACCCAATTCCCCTTTGATCCGGTGGCTGGTGGACTTCCCCTCACAACTTCCAAGCCACTTCTGGGAAGTCTTCAGAGCCTCCTTTACCCTCCCTAAGTCTCATCCAGACTAGGTGGGGGTTCCTGCTCTCTGCTTCCTGAAGGCTATGGACCTCCCACCAGGGACTGTCATTGTCCCATCGCTTGATCATTTCCTGGGCAGGACAGAGAGTTCTCGAAGGGCTGCGGTTCTTCTCCCTGCTTCTGGGGCCTAGCACAGAGCGGATTGTCAGTAAATAGTCCTTCATTGAATCCAGGAATGCATGCAGGAACACATACCTCTGTGGGACATTTGGGAAGTGTAGTGTTTGGAGACTAGTTGTCGAACAAAGGGTGGTATTTGTATTCCCTTGCGTGCATGCTAACCCACTCCAGTGTTCTTGCCTGGAGAATCCCAGGGATGGTGGAGCCTGATGGGCTGCTGTCTATGGGGTTGCATAGAGTCGGACATGACTGGAGCGACTTAGCAGTAGCAGTAGCAGCAGCGTGCATGCTAAGTTGCTTCAACCATGTCCAACTCTTAGCGATCCCATGGACTGTAGCCTGCCAGGCTCCTCTGTCCATGGGATTCTCCAGGTAAGAATATTGGAGTGGGTTGCCATGCCCGCCTCCAGGAGGGCATCTTCCCCACCCAGGCATCGAACTCGAATCTCTTAAGTCTCCTGCATTGGCAGGTGGGTTCTTTACCACTAGAGCCACTTGGGAAGCCCTTGTATTTCCTTAGCACTGGTCATCCTTCTGTAATCCCACTTGCTCCCATCTCCAAGAGATGACTCTGAATTCTGTGATGGAGGATTTTCTTCACCTTGTACTACACCACCTGGACAGTGATGCTTAATAAATATTTGATGAATGAATGAATGAACAGGAGTAGGAGTTGGACACAGAGGGCCCCACACAGCAGTGCCACAATCACACTCAGTGAAGGCTTGCTGTGTGTTCACCTCAGTGCCTCAGACTTTTAGCATTAATTGCAAACTGTCCAATCTCCGGGGCTTAACCCCAAGCAGCCTGAAGTATCGAAGCTCAGCAAAGACACTGGCAGGGAAGGGAATATCACCACTCAGCCCACCTCACTGCCATGCCCCACTCTGACTGGAACATTTGCTGGGAAATTTAAATCTAAGCACCAGAATTTTAGGTCTTAAAGCTAACATTGGGAGTGAGAGGGGATATTGGATTTTTTTGTTCATTTTATTTTTATTTATTTATATTTGTTTATCATTTATTTTTATTTCATCATCGAATTCCGTGTCTCTGAAGCCTGCTGACTTTTCACACCTGGAGTTTGACAATCTCTGTTTTTATCTAGCAAACTGGCTTAATTTCAGTCCCCATGGAGGATTTAAGAAAGTCATACTCCAAGGACAGATTGCTAAGAGGCTGGGAGTTTGGCCCAGAGAACAAATAAAAATGAGGAGCAAATGGAAAGTTATAACTCAGGCAGGTCTCAGGGACTTCCGTGTTTGCAGAAGGTGAATTGGGGATAGGAGAGCCAAGTGGTTAGTGGCAAAGCTTTAGGATTTATACACACCGAGGTCCTTACTTTGACATGCACAGTCTGTGTGTCTTTGGGCAAGTAAAAAAACTTCTCAATGCCTTGATTCCTTTATATGTAAATTGTAGATGATGATAAAACCTGCTTCACAGAGTTGTATTATTGGTGAATTCAAATAGTGCGTGTAAACAACTTAGCACATGGTTTAAGTGTACAATAAAGCTAGCTATCATTATCTTAAGGATTTTCATTAAAATCCTTATGTCACAATGAGGTCAGCAGTGTGCAATCAGGTTCTGTAGCTTGGAGAGGCTGACAAGGTCTCTTAGAACACGCTTAATTTTTCAATTACTGTCTGCTCCACATTCTGCCAAAGGGAAAAATGTAAGATTACATAATAGATTTGAGAATAGCCAGGGAAGAAAGATTTGTAAAATCCTACTGAAACATAGAAACCTATAGGTCCATCTTTAAATAAATAAGTAAACAAGGAGAAGAAAAAGCTTCTCCTTGCATAAAAAATCAGCTAATAAATGTTTAAGGGATGACTGAATTAGAAAAAAAAATCACCATTTGGCAACCGTCATAGTAATAATTAATTTAGCAAGAAACATCAATGGGCGCTAAAATTAGTGGGTGAAAGTTGATGAGGAGTGGGATATTGACATAGTCTCAGAGTACCTCCCCTCCCCACAGAATACTTATTAATTACAAAGGGAATAATTTTACTGTGCAGAAGGCTGGCAAATCCTGCCACCTTAATGAAGTGATCAAAGTGAACAGCCTTAGTAATGGGACAAATTGAAATCATGGGCCACCTGATAGGAGGCAATGAGAACATAGCATCGCTTCTGTGCTATGCCTACAAAAGACGCAGAACTGGAATCTAATCACGAGGAAACCTCAGATAAACGGAAACTAAGGGACACTCTATAAAAGAAAGGGTGTGTCGTCTTCAAAAATGTCAAGATCATGAAAAACAAGGAAGGACTGAGGAACCATTCCAGACTGAAGGAGACTAAAAAGACAAGACAATTAAATGCTACTCATGATCCTGGATTGGATCCCTTTGCTATAAAGGACATTCATTGTTGGTGACTGTGGAGAAACTTGGGGTTTAGTGATGCATCAGCGTTAACCTCCTGGGTTGAATGACTGTATTGTGGTTATATAGGAGAATGTCCCTCTTTGTAGGAAAATACACCAAAGCATTCAGGGGTGATAAGCATCAAGTTGACAGCTGACTATCAAATTAATGACAAGTATGTGTATGTGTTTATTTGCTCATAAGATTAGTATGTTTTGGTACATTTAGAGTTGAGAGTTGTTGGAATGAAATAGAAAAATTCAGAACAGAACCACAAAAGCAGGAATTTTGCTTGCTTTTGTTTGCAGGGCTGAAAGAGTGCTTTGTGCAAGGTGGGCACTCCCTGAAGAGTTGTTGAATGAATGAATGTGGTTCTAAATTTGTAGGGCAAAAAAGTAAATACTCAGGGAAAATATTTCCTTTTTTCTCCCCTCAAAGCCTCAATTTGTTTTTCTCCCTACAGGAGACCATGCTTATAACTCTACGCCAACCTGATCATGGAGACTGCTCTGTGGGAAGCTGCAAAATGCCTTGCAATGATGACAGATGGTTCTGCCCAGAGGCCTATGTTACGGGAGATTCTCGAGCTTTCCTTCTAATAGTTGCCTTAGCTCTTTACATGGATCTGGCTTTGCCACACAGGTAGTATCCTGGGGTGGTGAAGTGTGTGGTAACTGGAGCCAAACTGCCCATGTTGGTTTGAACCATGGCTCTACCACTCACCAGATGTGTGATCTTGGACAAGCTACTTAACCTCTGACTCTTGGTTTCCTCATTTATAAAATAGAAATAAGAAAAATACCTATATTACAAGGTTGTTGTGAGGATTAAGCCAGTAAATATACAGAGAGAGAGCGCGCACACTGTAGAAATGTTTGCAAGTACTCCACTTCACTGGCAGCTTGTTAAAGCTCAGCCTTGGGCATAATTTAGGACTTCGCTGGTGGCTCAGATGGTAAAGCGTCTGCCTACAATGTGGGAGACCCGGGCTCGATCCCTGGGTTAGGAAGATCCTCTGAAGAAGGAAATGGTAATCAGCTCCAGTACTCTTGCCTGCAAAAACCCATGGATGGAGGAACGTGGTAGGCTATAGTCTATGGGTTGCAAAGAGTCGGACACGACTGAGCCATTTCACTTTCACTTTTGGCATAATTTACCTCAGAGTGTTCTCTCAGACTGCCTCAGCTCTTCCATCATCAGTGTGTCCTGCTTACCTGGATTTCAGGGGCTGTGTCCAAAGGAAGGGACATTTGAACTACATCTTGAAAGACAAGTAAAAGTTCACTAGATGGAAAAAGAAGGCATTGGAGCACCCTTCAGAGTTCCCAAGGAGCCCAAGTCTCACAGGCAAACCATCCCTGGCCCCTGGGGGCCCAACCTTGAGCTGAAAGTCATTTACCAAGAATGGACTGTGTTGTCATCATTTCTGTTTACTCGGTGCTCTGGCACAGTGTTTGGTTGGCAGTTTGATATGACTTAAAATAGCCCTTTGAAAGCCTCCAGAAGCCAAACTAATAAAGTGACTCATAGAGACAGCAGAGTGACCTAGGCATGAGCAGGGACTGCCTGCGATGGATCTCGGCCCCACCATTTCCGGCTGTGGAACTGAGTGCAGGTTCCTCACCTCTCTGTGCTCTGGTGTCTTCATCTCTGAAACAGGAATAATATGGGAACAGTATCTGCCTCATGGGGTTGTTGTATCGTCCTGCCAGGGAGGTTGGTAGGTGGCAGGGGGAGAGGAAGAAGAAACACTTCCCTGACCAGGAATCAAACCTGGACCGTGGTGGTGAGAGTGCTGAATCCTAACCACTAGACCAAGGGGTTGTTAGGAAGAGGAAATGTGCCCATATTTGTAAAGTACTTAGAACAGTGACTGGTACAGAGTATGTGCTATGTAAGTGTCTGTTAAGTGATACATAAATAAATGATGACAACACTCGGTATGGAAACAGAAGATGAGAGGCACTATCCATGTAAACAAACATTAATAGTGATAAATTAGTAATACCCTGTAGACGAAACCGCAGATGTCTTCACTGTCTTCCCCCTCACTTGGTGCATAGTCTGGGGGTAGGGATGGGAGATAAAACCTCTCTCATTACCAAGAAGACACAATTATTTTTAAGTAAATTATTAGTTACATATTACAGTTCTAAGAAAGCTAAATCAGAGGGAGAAACATGTCTTTATTGCTGCTATTATTGCTTGCAAAGTGAAGATGCATCTGTGCGAATAGGTTTTGGTGACTAATCCACTCGTTTTTACCTCTTTGTAAGCAGCAGTTTGGAAACCCTAGCATGGCAAAGAGAAAAATCACTTTTTTTTTTTTTTTTTAATGAAAAGATCAAAATGAAAGGAACAAAAAAATAAATGAAAGCACTGTATTTTACCACCATCATTACGTTTTAGGAGGAGGAAAAATGTTCTCCAGTAATCGTTAGGGCAGGAATAAGCACCCATTTCATTTGTTCACCTACTCCAGAGTCAAGAAGCTGTGAATTCCAGCATGTGCATGAGTGTGGTGTCGGCCTTCTAAAGCCACTCGATGAGGCCCTGCATTTTCGTTTGGGCCCTGCTAAGTCAATGCAGACTGGGAGTCACCGTAGGAAGCACAGCAGGGTGGGCTGGGATGGATGAGCTGACTGGTAGCTTTGGCACAGCTTTCCTGGAACACTGGGTTGCCTGAAGAATTCCATGTGGAGTAACTGGGGCAATCAGGGAGACTCTGAAAGTCAAGCTTCGTGGGCACATGCCAAAGCACACCCACGAATGGGTGAGCTCTGCTTGCAGCCTTTTGCAGATGACACTGAGAAGCAGAACTCTCGGGAGAGTTTTCTTTCCAAAGCTGGCAGAGATATGGCTGGTACCAAGTGTTCTGCCCATAAAAATGATAAAGTGTCAGTTACTGTCAGTCCTTTGCTAAGAGCAACAGCTGGGGCCTCTGTGCTGGCAGAGGGGTTGAATTGTATAATCAAGCTGAGCCTAACTCTCAGGAGCGTGACGATAATCGGCTCTCAATACCCTGGCTTGTAAGGATGTGTGCCTGCCACCCTGGGACACCCCTTCCTGCCCACCCCCCCCCATTAGGACTCCACACCTCACATGGAGTCCACATACCTTTGGCATCCACAAGGCTTGTGGAATCAACTTTGTACTTTATGGACACATCCGTCTAGTTCAGTTTTTATTGGGCCAACAGTAAGTACTGTGTCACAAGAACCAAGTTCACCCAGTTACAAGGAAGCGAGTGGCTCTTGCTTCGGTGGTGTCAGCTCCACAGGGAGTGAACATTCACAGCTCTCACATGAGAAGGCTGTGACCAAGAGTACACTGAAAGCCAAGTATGAAGGCTGATGGTTGTTATTACTTAGTAGGTCCACGGTAAGAACTAACCAGTAAAGACTCATAAATCTCAGCATGCTGAAGTAATGTCACCTCAAATAGTCCTAAGGCTACAGTAAGTCCGTGTCATCTTAATAGTCCCGAATAATATTTTAATCAATTCTATCCATTTGACAGTCAGCTTGTAACTATCGCTCTCTTCCTTCCCTTCACCATCGCCCCTTTAAGAAGACTTGTCTGTATCTCCTTCCTGCATGTCTTAACCCTGCTCCTTAATCCCTTGTAATTTGGCTCCTACCCTCAGCACTCTACTCAAATGCAGTGTGCTAGTTCTCAATCACTGCATCACAAATTAGCCCAAAGTTTAATGACTTAAGACAACATACGTTTATTCTCTCACAGTTTCTGTGGGTTGGGAAATTGGCATGGTATAACTGGAGCCTCTGGCTCAGGGTCTCTGGAGCTGCACTCTTCTGGAAGCTTGACTGGGGAAGGATTCAATTTCAAGTTCAGTCATGTGATTGTTGGCAGGATGCAATTCTTCATGGACTCGGAATTAATGAGGGCCTCAGTTTTTTGCTGGCTGTTGGCCGGAGGCCACCCCCAGTTCCCTGCCCTGTGGGCCACTCCACAGAACTGCTTGCAACATGGCAGTTGGATACATCAGCCTCAGCAAGTGAGAGAACAACAGAGAGAAAGCATGTCAGTAAGATGAAAGTCACAGTCTTTTTAAACTTAATCTTAGAAGTCATATCCCATCATGCATGCATGCTAAGTCACTTTACTCTTGCAGCCCAATGGACTGTAGCCCACCAGGCTCCTCTGTCCATGGGATTATCCAGGCAAGAATACTGGAGTGGGTTGCCCTGCCCTTCTCCAGGGAATCTTCCTGACCCAGGGATCAAACCCATGTCTCTTTTGTCTCCTGCATTGGCAAGCAGGTTTTTTACCACTAGCGCCACCTGGGAAGCCGCATATCCCATCACTTTCACTGTATTTTGTTCGTTCAAAGGTATTCTATTTGCTAGAAGCAAGTCACTAGGTCCAACTCATAGAAAAAGGGAAGGGCTTACACAAGGGCATGAAATCCTGGAGGCAGAGATCACTGGGGTCATCTTAGAAGTCTGTCTACTACATGGAGATCACTTGAGACCTCATTGGCAAACCCAATGAACTCTTAGTAGGCTTCATCCTCTCCAGCCTTTCTGGAGCCATTCATTCTTGCAATAACTCCAGCTTGAAATGCTCTCTTCACCGCAACTGCATGGCACTTTATCTTCCCACCTCTCTGTCACTCCTTTCTTGTCTCCGTCTCTCTTCCTCTCCCTCCTCCTCCCCACTAAATACGTGGCCTAACTCAAAGTAGGGACACTAACAAAAATTTGCAGACTGACAGGGTAAGTACGGAGTCTCTCAAGGGTCAATCCTTGACTCATACCTACCTCTTCCCTTTCCTGCCATGACAGTCCCCTCCCATCTCCCACCTCAGTTATCATCTTTATGGACATACTTCTGAAATCTTGATCTATTGGGTTGGTGAAAAAGTTTGTTCGGGTTTTTCTCTTACGTTACTGTATGGGAAAAGTTGAACGAATTTATTGGCCAACCCAATACAACTTTGGTGCTTTGCCTGAGCCTCACTTTTGACTGACTGCTGTGAGACAACCCAAAGGATGGTGGGCTGGGACCTCAAAATCGGCTTACCTTTTCCCACCTTTTCCCACCTTTTCCCACCAAAGCCTGCTAGCACCGCCACAATTCCCAATTTCAGGCACTGCCATTTACCCAGTCATCCAGACATAAAACGTCAGCATTATAATATGATTCCTCTTTTCCTTCCACCTGTCACATCCAATGAATTAATGCTGCTGTGCTGCTGCTAAGTTGCTTCAGTCGTGTCCGACTCTGTGCGACCCCATAGACGGCAGCCCAACAGGCTCCCCCGTCCCTGGGATTCTCCAGGCAAGAACACTGGAGTGGGTTGTCATTTCCTTCTCCAATGCATGAAAGTGAAAAGTGAAAGGGAAGTCGCTCAGTCGTGTCTGACTCTTCGAGACCCCATGGACTGCAGCCCACCAGGTTCCTCCGTCCATGGGAGTTTCCAGGCAAGAGTACTGGAGTGGGGTGCCATTGCCTTTTCCGAATGAATCACTAGATTTTGTCTAGTCTTAACCTTGCATCATCTGTCCTCTCCGCTTTGTCCCCAGAGTCTGTAATTGGTCTCCCTGCCACTGGACTCTATCCTTTTTCATCTCTCCTACGCATTCCCTTCAAATGAATCTTCCTGGAGTACATCTCTGATCATTCCACTTCTTGCTTACCCACCATCAATGGTTGCCATTGTTTGCAGAATAAACGTCAACTTCTTTGTCTGTCATTGAAGGCCTGATGTAATCTGGTCCTATCCTTGGTCCCTACTCATTTCATATGCTGTGTCCTCAATCACGTGGAGCCCCTATCTTCTCCTCCTGGAGCTCTCATGCTTTCCTGCCTCAGTGGCTTTGTTCCTACTCTTTGTTCCTTCAGCCTGAAATTCTCTTTTCCCACTCTTTACCCCGATTCTCCACAGTCAGCTCCTACTTCTCCTCCATGGCCTGCCTCACAAGACACCGTCTGCCTGGAAGTTTCCCTGACTGTTCCACACTCTCCAAAGTCTAGCCTGAAGTTTATACTTTCGTTCTGAGACCTCCTAGGCTCCTTCACTTCTCTATCTTATGGCACTTTCCCTAGATATTTCTGTTCAAATGTACCTTTTCCTACTACACTGGGAGCTTCTTGATGGTAGGGTACATGCTTGATTCTTTTTTGTCCTCTGCATCTCATAGTTTTATATATCTGTATCACCAATAGATTTTAAATGTTTTTGTAAAATCCCCATTGTATATGTATGCCCATTTGCCACATGGTCACAGAAAAAGAGGGCAGATCCAGTTAATGCACTGCTATTGCTTAAAGTGTAATTTTAGATTTTGATGACATCTTATTATTTCTTTTTATGTTCTTGATTATATCTGAATTTGTCTCAAAAGGGTAAACAATACATACTTCAACCCTAAGAAATGATGTCCAGGTTTTCCTGTTGGAAATACTAAATTAATAAGTGTATTAGTCAAACAGTTTCACTGGAAGACAATTGTGGTATTAAGCTCAATACAAATAGTCATCGGGCATCTGCAATAGATGATAGAGAGGTAAGCCCTAACTCTTTAGAAAAACCTTTCAGTGGGGGAATGGGACTGTAGTACAAGACAACAAGTAATATAAATGCTGAGCCTCTTCCCTGCAGTTTCCAAAGACTGCCACCATCAATTAAGTGCATAAACTCATTTGCTACAGTGTGGGAGAATCTCTAGGCAAGACTCAGTCACTTATAGAGGTAAGGGCAGGGACTCCTAAGTTTTAGGTGGTTTACCTTATAGCAGTGGTTCTCAGTGTGGTGCCTGGACTGACGGCAGCATCACCAGGAGCTTATGAGTGATGTAAATTCTCGTGCCCCAACCTAGACCTACTGAGTTGGAAACTCCACTGGCGGTTCTCAACAATCTGCATCTCAATAAGCCTTCCCACCCAGGTGATTCTGATGCACATTACAGTTTATGAAGCACTGACTTAGGATATTACTCAGTCTCTCCAAGTTCTTCCAGTTACACTTACTCCTTCTTTAAAGAGATTCCACTGGTCTTCCACCTAGGACTTGTATTTTTCCGGGAGTACATGAAGACTCTCCATGAAGTGATTTTTTAAAAAATATTTATTTATTTGGCTGTCTCAGGTCCTAGTTGCCACACACGGGATTTCGTTCCGTCATGTGAGATCTTTCCATGCAGTGCATGGACTCTCTAGTTGAGGCAGGTGGGCTCAGGAGTTGCCCCTCTGCATGTGTGATCTTAGTTTCCCGACCAGGGACTGAACCTGTGTCCCCTGCATTGCAAGGCGAATTCTTTAACCACTGGACCACCAGGGAAGGTCCTTCCATGAAGTTTTAAGGAAACCAAGTTCCAGATCCTCAATTTCACTGTGTACTTTTCCTGAAAACTTATCTACTTGAGGAAGTGTCCATGGCGGGGGCAGCAAACCAGTTTTACTTTCTCCCTCTCTTTTTACCATAAACCTTCTCTCCGTTCACCAAAGAAAAGCTAACTTTTACCCACCATAACTCTCACTATGGTGCATTCACCCGGGAATGTAAACACCTCGGGGAAAACAGTCAATTTGAAAAACTGTGCCAGTGTTAAAAAAAAGCCGATGACTCTAATCAATACCAGGTAACAAGTCTCTTTTCAAGTAGGTAGTATCCAATTCTTAGCTTTTAACAAAATTGCAGAAGGGCCTACTTGCATTGTCACCTGACTGATCCTTAAACTGATTTTTAAATGGCACTCTTGTACATTTCTGGTGGGAATGTAAAATGTACAGCCACTGTGGAAGACAGTAAGACATTTCCTCAAAAAATTAAAAATAGAACTACCATATGATCCAATAATTCCTATTCTGGGTTTAAACTCAAAAGAACTAGAAGCAGGACTCAGATATGTGTACACTCATTATTCACCATAGCCAAAAGACTTCCCTGATGGCTCAGATGTTAAAGAATCTGCCTGCAATGCAAGAGACCCGGATTCCATCCCTGGGTTGGGAAGATCCCCTGGAGAAGGGAATGGCAACCCACTCCAGTATTCTTGCCTGGGAAATAACATAGATAGAGGAGCCTGGCAGGCTACAGTCTATAGGGTTGCAAAGAGTCAGACATGACTGAGCGACTAACACTTTTCAAAGATAGGAGCACCTCAGATGTTCACTGATGAAAAATGGATAAATAAATGTGCTCTTTTTATACAATGGAATATTATTCAGCCTTAAAAAGGAAAGAAGTTCTGACACATGCAACAACATGGGTGAAACTTGAAGACATTATTCTAAGTGAAATAAGCCAGACACGAGATGAAAAATGTCATGTGGTTCCACTTATCTGAGGTGCCTATGGTATTAAAATTCATAGAGACAGAAACTAGAATGGTGGTTGCCAGGGGCAGGGGGGAATTGGAGATTTAGTGGTTAGTGTGTATAGAGTTTCAGCTGTGGAAGATGAAAAAGTTCTGGAAATGGATGGTGCTGATGGTCACTCAACAATGTGAATATACTTAATGTCACTTAACTATACACCTTAAGTGATTGCAATGGTAAATTTTGTGATATATATTTTGCCACAATTTTTAAAGTTTTTAATGATAAGCATTATGTAATTTGGGGTCGTGTAACATGAAAAGAGTTTTAAAAAATCAGGTGACATTGCTTGAACAAAACTTCACTCTTCCTTCTAATCTAGTATACTTACTTATAGGAATAAGGTTTCTTTGAACTTACATCTGTAAAAATAAGAAATAGAAATAAAATCAATGTTGATTCTTGTCTCATTTTAGCATTAAGTAATAATCTCAGGTACATGAACTAATTTCACAGAAAAAAAAACCTCATCAATAATTGATGACAAGACTGGAGAGAAGGTAACCCTGTGCACTACTGATAGGAATGTAAATTGATGCAGTCCCTATGGAAAACAGTATGAAGGTTCCTCAAAAATTTTAAAATACAATTACCACATGATTCAGTTCAGTTCAGTTCAGTCGCTCAGTCATGTCCGACTCTCTGCAACTCCACGAATCACAGCACGCCAAGCCTCCCTGTCCATCACCAACTCCCGGAGTTCACCCAAACTCATGTGCATCAAGTCGGTGATGCCATCCAGCCATCTCATCCTCTATCGTCCTCTTCTCCTCCTGCCCCCAATCCCTCCCAGCATCAGAGTCTTTTCCAATGAGTCAACTCTTCTCATGAGGTGGCGCCCACTTCTGAGAATATATCTGAAGTAAATAAAAACAGTATCTTGGAACAGTCATATGGATCAATGAGACAGAAGAGGGAGCCCGGAAATAAACCCATACACCTATGTCAATTAATCTTCAACAAAGGAAACAAGAATATATACAATGGAGAGAAGACAGTCTCTTCAGCAAGTGCTGCTGGGAAAGCTGGACAACTGCATGTAAATCAATGAAGTTAGAACACACCCTCACATCATACACAAAAATAAACTCAAAATGGCTCAAAGACTTAAATATATGACAGGACACCATAAGACTCTTAGAAGAAAACATAGGCAAAACATTCTCTGACATAAATCAGAGCCAGTTTTTGTAGGTCAGTCTCCCAAGGTAATAGAAATAAAAGCAAAAATAAACCAATGGGACCTAATCAAACTTATAAGCTTTTGCACAGCAAAGGAAACCACAAACAAAACAAAAGGACAACTTATGGACTGGAAGAAAATGCAAATGATGCGACCAACAAGGAGTTAATGTCTAAAATATACAAGCAGTTCATACGGCTCAAACAAAAAACCAAACAACCCAATCAAAAAATGGGCAGAATTCCTAAACTGACATTTTTCTAAATAAGACATGGCCAATAGGCAGATGAAAAGATGCTCAACATCACTAATTATTAGAGAAGTGCAAATCAAAACTACAATGAGGTACCACCTCACACTGGTCAGAATGGCCATCATCAAGAAGTCTACAAATATAAATACTGAAGAGGGTGAGGAGAGAAGGGAACCCTCCTACACTGTCAGTGGAAGGTAAATTGGTACAGCCACAATGGAGAACAGTTATGGCAGGTGCTCAAAAAACTAAAAATAGAGTTACCATATGATCCAGCAATCCCACTCCTGGGCTATATCTGGAAAAATCTCTAATTAAAAAAGACACATGCACGCCACTGTTTATAACAGCACTGCTTACAATAGCCAAGACATGGAAACAACCTAAATGTCCATCAGCAGAACAATGAATAAAGAAAGTGTGAGATATATCACACACACACAAACACACACAAATATATATATATATATATATATATATATATATATATTTTCAGGCTTCCCTGGTAGCTCAACTGGTAAAGAATCTGCCTGCAATGCAGGAGACTGCAGTTCGATTCCTGGAGAAGGGATAGGCTACCCACTCCAGTGTTCATGGGCTTCCCTGGTGGCTCAGCTGGTAAAGAATCCACCTGCAATACGGGAGACCTGGGTTCGATCCCTGGGTTGAGAAGATCCCCTGGAGGAGGGCATGCCAACCCACTCCAGTATTCTTGCCTGGAGAATCCCCATGGACAGAGGTGCCTGGTGGGCTACAGTCAATGAGGTTGCAAAAAGTCGGACAGAACTGAGTGACTAAGCATATATGTATATATACAGGAATACTATTCAGCTATAAAAAAGAAGGAAATAGTACTATTTTTAGCAACATGGATTGACCTAGAGATTATCATACCAAGTGAAGTAAGTCAGAAAGAAAAAAAACAAATTTATCATATGATATCATGTATCAATAATTATATAAGGGGATGGAGATATTAACTAACATTACCATGGTAATGATTTTCCAGCATCCATTTCAAATCATTTTTAAAATGTTTATTTATTTATTTTCGGCTGCATCAGGTGTTAGCTGCAGCATGTAGGATCTTTCATTGCAGCGTGAGTGTTTGTTGCGGCATGCCAGTTTCTCTCTAGTTGTGGCCTGCAGGCTTCAGAGTGCCTGTGCTCCACAGTGGCCGCCCGTAGGCTCTCCAGTTCAGGTTAGCATGCTCAGTTGTGGTATTTGGGCTTAGTTGCCTAGCAGCTGTTCTTCGAACGGGTCACCACAGGGGCCCAGGACGACCTGAGGAAGGTCACCCAGAGCACCTATGCCCAGATTGTGCAGTTCGGGATGAGCGAGAAGCTGGGCCAGGTGTCCTTCGATCTCCCGCGGCCAGCGAGGCGCTGGTGGAGAAACCGTTCAGCGAGGCCACGGCCCAGCTCATAGACGAGGAGGTGCAGCGGCTCATCGGCTCCGCGCATGCGTGCACCCTGGACCTGCTCACGCCCTGCCACCAGCAGGTGGACAAGGTGGGCAGGCGGCTGCTGGAGAAGGAGGTGCTGGAGCGGGCCGACATGGTGGAGCTGCTCGGGCCGTGGCCGTTCGCCGAGAAGATCACCTACGAGGAGCTCGTGGAGGGTGCGGGCAGCCTGGAGGAGGACACGGCCCTTCCCGAAGGTCTGCAGGGCTGGCGTGGGGGGCCCACTGCAGGAGAGCCCAGCCTAGTGCTTCCGCCTGGAGAGCAGCCTCTGGGACCCCCAGGAAGCAAATTAAAGCACATGTAACCTGAAGCAATGGCACCCCACTCCAGTACTCTTGCCTGGAAAATCCCACGGACAGAGGAGCCTGGTGGGCTGCAGTCCCTGGGGTCGCTAAGAGTCGGACACGACTGAGCGACTTCACTATCACTTTTCACTTTCACACATTGGAGAAAGAAATGGCAAGCCACTCCAGTGTTCTTGCCTGGAGAATCCCAGGGACAGGGGAGCCTGGTGGGCTGCCGTCTATGGGGTCGCATAGAGTCGGACACGACTGAAGTGACTTAGCAGCAGCAGCCTGCAGTATGTGGGATCTTAGTTCCCTGATCAGGGATCAAGCCCGCATCTCCTGCACTGAAAGGCGGATTCTTAACCACTGGATCACCAGGGAAGTCCCACATTGTACACTTTAAACTTGTACAGGTTATATGTCAATAATAGCACAATAAAACTGGGAAAAGTTTTTGAAAGGCTTGTTTTTTATTGAATGAGTGATCTATGTAATTGCCGTTGTTGTTCACTCTTGGTGATCCTATGGACTGCAGCATGGCAGGCTTCCCTGCCCCTCACTATCTCCCAGAGTTTGCTCAAACTCATGTCCATTGAGTTGATGCCATCCAACCATCTCATCCTCTTCTCCTCCTGCCCTCAATCTTTCCCAGCATCAGGGTTTTTCCCAATGAGTCAGCTCTTCGTATCACGTGGCCAATATATTGGAGCTTCAACTTCAGCATCAGTTGTTCCAGTGAATATTTAGGGTTGATTTCCTTTAGGATTAAGTGGTTTGATCTCCTTGCAGCCCAAGGGACTCTCAAGAATCTTCTCCAGCACCACAATTCAAAAGCATCAATTCTTTGGCACTCAGCCTTCTTTATGCTCCAGCTCTCACATCCGTACTAGAAAACCCATAGCTTTGATTATATGGATCTTGTTGGCAAAGTGATGTCTCTGCTTTGTAGTATACTGTCGATGTTTGTCCTCTTGCCTTTGGAGTACCCTAAAAGCCCTCAACTTTTTATTTCCTTGGGTTGCTAAGTCGCTTCAGTCGTGTCCAACTCTGTGCGACCCCATAGACAGCAGCCCACCAGGCTTCCCCGTCCCTGGGATTCTCCAGGCAAGAACACTGGAGTGGGTTGCCATTTCCTTCTCCAATGCATGAAGGTGAAAAGAGAAAGTGAAGTCACTCAGTCGTGTCTGACTCTTCGTGACCCCATGGACTGCAGCCTACTAGGCTCCTCCGTCCATGGGATTTTCCAGGCAAGAGTACTGGAGTGGGGTGCCATTGCCTTCTCCGTTGCTTGGGTTAGGGGTTTCCAAGTCTTGTCACTTCTTCAGATATTCACCTGAAAGCTCTCATCACTGTAAAACTTCTGCTTTCTTTTAATTGAAATACAGTTGTACAATATTATATTAGTTTCAGGTGTTCTACATAGCGATTTGACATTTGCATGCATTATGAAATGGTCACCACGATAGTCTAGTAATCATCTGTCCCCATACAAAGTTATTACCATGTTATTCATCACATTCCTTATGCTGTGTATTACATCTTTGTGGTTATTTATTATATAACTGCAGGTTTGTACTTCTCAATCCCTTTCATCTACTTTGCTTCCCCTATCCTCTCTCCCCACTGGCAGCTACTCATTTATTCTCTGTAGCAATAAGTCTGTTTTCATTTTCTTTTGTTTGTTTTGTTTTTATAGATTCCACATGTAAGTGAAATCATTAGTATTTGTTTTTCTCTCTCTGATATTCATTAGCACAATATCCTTTAGATACATCCATTTGTTGTAAATGGCAAGATTTCATTTTTAATGGCTGAGCAATATTCTACTGCATATATATATATATATATATATATATATATCATATCATATATATATCTATACACATCTCACATCTTTTTCCATTTGTCAATTGATGGACACTTTGGTTGCTTCCATATCTTGGTTCTTATAAACAGTGATTCAATGAACACAGGGCTGCATATATCTTTTCAAATTAGTGTTTTTGTTTCCCTTGGGTAAATATCCAAAAGTGAAATTTCTGGGTCATATGGCAATTCTATTTTTAATTTTTAAAGGAACCTCCATAGTGTTTTTCATAGCAACTGCACAAATTTAAAATCCCACCAACAGTGCACGATGGTTTCCTCTGCTCCACATCCTTGCCAACACTTTTTATGTGTTGTCTTTTTGATAATAGCAATTCTGACAGGTGTGGGATTATATCTCATTGTGGTTTTTAACTTGCATTTCTTTAATAATTAGTGACATCGAGCATCTTTTGATGTGTCTGTTGGCCACCCATATGTCTTCTTTGGAAAACTATTCAGTTTTCCCATTTTTTAATTGGGTTGTTTGATGTTCAGTTGTATGGATTCTTTGTATATTTTGGATATTAACCTGTTATTGGATATGTTGCTCACAAATATCTTCTCCCATTCAATAGACTCCCTTTTTATTTAGTCAATGGTCCTCTGCTGTTCAAAAGCTTTTTAGTTTGATTAAGTCCCATTTGTTTATTTTTACCCTTGTATCCTTTGCCTGAGAAGACAGATCCAAACAATATAACTAAGATTGATGTCAAAGAGCATCTTGCCTGTTTTCTTCTAGGAGTGTAATGGTTTGAGGTCTTACATTTTATGTTTTTAATCTATTTTGTGTTTACTTTTGTATATGGTGTAAGAAAGTAGTTCAAACTGATTCTTTTGCATGTAGTGGTCCAGTTTTCCCAACACCATTTATTGTAACACTTCCTTCCCTTTAAAACATCCTCATGACTCAACAGCATGACTCCTGACTGAGCTGCTGCATTCCCACCTCTCTGGTTTCAGTCGGCTAGCTGACAGCTGAGATCACTGCAATCACCCTGGGGAAGGGCTCTTTGCCCTAAATATCTCTTAAGAAGTAACATATACCATATACAGCCTCATTTACAGACTTGATCCCTGTATTTTTCACCTATGCTTAATTGGTGGCATCTGAGAATGTCCTCTTCTAAATGGTTGGTAGATAAGTTTAAACAATAACTACCAGCAGTCACTTGGCAAAGGACCCTAAGAGGCTGATGTTTGCTTTCAGTCTCCTGCTGCATCCTGAGTTCTTAGGGCCTGACGAGTCTGTGGGAAGATCTTCACATCTGGGAGCCTACAGACCCAAATCTTTAGTAATGCAGCCTTTTGGCAACATCTACAAATAACAATGGGCTTCCCTCATAGCTCAGTTGGTAAAGAATCTGCCTGGAATGCAAGAGAGCTGGGTTTGATTCCTGGGTCAGGAAGATCCCTTGCAGAAGGAAATGGCTACCTACTCCAGTATTCTTGCCTGGAGAATCCCATGGACAGAGTAGCCTGGTAGTGATCATCCAACCATCTCATTCTCTGTCATCCCCTTCTCCTCCTGCCTTCGATCTTTCCCAGCATCAGGGTCTTTTCTAATGAGTTTGCTCTTTGCATCAGGTAGCCAAAGTATTGGAGCTTCAGCCTCAGTGACATCAGTCCTTTAATCAATATTCAGGATTGATTTCTTTTAGGATTGACTGGTTTGATTTTACAGTCCAAGGGACTCTCAAGAGTCTTTCCAACACCACAGTTCAAAATCATCAATTCTTTGGTGCTCAGCTTTCTTTATGGCCCAGCTCTCACATCCACACGTGGCTACTGGAAAAACCATAGATTTGACTAGATGGACATTTGTAGACAAAGTAACGTCTCTACTTTCTAATATGCTGTCTGGGTTGGTCATAGCTTTTCTTCCAAGCAGCAAACGTCTTTTAATTTCATGGCTGCAATCACCATCTGCAGTGATTTTACAGCCCAAGAAGATAAAGTCTGTCACTGTTTCCATTGTTTCCCCATCTATTTGCCATGAAGTGATGGGACCAAATGCCACAATCTTAGGTCTTTGAATGTTGAGTTTTAAGCCAGCTTTTTCACTCTCCTCTTTCACTTTCATCAAGAGGCTCTTTAGTTCCTCTTCATTTTCTGCCATAAGCGTGGAAAGGGCAGTAGCAGCCCAAAGAAAGCTCTTCTCATGGCCATGGCAGAAGTGCAAGACAGCAAGTCCAACTACTCAAGCACATTCAAGCCCTTGCTTACATCACAGCTCTATTGGTCAAGGTAAGTCACGTAACTGAGTCCAAAGCTGAAGGGTGGAGAAGTATATTCCGCCTCTAGTGGAACTGCACAGCTACATGGCATAGTGTGTAGATACAGGGAAGGTGAACAATTTGGAATAACCACAGAAATTTCAGGCAGAGAAAGTGCAAAAAGATGATCAAAAGCAAGGAAGTATGAATGAATATGGATCGTTTAGAGGGAGATACGAAGAATAAAGTATGAAGTTAAATTTTAAAAAGTTTCTAGCAAAATTATGTAGAGCCTTGAATGTTATGCCTTGAATGTGGGCTTTCTTCTGCAGGTTCCAGGGAGCCCCTGGGGTTCACATGATTATATCTGGGTTTTAGACAAATTGAAAGCGAGGAGACAATTTAGGAGGCCAGTATAATGGTCTAAGAATGCATAAAAGTTGGGTAGATATGAGATGTTTAGGAGATTTTAACATATGTCCATAAATTATCTGATACACCTCCTTTCAAAAGGACTTTAATTGTCCTCTTTTAGTGTATATTCAGTAACTTGTCTCTACTGAATAGAATATGGTAGAAGTGAGGGTGTAAAGCTTCTTAGACTAGGTTATGAAAGACACATGGTCTCCTTACTCTCTCTTGGGTTACTCACTCTGGGGAAGCTAGCTGCCATATTATGAGGTCACTCAAGCAACCCAGTGGAGAGACCCATCTACAGAGGAATTAGTACTTTTTGCTGATAGCCAGTGAAGAAGTGAGGCCTCCTGCCCATGGCCACTAAGTGAGCAATTTTTACTATTGATCCTGAAGCTCTAATCAAACCTTCAGATGACTACATCCTCAGCCAACATTTGACTGCAACCTCACGAGAGACTCTGAGCTAGAACCATCCACTTAAGCTGTTCATAGTTTATCACCCACAGAAACTGAGTGAGATAACAAGTGTTGGCGGGCTTCCCAGGTGGCACGAGTGGTAAAGAACCCATCTGCCAGTGCAGCAGACACAAGAGACTCAAGTTTGATGCTTGGGGAGAAGAAGATCCCCTGGAGTAGGAAATGGCAACCCACTCCAGTATTCTTGCCTGAAAAATCCCATGGACAGAGGAGCCTGGCAGGCTACAGTCCATGGGATCTCAAAGAGTCGGATGTGACTGAGCATAAGGTACCTATTGTAGTAAGATGCTAAATTTAGGGATAATTTGTTACATAGAAATACATATGCAGCTTAGATGTAGAAAGTGATGTTGCTCAGTCATGTCCAACTCTTTCTGACCCTGTGGACTGTAGCCCACCAGGCTCCTCTGTCCATGGGATTTTCCAGGCAAGAGTATTGGAGTGGGTTGCCATTTCCTTCTCCAAGGGATCTTCCCAACCCAGGGATCGAACCTGGGTCTCCTGCATTGCAGGGAGACGCTTTACCCTCTGAGCCTAGATGTAGAAGTTGAGGGAAAAGAATAAGGCAACGATGATTCTTAAGTTTTTGGCTCAAGCCACTGAGTGGTATGATTTACTGAGAAGGAAAGAGATGGGTAAGGGTAAGTTTGAGGGACAGTGATAGAAGAAATAGGATAAAGAGTTTATTTTAGGACAGTTCAGGCGAATGAATTGTGCCCCCAAAACAAAATTTATATGTTGAAGCCCTAAACCCCAATGTGACCATATTAGGAGATAAGACCTTTAGGGAGGTAACTAAGATGAGGTCATATGGTTGGGACCCTACTTGAATACGACTGGCATCCTTATTAGAAGAGGAAGAGATACTGGAGATCTCTCTCTCTCTCCCCTCATGTACGCACAGAAAAGAGGTCATGTGAGGACACAGAAAGAAGGTGGGAATTTTCAACTCGAGGAGAGTTCGTTCTCATCAGACACCAACCCTACTGGCACCTTGATCTTATACTTCCAGTCTCCAGAGCTGTGAGGAAAGAATCTTATGTTGTTTAAGCCACCCAGCCTGTGGTGTTCTGTCATGGCAGCCCAAGCTGACTAACACACAGGTTGAATCTGTCTCAGCAGGGCACTTACATTGTGGATATGTAGCGGTCGGTTGGAAATACACCTGGAGCTCAGAAAAGAGTTGTTGCTGTGGGAGTCATCTCATCACTGGCATTTGGAAGTGAATGAGAAAGATCATCCAGAGAGAAAAAGAACACAGAAAAGAAAGAGGAGAGCCAGGATGGAACAAGGAGGTGGGGACAGCATCTATGACTGAATGGTTCACTGAGGAACATAGAGCAATGACTTGGAAGGAGTTTCAGAAAAGTAAAAGTGAACTACAGCAGAAGTGAGGGAGGTTTCAAAGCCAGACAAGTTGATTAACAGTGCCAAGCGCTCAGGAAATTCATGTAAGAAGAGGATCAAGACAAGGCTGTTGAACTTTCTACTGAGGGGTTCGTTGCTAACCTTGGCAAGGGCAATTTAGTTGGCTTCTGAAAAGCCAGCCTGCGGTGGGTTGCAGTAGCCACTGTGATGCACCACCCAGATCTCCCTTCAATGAAAGATCTGTTGCTCAGCTGCTGGGAGGACTATCTGCTGAGTCCCCAGCAGCCCCTTCAGAGATGGCTTCAGCTTCAGAGAGACCCTTTACCCAGAGGTCACACTTCTTTTCATGGAAGCATATATCCAATAACTGATCTGTGTGGGAGCGTAACGTTTCCCAGTCATCTCAGTTTAACTCAGGGCAGCTCTGAAGAATGATCTCCATCCGGAGAGCCCTGTGAGGTTGGCTGAGCAACCACTGAACCTGCATTATGGCCCTTCTCCAGAGAGAGAAGTGCTTCCTCTTCCTGCTTCCCAAGCCTGCTTCCTCTCCCTCCCTCCCACAGATGTTAATCCTGAGGGAACTCACTCATAAATACCCCACATTCTACCTCTGTCTCAGACTCTGCTTCCCAGAGAATCCAACCTGAGACATAGGTTAAAGGAAAGACACAGAGGCTTCACGCATAGACTGCTCTTCCAAGGCCTCAAAGGGCTGAAGAAAGATGGGTGGTAACCTGAGGGCAAGGACCTTGTGCTCCAAGCCTCCCTCTATATCAGGAACAGAGCTGGACACAGAGTAGGTGTTTTCCCCTTGGCTAGATCTCCGATTGGCAACTGGATGACTCACCCCTCAGATTTTTTCCTTTCAAATATTTAAATGAAAGTATGGAGCCAGAAAAATCTTTAATTGATTTGTGTTGCCCCCCTCCCTGCTCCCCAACCCACTGCGCACTTACGCACATGTGCGCGTGCACACACATACACACACACACACACACACACACACACACAGGTCTTCTCATCTCCTAGAAATAACTGATCCCCTTTTAGCCTTTCCCTGGTTTAGGTCAGAGAGTAAAGGTTATTATGCTGTCTATCTATTTCCCCTAACTGAGATGGTTATGGGGAAAGGAAAAGAGAAGGAGACAGATGACTGGCTAGAAGCACTTTCAGACTTGAACTACTTAAAACTTTTTCCTCAGATGACAGGAAGGCAGTCATCTGGGAACAAACACATGGCTGGCTTGAAATGTCTAGGAGAATCATGGGGCAGGTCCAGACGGAAGCTATACCATTCTCAACAGCCCTCCAACATGACAGACCCCAAGTCTGCTCTCTTTAGAAAATGAGGCAGAAAAGAATGCTTAATGAGGTGCGTTGTGATCACTGAAGAAGGAGCTTCCCCACTAAGGCTCCAACCCTCAACTCAACGGGCTCCTTTTTCATAGAGTGCTCTGACTGGGAGCCAGTCACACAAGCTCTGACTGCAAGGAAGCTTGTGTGTGAGAAACATGCAGGGAGACAGGTGGGGACCATGGGTGTCATGATTACCCAGCACCAGAGCAGCAAAAGGCAGGCGCTGGGGCATTTTAGGAGGTGCAGATGCTGACTGCAATCTGCCTAAGCACAAAGTTAAGGGCTATGGAAAGATATAGAATTTAAAGGATACATGCAGGAAAGAAAAAAGGAAGTATTTCACAGGACACTTGACATCACCCACGTGAAATCATCAGTCCTTGGAAGCTTGTTAAGTGAAAGATAACAAGAAAAGAGCTGAGATATGAAAGGTGGCAATATCAGTCAGAATGGCTGCGATCCAAAAGTCTACAAGCAATAAAGGCTGGAGAGGGTGTGGAGAAAAGGGAACCCTCTTACACTGTTGGTGGGAATGCAAACTAGTTTCAGCCACTATGGAGAACAGTGTGGAGATTCCTTAAAAAACTGGAAATAGAACTGCCATACAACCCAGCAATCCCACTGCTGGACATACACACCGAGGAAACCAGAATTGAAAGAGACACGTGTACCCCAATGTTCATCACAGCACTGTTTATAATAGCCAGGACATGGAAGCAACCTAGATGTCCATCAGCAGACGAATGGATAAGAAAGCAGTGGTACATATACACAATGGAGTATTACTCAGCCATTAAAAAGAATACATTTGAATCAGTTCTAATGAGGTGGATGAAACTGGAGCCTATTATACAGAGTGAAGTAAGTCAGAGGGAAAAACACCAATACAGTATAATAACACATATATATGGAATTTAGAAAGATGGTAATGACAACCCTATATGCGAGACAGCAAAAGAGACACAGATGTATAGAACAGTCTTTTGGACTCTGTGGGAGAAGGCAAGGGTGGGATGATCTGCGAGAATAGCATTGAAACATGTATATTATCATATATGAAACAGATCACCAGTCCAGGTTCGATGCATGAGACAGGGTGCTCAGGGCTGGTGCACTGGGATGACCCAGAGGGATGGGATGGGGAGGGAGGTGGGAGAGGGGTTCAGGATGGGAAACACATGTACACCCATGGCGGATTCACGTCAATGTATGGCAAAACCAATACAATATTGTAAAGTAAAAATAAATAAAACCGGGGAAAAAAAGAAAGGTGGCAAGATGAGGGTGCATTTAGGTTTAAACAGTTCCCTAGGAAATGTGTGTGTGTGCGGGGGAAGGACATGGTTCAAACACTGTCCCAGTATAAGAGACTCTTCAAAATTTCTCTGATGGTGTTTTGTATTTGAGGTTAAGAGGATGCTATTCTAGAAAATACAGAGGACTTCCCTGGCAGTCCGGTGGTTAAGACTCCATGCTTCCACTGCAAGGAGGTTCGATCCCTGGTCAGGGAACTAAGATTCCACATGCCACTCGGTGTGGCCAAAAAAAAAAAAAAAAACCAAAGAAAGAAAATACAGAGGTGTGATGGGCAGAGAAAGAGATGGAAAAGAAGTCAGAAAAGCTATAGAAAAAGGAATTGGAACACACAGGAATCTAAATGGCTGGATACTATAAGTCAGTACAACTGGAAATGTAATGCTCATTTCCCCAACAATTGCCTTTAAGTAAAAAAGCTTCACACTATTAAAAAAAAAAACCCAAACCAAAAAAAGAAGAAATAATTCAAATCCAGGAATATAACCATATGTTTTGCAGCCACTCACTCCCGCCTCCCACATGCTAACCTCATACTGGTTTAGTTTCCCCACATTATTTTTTTTCAGGTTCAAAAGCATTTTTAAATCTAAAGAGCAAAAAAAAAAAAAAATGAAGATAGATAGCTAGAGATATTGAGCTGGATATGTATTATAGACTTAGAATCTATATCTGTAGCAGGAAGGGTGAAAAAAATAGACTCCAAGGATATTCTTAAACTTCTGCTTCAAATTAACATCTCCTCCAAAATCTAGTGGTTTTCCACTGAACTACCATGTCACACTGTTTCATATCACTCTAAAATGGAATAGTCAGATGACTGCAATGAGAGCAGATTCTAACATGGAACTTCGATCACTCCAGAGCCAAGATGCTCTTTCCTCTTCTAGCAACCCACTCGCTACTTTGTATTCAACCTCAACTACAAATTGTTCTGACTCCAATATCCTTAGTTCTCATTGGTCAAACTGTGTATAGAACTGTCAATTTTTCATCCACTAACTCAGCACACTTTGTGTGCTACTTCTGTAACAGGAGCCATGTCATGCCCTGGGAGTGCAGCAACAATGGGACCCAAGTTTCCACCCTGTGAGCAGCAGAGAGTCCACACTGGGAGACCTTTAAGTGGACAGGCAACTAAAACATGGAGCAACAAGGTCTGTGGCAAGGGACACACAAATTACAAGAGGGACAAGGGAAGAGGATAAGGAGCCATGGAGGCTTCCTCCAAGAAGTGATGTCTGGGTTCCACTAAAGCCCGGCCTTTGCTATTGTCAATCATGAGCCCTGTGGGAACAAGGACTGTTTGTCACATCACCAGGGCATCCTTAGTACCAAGGAGAGTGGCTGGGACTCAGCAAATGATACTCAGGATATATGCCTTTCTTTATAAAGGTTACAAGGGAAAGAATCTGCTTAAACAATTTTCTCCTTCCATTTTCATAGCAGAAAGCATATTCGTCATGGATGTGTGCTAAATAAATAAATGAATGGGGAAAACAAATATTTAGGGAATGAGACAGTTCAGTTCCATAACTGTCCAGAAGGACAGTTCCGTTCATTAAGCTTTGAGCACCGGACTTGGGTGCTGGGGCTATGGGATGGCTTAGACACAGGCCCTGTCTTCAGACTGCTTGTTGTCTGCTGGGGTGACAATGCAGGATGACAGAAGAGTGATGACTCTGTGTCTTGAGGTCATTTGGGTGTGAAGACATCTTATCCCTCAGCAGATAGAAAGATGCATGAGTGAGGCAGATGTGGCCTTGGCAAAATGTTCTTTGAGACACTTCCAACTCCATGACAGCTTGGACACTTTCACAGTAACTCTTCTCATTAGAAGAAATGGCAAGTTATCAAGAACTCCAGCTTTTGTTCATATCAGTACTAGGACTTTAAGTTTTTGGAGAAATCTGCTGAACATGTATAATCATATTTCAAAGAATGCAAATCTTACACAGTCTGTTTGCTTCAGTTTAAATTTTAACATAACTAATGCTCAAGCGACCCTTGAAAGCAATGGAAGACTCCAGGGTGGAGATGAATGCATTTCTAGGACTAGAGGAAGAAGGCAATGGCACCCCACTCCAGTACTCTTGCCTGGCAAATCCCATGGACGGAGGAGCCTGGTAGGCTGCAGTCCATGGGGTCGCTACAAGTCGGACACGATTGAGCAACTTCACTTTTCACTTTCACGCATTGGAGAAGGAAATGGCAACCCACTCCAGTATTCTTGCCTTGAGAATCCCAGGGACGGGGGAGCCTGGTGGGCTGCCGTCTATGGGGTCGCACAGAGTCGGACACGACTGAAGTGACTTAGCAGCAGCAGGACTAGAGAGTAGTGGAAGGAAGGGAAGGTTTGCATATGCTCATTGGAAATTAGAGTTTAAATATAGACTATGAGTTCTAAAGTTATTTGTCTTGGTATGTCATCGACCATCTTAAGAAATCTAGACAGAATCTAGCCAAAATCTAGATGATAGATAAGCTAGGAAGGATGGCACACTTTGAAGTATTGGGTTGGCCAAAAAGTTCATTCAGGTTTTTCTGTACTATCGTACAGAAACATCCGAACGAATTTTTTGGCCAACCTAATATATTGGCTGGTTGGATCTCCTTGCTGTCCAAGCGACTCTCAAGAGTCTTCTCCAACACCACAGTTCAAAAGCATCAATTCTTCGGCGCTCAGCTTTCTTCACAGTCCAACTCTCACATCCATACATGACCACTGGAAAAACCATAGCCTTGACTAGACGGACCTGTGTTGGCAAAGTAATAGCTCTGCTTTTCAGTATGCTGTCTAGGTTGGTCATAACTTTCCTTCCAAGGAGTAAGCATCTTTTAATTTCATGGCTGCAGTCAGCATCTGCAATGATTTTGGAGCCCAGGAAAATAAAGTCTGCCACTGTTTCCACTGTTTCCCCATCTATTTCCCATGAAGTGATGGGACCAGATGCCATGATCTTTGTTTTCTGAATGTTGAGCTCTAAGCCAACTTTTTCACTCTCCTCTTTCACCTTCATCAAGAGGCTTTTGAGTTCCTCTTCACTTTCTGCCATAAGGGTGGTGTCATCTGCATATCTAAGGTTATTGATATTTCTCCCGGCAATCTTGATTCCAGCTTGTGCTTCTTCCAGCCCAGCGTTTCTCATGATGTACTCTGCATAGAAGTTAAATAAGCAGGGTGACAGTATACAGCTTTAATGTACTCCTTTTCCTATTTGGAACCAGTCTGTTGTTCTATGTCCAGTTCTAACTGTTGCTTCCTGATCTGCATACAGATTTATCAAGAGGCAGGCCAGGTGGTCTGGTATTCCCATCTCTTTCAGAATTTTCCACAGTTTATTGTGATCCACACAGTCAAAGGCTTTGGCATAGTCAATAAAGCAGAAATAGATGTTTTTCTGGAACTCTCTTGCTTTTTTGATGACCCATCGGATGTTGGCAATTTGATCTCTGGTTCCTCTGACTTTTCTAAAACCAGCTTGAACATCTGGAAGTTCACGGTTCACATATTGCTGAAGCCTGGCTTGGAGAATTTTGAGCATTACTTTACTAGTGTGTGAGATGAGTGCCATTGTGCAGTAGTTTGAGCATTCTTTGGCATTGCCTTTCTTTGGGATTGGAATGAAAACTGACCTTTTCCAGTCCTGTGGCCACTGCTGAGTTTTCCAAATGTGCTGGCATATTGAGTGCAACACTTTCACAGCATCATCTTTCAGGATTTGAAATAGCTCAACTGGTATTCCATCACCTCCACTAGCTTTGTTGGTAGTGATGCTTTCTAAGGCCCCCTTGACTTCACATTCCAGGATGTCTGGCTCTAGGTCCATTCTAAAGGAGATCAGCTGTGGGTGTTCTTTGTTAGGAATGATGCTAAAATTGAAACTCCAATACTTTGGCCACCTCATGTGAAGAGTTGACTCATTGGAAAAGACTCTGATTCTGGGAGGGATTGGGGGCAGGAGGAGAAGGGGACAACAGGGGATGAGATGGCTGGATGGCATCACTGACTTGATGGACATGAATTTGAGTGAACTCTGGGAGTTGGTGATGGACAGGGAGGCCTGGCATGCTGCAATTCATGGGGTCCCAAAGAGTTGGACACAACTGAGCGACTGAACTGAACTGAACTGAATACATTGGCTATGACCCTGATTCAGGCTAGAGTTGTGTTTTGCTTGGTCACCACAGCATTTAAAAAATCAAAAGGAAGAAGACTTTGAAAGCCTTTAGCTACAATCAGCTCACTCTGGTTTGCCACGACTCTCACCATTTCTTATTGTCTCACCCTAACCCACTCTGCCTGGCCCTTGAGAAAGCATTTGGCTCTTTGACATAGTGGCTTTTTGTTCCTGTTCAACAGCTAAATGAGCAAATGCTTCAAACTGGCACTATAGAACTCTTAACTTTAGGGAAAACTGTAAGAGTGCCAGCAGGTGAGCAAATGGCAGCGAGCGGAGCTGAGACTGTGACGATGCTCATGCTCAGTTGCTAAGTCGTGTCTGACTCTTTGTGACTCTATGGACTGTAGCCCGCCAGGCTCCTCTATCCATGGGATTTCCCAGGCAAGAACACTGGATGGCTGGACTCTTGCCCTAGCTCCTCATTGCTCTATACCTTGGACCCCTCATTTGCTAGCACTGTCCCTGACCGCTGCCAGAGTCCTAGAAATCCAAGAGGACCACTCCCTCCGAAACCTGCTGTGTTTCCACTTCCGGGATGGGAAATCACTTCCGGGATGGGGCCTTCCTCATTTTCCATCCCCAGCAACTGGAGAAGTATAACAACACAAAAACAGGAGAAAGATAGTTCTGGCATTGCTTTGGGGGACAGAGGGTAGAGACAGAATCAAGAGCACAGAGTGTAATGGAAAAAGGTGAAGAGGAAACGAGGAAAAGTAAAGCAAGAACGAGGAAGTGCAAAGAGAACTTGAGACAGGCCCGGTGATTATGAGTGGGCAAAGGCTTCTCTACCCCTCCCCGTTCAAAGAGTCCCAACACTGGAAGGTGCTGAGAGTAGCTACTTGGCACAACCTTCTTCCTACGCCGAGGAAGGAAAGGAGGTTAGGAGACCAGTGACTTGCTTGAGGTCACACAGTGAGTGAGCGACTTGCTGAGCTGCACCTTGAACTAAGGTGGCCTGTAATTTTCCAAGCTCTTTTCACTCACAGTCATGCAATAGCAGGTGGAGTTGCTTGGGGGTAAGCATTTCCTCCTAGCTGTCTCTTCCAAAGTCAATGTTTCCTCACTTTGGAGTTTTGGAAGGCGCATTCATCCAAGTGTAAGCCCCTAGGATCTGTCAGGCACTGTACTTGACTCTGGAGATGCATCAGCAAGGAAACAGGGTCTATTCTACTGCTGGACACAGACTAGGTGTGTAGGAGCTCCTGGCCAACTGTCTAGGGAGTGCTACCCAACAGAGCTGGAATCTGAGGCACAATTGTGAACCATGTGTGTAATTTTTATTTTCTGGTAGCACTATTTAAAAAGTGAAAACAAAAAGCACAGCTGAAATTATTTTAGTAATGTATTTAACCCAGAATCATTTCCACATGTAAAATATGAAAATTATTACTGAGATATTTAGCATTCTTTTTTTTTTTGGTAACCAAGTCTTAAAAATCTAGTGTGCGTTCCCTCCTTACAGCACACCTCAATTTGGGCAAGCCACGTTTCAAGTGCCCACGTGGCTAGTGACCACGGTGCTGGACTGGGCAGGCCTAGAGCGAGTGTCAGAACCTGCTCCCAAACACCTCACTCGGCTGAATGCCAGCTTAATCTGTCTGGGGCTTCAGAGTCTATGGAGTTTATGAGTCCACAGCTTGGCCACATAAAGCTGGGAAGTGAAGTGGAGGGGACAGAGGAAGGCAGGTTCCAGAACAGTGTCGACCTTAGACCTTTGAGTATGTCATGATTTTGCCTACTCACAACACATTCTAAGCTATTCAGCAAGTGAACAAGTGTACATCCACAGCTGCAATGACTTTGTCATCAGTTTTAGAAACTTCATGCCAGTTGAGTGGAATAACAAAATTAGCGGTGGCCCTGCTCTTTGTGTTAACCAATCTGGTATCTGCTCTAGACAGAAACAAGAAAATCCAATTCAAGCAACTGCTTCAGGTGTTCACACCAGTGTATAAATTACTCACTTGAGGAAAACCAAAATTTCACTGTGGGCTGAAAAGGCCTGAGGAACACAAATCTGTCAACAGACATGACAGTGATCTTCTTGAATCTGAGGGTTCCCCAAGGTCACTAGACTGAGCATGGCAGAATGTTAAAGGTCCACTCAAACTTAAGCATTCTGGCCTGGCCCGGGGACCTCAGCCTTCCCATAGTGGACAGTGCCCTAGTCTCAAGGCTTTTTTTTAACAACTTCTACTTACAACTCAGTTGCTGGCTGGGTCTATCAGCCCAAGAACACTGTTTCCACCATGTAAGCTGTAGTTACATGGTGGAACAGCTCTCAAGCTGGATAAGGCAAAAAGTTAGCATCACAGAGTGGTCAGCATTGCTTGCTACCTTCATCCCTGCCTGCATATTACCATCTTTGTGAAACCAGGGTTTGAGTATCCTAGAATATGAAGATTAAATTCTAAGTGGGTTCAGATTTCATTTTGTTTCCAGGATCCTATCCTGTTAGAGCAAGAAGGGACTTTAGAGGTGATCTAGTTCCATTTCTACTTTGTATAACAGATGGAGAAACTGAAACGCAAAGACAGGAAGTGACTGGACTAAGAACTCACTGGAATGTACTAAGACCAAGAGCTTTCAGTGTCATATTCAGTGATCTTTACAGCATTTACAGCTGCCTCCTGATTTTGAGAAAGCAAACGTGTTTCGGGGTATCATGGACATACAGCGAACGTCAGCTCTTTATTCAGTGGATACTCTGACCTCAACCTCATACCTGAGGAATCAAGATTTTCAAGGTCGTTTTTCCAGTCCTGAGATACTTTTACTTTTTGGACTACACATGGCTATAAAGTATACCAACATGTCCTCTCTTGCTCTCTTTGTCTTTACTTTCAAGAAATAGATACTTTTTTGCATTTTCTAGATCTCCACTGGAGCCCCATTCCAATGAGATTATATCCATCATTCTTGCCCTTACCTACCAATTGGTAAGTGTTAAGTTGCTTCAGTCCCGTCTGACTCTTTCCGACCCCTCAGACTGCAGGCCGCCAGGCTCCTCTGTCCATGGGATACTCCAGGCAAGAATACCGAGGTGGGTTGCCATTTCCTTCTCCAGGGATCGTCCCAGCCCAGGGATCGAACCCTCATCTCTTTTGTCTCCGGCATTGACAGGCGGGTTCTTTACCACTAGCGCCATCTGGGAAGCCCCTAGGTACCATTGTCACCTCCAAATCTGGCAATAGGGTTTCACAGTGACGAGTGCGCCCTCTGCTGACTGAATGTCTGTCCTGCACTCATGTCTGCATAATTCACACTTGCACATTTGGAGCCTCAGCTACATGAGAGATACAGAAACACAAACAAGACATGAATGAGGGTTTCCTCATTTCTTATCAAGAATCCACACATATTTTTGGTCAAATCAATGTTTTGTTACTCCTAATCAGCTCTTATCATGAGAAAACTATTACTGAAGAGGCTGCCAAGTTTTGATTTTCTACAGATCCTGCCAGAAAAGTACATTTCTCCCATTTGCTGTCCTTCCACCCTATACAAAAGTTCACATGTATAAACAGTGCTTTCAACATGTGGACTGTAACTCAGCACAATAACAAGCTTTTAAAATAGAACTTAAAAGGGGCCCCTTTCCTGGGAGCATGAAAAGTAATTAGAAATACATTTTGAGTCCTTCCTAGATCTCCAGCTCTCCTGGGGTGTGCTTTAGGACATGTCACTTTTCTCACACGCCTCCTCCTGCCCTCCCCCCACCAAAGCTGCCTTGGGAGCCTCTCATACTCAAGCCTTTTCAGCTGGAGGCCTCTCAGAACTCTCCCAGAGTTGTTTTCCATAGGGGCCTCTCCTTTCCCACTCTCCCTTCCTTCTTTCCTTTCTTCTTTCTTTCCTTCCTTTCTTCTTTCTTTTTTCCCCCTTTCCTTTCTTTCCCCCGCCCTTCCTTTCTTCCTCCCTTCCATCCTGCCTGAGAGTAAGAGAGGCACTTTCAAGGCAAGCGCAGGGTTGACACTGGAAGGCATTTGCCACCTGCATCGAAGTGTAGATACCACAGAGGAACAAACACCAACCCATATGGAAGTTGCTCAGACTTCATTGACGAAGCTTAGATCTAGCTGGAGGGTGAAGTGAAGTGAAGTGAAGTCGCTCAGTTGTGTCCGACTCTTTGCAACCCCATGGACTGTAGCCTACTACATTCCTCTGTCCATGGGATTTTCCAGGCAAGAGTACTGAGGTCTATATCTCTCATTTGTCTGCACATTCTCTCAAACCACCTGGGGGATTGGCATATGCTGAGTTCTGCTTGGGATTCTGACTTCACTGTAGTTAGATTCTCCGTGAAGACTCAGGGATAAGAGGACAGGAAAGCTGTTTCAAAGAATTTTAGAAGGAGAGGGAGAGAGAGGTCAAGGGACGGCTCAGGATAAACCTCAGGTTGAGGCAGGAAAAGAAGCAAAACAAAACCACCAGTCCGAGAGGATGAAATAAATCCAAGAGAATCCAGGAGGAAGAATGCTGAACAAAACCCTACTTCCTATTCAACCCCCGGAAGGCCTTGTGCAGAGACAGAATAATTAGGGCCTTCCCCAGAGCCAACCCAGTTCACACCTTTGCTACAAGTGCCCAATGTCAGCCACCTTTAATTCCTAGCTAAGCAGCCCATGGCCACTGCTTCTGAATCTAAGTGAGGGAGACCCGGAAATCCAGTTAGAAAGGACAATTGCTAGAATTCAGTTCAGTTCAGTTCAGTCCCTCAGTCATGTCCGACTCTTTGAGACCCCATGGACTGCAGCACGCCAGGCTTCCCTGTCCATCACCAACTCCCCAAGCCTACTCAAACTCATGTCCATCACATCAGTGATGCCATCCAACCATCTCACCCTCTGTTGTCCCCTTCTCTTCCCATCTTCAATCTTTCCCAGCATCAGGGTCTTTTCCAGTGAGTCAGTTCTTCGCATCAGGTGGCCAAAATATTGGAGTTTCAGCTTCAGCATCAGCTAGAATTCATGTTGACGATAATTCAAGGTATGGCCTCAGTGTGTGTGGGTGTGTGGGTGTGTGTGTGTGTAGGGGTGATTCAAGATACCTTAGGAGATGATAGGCAAATTGTTGAATACAATGGCTAACACAAATTCTCTCTCCAATTTAATTAGAAGCTAGAAAAGATCATCAAGAAAAAGTTTAGCAACACCCATTACTGTTGAGAAAAACTTAGCCCTAGACTGAAGAAAAGAGCACGTTTGGAGTGGGATGGGGAGTGCTGGGTCCTGGGCTGGTGGTGAAGCTGAGAGTTGGTGGCGGCTGCCCCGTTTCCGGAGGCGGTGGAAGCTTATCCCAGCTGATCCGGGACAGTTAGAGAGGGGGTCAGCTCACCCCCACCCCCCAGGAGGCGGCACGCCTAAACTTTCCACTTTTGTTTCTTTGATGAGAGGTTTCCTGGCTCTGGCGACCAGTGGCGAACTGGGGTGGGGCGTGAATTTGTGGGCCCTGGGAATATGTGTGAAAGCAAACATCCCAGGCTACTAAGAGATGAGAGTGTGTCTTCCCAATTTGTGGAGATCGGCTTGAATTGTGCCCGGCGAAGCTGGGCCAAGCCGATCAGTTTTTAACAGCTTTGTGGGGGTGTCACTGGGAACTTCAGGTCCAGTTTCTTCGCGACAAACCGTGAAGTGTGCCAGGTGCTGTACCAAGAGGTGGAGATCTCCCGTCACTGCGTTTGGCTGTGGGCTCGCGTCAGGGTTTTCGGTGCTACGCTCCCCACTCCACAGACCCGCTGCCCCTCACCGCATCCTCTGGGCCTGGAGGGCGCCAGCGTGGTCCTAGACCTCAACCCCGGCACCGTCTCCCCCGCCCGGTCTACCTGTAGCTCTGGGTCTCTGGAACCCCGGGCTGGGTCTCTGGAACCCCGGGCTGGGCCGCTTAATGAGCGGATTGTGCGGCTCTCTGTTGATCTAATACGAATGCACCGTGAATGCTGAAAAATAAATAGAAGGACCGAACATACGATTCTCTGGAGTGAAAAGTCTTTTAGAATAAATAAAAAAAGGCAGAGTTTTCACTGTTGAATGTAAATTCCTTTGCAGTGGAACGAATCATTTCAAGGATAGTTCACGTTGTCCTAACAACGCGGGTGAATGGCCAGGGTCTGTCTTTTTGTTAAAGATATGTTTTCTTTCTTTCAGTCAGAACTGATGATGATACCTCTTTCACGCTCTGTCCTCCGGGATCGTAAATCTCCACTCCCAGCTACCCAAATCGCACTTTCAGATGCCAAGCCCCCGCGGGTGACCGCTTCTCAGGCGGGACCCGCGAGCACCCGGCTTCCCGCCCCCCAACCGGACCCAGCCCCCGGCCCGGGGGCTCCCCAGGGCCTGCCGGCTCCCACCTCCGGGCCTTAGGGGGCGCTGCAGCCGGGGGGGGGGAGGGGAGTGGGCCTCCTGGACTGGGGGCGCAGCCTTGTCCTGGGGCGCACAGGCTGCAACGTCCAACTAAGCGGGGTGCCGCGACTCCCGTACCTTCAAGGCCCCTGTCAATCTTGTCCTGGCCCCAGGAATGTGAAAAATGTGCACAAAGACTGCACGCCCCTCGTGCGCGATTGTCAGCTGCTGGTGCCCACTTACTGGGGAGAAAAGGTCATTCCGAAACAATCCTGGCCAGCCAAACCTCTCAAATCTAACTTTTCTTCCCCCGCCCAACCGGCGCCTCCCTCCACAATCCCGAAAACCCTTGCGGCCCAGGCCCCCCGACTTCCCAGCCCCATCCTCGACACCCCAGTCTCTGGGCCGGCGTTTGTACCGAAGCCGATGGGGGCAGAGGGGCAGGCAGGGGATTCGCGGCCCCAGAAAGTGTGCTTGTGACCTTGGGCTGAAGAAAGTTGCTCCCAGTTCACCCACTCATGGGAGAGGGGGCTTCAGACGTCCGGACAGACCCTCTAGGGTCCCAGAAATGATGAGCCTGCGGCAGGGGCGGCTAGCTGGGGCTCCCCGTACCGGGCGAGGGCGCCCCCCCCCCCCCCAACCCCGGCCCCTTCCTTCTGCGTCCCGGAAAAAAAAAAAAAAAAAACACGAGGAAAGGGCTCCGCCGAGACAAAAGGAGAGGTACTTCGGTCGGGGCCGGCAGAGAGCCCCCGAAAGGGTGGGCCTGCGAGCGGCGGACCCGGACAAAAGCGTGGGGAGCGAGCTTCCCCAGAAGGAGCAGGCTGGGCACTTGGGGCCCAGTTCCACCCGGGGACAAGGTGGCGCTTCTGGCGGCCCGGCCCAAGGCGGGTCCCGCTTGCTGCTCGGGCGCTCGGGGCCGGGCGTTGGGACGCTAACCCAGTTGGAAATGTCCAAGGGGAAAGCAAGGGACGGGTTCCTCCGCGGGGTTTCGCGCCAGGTCTGGCCCCTCGGGAAGAGAACGTAGCAGCGATCGGACCCCAGCGGTGACCATTTGCGTTCGCCCGGGTTTTCAACTCTCCGCCACCTCCGAGGAGAACCGGCCTGTACCCCGCGGGCGGTCCAGTCCTTGCGCAGCTGCCCCAACGTGGGTGGAGGGGCTGGGAGGGCCACCCCTCGTCCCTACAGCCGGGCTCGCGGGTCCGGGCAGCTAACGCCCGCGGGGCAGAGCCGGCACCCCGCCCCCCACGCCCAGCTTCACCCAGGCCTCCGAGCGCCGGGGGATCCGGATGAGCGGCTCCCGGACTCGGGAGGAAGCAACTCGCGGAAAGTTCATCAGTCGGGCTACTCCGAGGAACTTGGAGCCAGCCGCTAGCTCAGCTCAGGCCTTGATTATTCAGACGAGTTCCTCTTTCTCGAAAACAAAACGAAACAAAAATTGCAAACTCCAGCCGCCGAATGTGTGCAGCCAACTCGGAGGCATGCGCCGGGCACGGCGGCCGGTTCTGCCCTGGCCCCCATGCCCTCCAGCCTGAGTTACCGAGCAGAACGTTTTTGGAGGACTCTGAGGGCAAACTGGGCAAGGTTTTTCTCGAACTTGCCTTCTTCCCGAAGAGCCGGGCTGGGCAAGGAGTAGCCAGGACAAGTATTGGCAAGTCGCTGCCAAGGGTCCTTCTGGCCTCAGTGTCTGCATCTGTTAAGGGGGAGCAATGATACCCTCCGCTGGGATAGAAGGAACTAACTGTGGCTCAGCAGGTGCTCAGAAAATTCTGATTCCCTTTCCGCACCCCGCCAGCCCCAGCTCCTTAACTTGCCAATTTGGTTAGAAAGGCTTGAAAAGGAAAGCCGGCATGAGCGCCGAAAGAGCCTTCGTTGTCCAGATTCTCGGCTGCGGGATGGGCCCGGGCCCCGCCCCCCACTCCGGAACCCCCACCCCCACCCCACGGGCCGCAGGAGGTGGCATGTACTCGCCACCGCAGCTCTCCCCCAGGCTGCGGCCTGGGGGCCGGGGCCGAGCGGGGAGCCTCCTGCCCCCCCGCCCCTCTTCTCGCTCAGCCTCCTGGCCTCTGGCCTTTGGGCCGGGAAAATGGCTTAGAGGCCGGCGTCGAGACTTCGGGAAGAGGGGGAACAGAATCGAGCCGCAATAGCCTGTGCGATCTCGGCAACTCCGAGGACGCTGGCGGCCGTGCCTGACACTGAACGGCGCGTCCCGGGCTCCCGGGGCCGGTCAGGGCGCGGCCGCCTGCGCTTCGTTTGGCCGGACTCGGGGCTCGGCGGGCGGGCGGGCGGGCGGGCGGGAGGCGTGATCCCGGAGGCTCCTTCCCGCCACAGCGTCGACTGCGGAGGTAACATCTGTGCCCACCCCCTCCTCACCACCCCCTCCACCCGCCACGCCACTTACATATATATGTGTGTGTGTTTTTTTTTTTTTTTTTAAGAAAGAAAGAAAACGAAAAAGCAACCTTCCTTTCCTACACAATAGACGCACCAGGGGGCCTTTCACTTGGCCAATCTCAGGAGTTTCATATGAACTTCATTAAATCAATTACTCGGTGAACACATCACAATTTATTTGCAATTAGTATCAAAATGTCTTACTTTTCTTAATAGGTCGGAGCAGATGTAGCTACAGAAGGGACAACGCGTTTTCGTGAAATCTATCTCTTGCAACACATTAAATCTTCTGGTCAGAAGAGAAGGAGAAATTCAAAGGCAGTTTAGAGGAGGAGAGAGAAATCAAGCTGGAGACAAATGCGATCCGTGCAGGTGTTGGAGCAGCTTGCGTTATAATTGTATCTAGCGAAAAGGTTGCCTTTATTATCCGTAATGATCGAACAAAAGTCACCATAATTAAACGTCTGGTTTTCTCCGATGACTGAGAGGTGCATGTCTGAAAGGCGCCGGGTACAGCGAGGGACTTCAGAAATGGTTAACAAGACGCCCCGTTCTTTGAATAGTGGCTTTGTCTTATGGGGATGGGGGGAAGAGAAGAGACGGAGGGAGAGAGAGAACAGTTATCTAATTTTCATTGCCCCAAACCAGAGATTTATTGATTGCGACAACAGTTTTATTGTACTCGGGGAGGGGGTTGCTGTAGGTTTATAGAAACTGATTTACTTTCGTTTGGAAGTAAAATCATATGCAACAGTCTCCCCGTTGGAAGGTTGGACCTCAGCTCCTGTTAATACCATTAGTGACACAGGATCGAATTTCAAATGAAGCCTGGTGACAATTACAGACGGAAACAGATGCCCTTGGAAATTTAGGTCAAGTGTTCAAGATTCTGGTTTCATGGTCAAGGTTGTCTTGGGGGTAACCTTGAGGAGATGCTCATAAATCTATCCTCCTCTCCGAACTGGGGATGCGCCTTCCAGCGGGAGTGATATGGAGAAGGGGAGGGGGCAGAAAATTTATTTAGAGGGTCCTCAGGTCACCGAAAACAGAAGAGAGGCTGAAGTATGGTAAAACCGGGCAAGTGTGCTGGGCGGGTAGCCTGAGTGTGTGTGGTGGTGCGGGGCGTACCAGCCTGGGGGTACCGCGGGGAAGAACAACTGCTCCAGGGACTCCCGCGTCCACTTATTAGTCCCCAGCAGGCAGACCTGGAGGCCGGCCCTTAGCCTCCGAGCCTTTTTTTTTTTTTTTTTTAAACCCATCCGCAAAATGGGAATCAGGGTCCCGCCTGGTCTTTCTGGAAGGGTGGTGGCGAGGATTGAGGGTGATAACGAATTTGAAAGCGACCAGGCTTTCAAATGGAAGTTATTATTCTGAAAGTGCAGCCTCCTTCCTTTGCATTTTAATCCTTTGCCCCTTAGCTCAGTGAAAAAGGCGTCGTGTCTCTTCCCTCCTGCCCGCGGGAACCTTCCCCCAGAGCCGCCAGCTCCGGCTCCCGCGGCACCAACGCCTTCGTTCAGGGTCGAAAATCATGTTGTCTTTTCCCCGGTTCCCCATCCCAACCGGCGTCTTTAAGCGTGGCAATCTTCGGGTTTACATCCCTCTGGTGGGTGTTTTCCACTTGACAACTCTTTTAAAGACATAGAACCATATTTTATTTACTGCCTACTATAAATTATTTACTAGCAGGCTGAGGTAATTCCATTAAAGCCTCACGGTTTGTTTATACTAAATAGTTATCTGGGGACTCCTGGCTCGCCTTCGAGCTGCGAGGATCCGGGGAGGTGGAGACGGTCCGCTCGGGCAAGAGAGGCCCCCGGAAAGGAGAGGGTCCAGGGGAAACGAAAAGGGTCTTCTGTCTCTTGAGGATTCATTAAAAATTAAACACAATCTGATAATCGTCGGTTTTGCTCGGTGCGAGGTGTCATTACTGCCCCCCGCTACCCTTCCCGTGCCCCCGCGTGCACGGGCTCATCCTTGAGAGCAAGATGACTTCGTCCTAGGAACTAACTCGACGGTGGCATCAATCCGATTTGGGGGAGGGTGGAGGATACAGTTGTGGGGGGTGGGGGGAGAGGCAGGGGGCCGTTCCAGGGATGAAGGGAGGAGAAGGGGAGGGGAAGGCCGGCCCTCTTCGCCGGGGTTGCTGCGGAAAGCGTGCAAACCCTGCGAACTTTGCCTCTGGTCCCCTCCCCCAACGCGTGTACCCCGGGCAGAAAAGAGGGAATAGAAAAAAACCAGCCTGAGGGAAGGCACTGTGCTTTAGACGCTGTCTGCGCGCGCACATCTGTGTCTTCCCTTGCCAAGATCTTAGCACTGGCCTGCTGAGTTGCTTCTTTCTACTTTTCTGACTCTGAGTCTTACGCGTATATAAAACAATTTACTTCTGTCTCTCAACTTAGGGACCTCTCTGGAAATACCAAACACCCCAGGAAATATATTGGCCTTTAGGGGAGGGACGGGGGATTCAGCCAAACAACTGTAAATGAATTTTTGTCTGATCTGTCTGCCATAAGTTATGTTGGCCTTGGAAGAAAAGGCGGGGGGGGGGGGGGGGGGCGGGATTTATCTGTTTCTGTTGAAGGCTTTTTCAGAAGGGGCTCTGGAGGCATGTAGTAATGGTGTGTAAGTTTCCCACGTGGTTTTGCAGACAAGGATTTCAGAATAGTCGGGTTATTGCCTGTAACACAGGAAGAGATAAACAAGACACCTGGACACAAAGCCAGTTGTCTAAAGCGACTGTCTAAAGTGATCTGCAATAAATAGAAAGGTCACCATATTTCATAATTTTTCTCTTTTTCTTTCAGCTGAAATAGAGATGCAAGGTAGTGGGAAAAAATCATCTTGGTCTCAGTGAGTGACAGGCCTACTGCTGTTCATTACAGAGCTGAAGAACTGGAACTGACAAACATTCAGGATACAGCTTTCATTCTCAGTAGGTAGGTTCACCAATAATTTAAAATTCAATGACATATTTTTAATATTCTCAGTTTATATTTTCTGGTAATTTGGTTACCTTTATTAACTTAAATCCTGTTTTATCAAAAATGAGGAGAAAATTGTAATATGTATAAATACTTAAGTATGCAAACACGAAGGAGGCATTTTATGGTGATGGAGATGCAGGTTAACCCTGTGAACGCCAAGTTGAATGTGTTATGTAACCACTATATTTCAAAATATTTCAATACCCACATGTATACATTGTAAAAAGTAGAGGTGCAATTTACATAACAAAATTAACCATTTACACTTGAACAATTCAGTGATATTTAGTACATTCGCAATGCTGTACAGCTACCACGGCTACCAAGTTATAAAACAGGTTCATTGAAGACCGTGATGATGGTCACACAATGACGTAAATGTACTTACTACACCTGAACTGTACACTTTAAAATGGTTAAGATGCTAAGTCTTTTTTTTAATTAACTTATTTTCACTATGAAATTCAATCCTAATCCAATCATACAAAAATACCTACTTAAAAAAAAAAAAACAAAAAAACAGAAAATGCTACCCAAACCAAACCAACCAACAAAAAAAATGTTCATCAACCCCAAATAAAACCTTGTACCCAGTAAATCATGACTCCCCATTCTGCCCCACTCCAAGCCCCTGGCAGATCTTTTTATTGGTGCTGGTATTTCTTAAAAACAAGTATTTTCCTCAGCAGCAAAATTTCTGTCTGCTACTATTTCCTTAAAATCTATGTCATCACATTCTATTCCATACATCTAACTACAGATACAAAGAGGGGATAAACGACATAATCTGCTTATTTGTATTTGTTCTAGAAGCCAATAGAAGGTTTCCAGATTGGTATTTGCAACATGGGTCTTTTTAATGAGCGGGTGGATCCCTGGGCAACACATACAAATACTTTGTTAGTCATTGTGGGAGGGACATGAGTTTGAGGCAACAGTTAATCTTGCTCTCATCAATAGAAAGTGGATTAGCATGGTATTTTCTCTTTTGAAATGTAATTCATAAAGTTTAACAAAGCAATAGTTATCATCAACCTTTTGGGAAAAAGAGTGCTAAGATGAGTTTTTTTGCAAACCATTTGTTTCTGGGCATTAAAACTGTGCCCTGAATTCACAATAATGGAAAAACTTTGTGAATAGCTTACAATGTCAGAGTCCCATCTCCTTGGTCTTGTGTGTGCTGACGCATTCATTTATTCACAGGGTTCACCACAAAGACGAAAGGAAATATGACTGTGGCTAAAGAATTTTAATCAAAATGGAAGCTACCATTCATGTAACTAGGACCACAGGGTTCGAGGCCATTGGAGAAGCTATTTCTGTAAGATGGCAGCAAGAGGTCAGGACTGGCCCAGAGTTGTGAGCTCAGACAGATTTTTGAACCCTATCCACCACCGTGGATTAATGGGAATGAAAGGAGCAAAGAATATGTTGGTGAACAAAAACATGGGTGGTCAGTTCTGTAGTTCAACTTTGTGCTTTATTCTATTTGAAGAATGATAACTGTCAAAAGAGTTAGCTGATTTTGACCTGTGTTGTTAGCAAAAGTGAGTTAGCAAAAGGCATGTTTTACATTTAATGTTCAGATTAGTTTGTCATGAGGGGAAAACAAAAAGTGGCACTTAGAGAAATTCCATTCCTCCTGATACATTCCTCCAATGAAACCTATTTCCTTCCCCCCCGCACTATCGACATTTTGGGCTGCTTAGTGAGTTAGTATCTATGACAGCGTGAAAGTGTTAGTCACTCAGTCATGTCTCTTTGTGACCCCATGGACTGTAGCCCACCAGGCTCCTCTGTCCATGGAATTCTCCAGGCAAGAATACTGGAATGGGTTGCCATTTCCTTCTCCAAGTATCTATGAGCTAGGTACTATTATTATTTTCATTTTATGGAGGGGAGAAATTGAGGTATGGAAACCTTATATAAATTGCCCAAAGTCACAGAGCTACTAAATACAAGCCAGAATTCAAGTTGAGGCAGACTGACTCCAGAGTCCAGACTCTTAACCACTCCACTACCTTGCCTCAGTTCAGTTCAGTCGACTCTTTGAGACCCCATGGACTGCAGCACACCAGGCTTCCCTGTCCATCACCAACTCCCAGAGTTTACTCAAACTCATGTGCATCACCTTGGTGATGCCGTCTAACCATCTCATCCTCTGTTGTCCCCTTCTCCTCCTGCCTTCAATCCTTCCCAGCATCAGTGTCTTTTCCAATAAGTCAGTTCTTCGCGTCAGGTGGCCAAAGTATTGTAGGGCATGGAGAAAGCAAGGGTGAGTGTGGGCTGTGAGGAGGCTGGTCGGGGGGACAAATTGGGGCCAATCCCTGTGAGGATTGTGTAGGTCTCAGGAAGGAATTTATCTTTATCCTTGACAGGAGGGGAACCCCTGAACTGTTTTGAGCAGAGGAGTGACATGATCTGGTTTACGTTTTCACAAGATCACTCTGGCTTCTTGTTGAGGACAGACTGTAGGAATAAAAGTCGGAGTCAGCCAGATCAGCTAGAGGCTACTACAGTTATTCAGGTGGGAGATGAGGGAGATTGCAACTAGGATGGTGGTGATGGAGAGGAATGGAAGGATTTAGTAAATATGTTGGAGATAGCACTTATGCGACATACTGGTGGTGCCAGACTTGGGAAGGTTAGGTGGAAAAGAGAGGAATAAATCAGACATGATTGATAGGTTTCTATTGAGCAACTAGATGGATGTGGTACTTAGCTTCTTCCCATGGAGAGGGATGGAGGGATTTAGTAAATATGTTGGAGATAGCACTTATGTGACATACTGATGGTGCCAGACTTGGGCAGGTTAGGTGGAAAAGAGAGGAATAAATCAGACATGATTGATAGGTTTCTATTGAGCAACTAGATGGATGGTGGTACTTAGCTTCTTCCCTGCTCTTTACCCATGTGGATTCTGGGTGCCATCTTGCCTTCCTGACCTCTAGGAACTATTCAGCCATTACCTCTTATTCTTTTCTGGAACAAATGTCAATGCTTTATGTCCAGAATGCTCAGAATGCCCCAGGTTCTCCCCACTCAGTCCTAGTGTTCAATATGAACCAATACCTAGCTCAGAGCCAGTTTGCAAGACAAGTATCAGTGGTTAACACCATTGAGAGTTCTCAGGTCATCCCTAAGACATTCTAGAATGGGTCCCCCAGGTAACTCCATTTCTGATGTATAGGCAGTATGGAATAAAGAGAAGATAGTATAGCATGGAAGATGAGATCACTGGCTCTGGAGTCAGATACATATTCAGAGTCCTACCCCACCATTGATTATCTGTATGATCTTAGGCAAGTTACCTAACCTTTCAAAGCTCCAGTGTCCTCATCTGTAAAATGGGTATAATATTATATTTTTCATTATTAAATGAAAGAATGTATGTAAAGTGCTAATTATAAGTATCTGCTACATCAGTATGTTAAAATTGATCTTTATTATTGTTTTATTTGTATTTCTTATTTTTATATTCAGTTCAGTTCAGTTGCTCAGTCATGTCTGATTCTTTGCGACCCCATGGACTGCTGCACGCCAGGCCTCCCTGTCCTTCACCAACTCCAGGAGCTTACTTAAACTCATGGCCATTGAGTTGGTGCTGCCATCTAATCATCTCATCCTCTGTCGTCCCCTTCTTCTCCTACCTTCAATCTTTCCCAGCATCAGGGTCTTTTCCAGTGAGTCAGTTCTTCGCATCAGGTGGCCAAAGTATTGGAGTTTGAGCTTCAGCATCAGTTCTTCCAAGGAATATTCAGGACTGATTTCCTTTAGGATGGACTGATTGGATCTCCTTGCAGTCCAAGGGACTTTAAAGAGTCTTCTCCAACTCCACAGTTCAAAAGCATCAATTCTTTGGTGCTCAGCTTTCTTTATAGTTCAACTCTCACATCCATACATGACTACTGGAAAAACCATAGGTTTGACTAGACGGACCTTTGTTGGCAGTATTATTTTTCACATACCAGTTTTAGTTCTGCCCAGGAAGCAATATAAATATGACTCCTCTTCCTCAAGGTGGAATTTAGCATCTGTGAAGAATTTCCACCTTACTGAATGTACCCTTCTAAGAAATGTCTGTCTTTGATTTGTTCATGGGGTGAAACATTTCCAGATCTCTCTACATCCTTAGTTTGTTCATAGGAATATTGTGAAGAATGAATGAGGTAATGTTAGTGAAAAGACCTTGTGAACTGTGGAAGAGCTAAACAAATATTTTTATTCTTTAAAACATATATATGACATATAATAATAAGTTATCCTAATTTGCATATGAAAAATCAGGGCACCAAAATTCAACTGAAACAAATCATGAATTTCTAAATTTTTATCTTACGTTATTGAAAAAAGAAAGCTGGAAATCCATTGTAAGCAAAGATAACTGCATTACAAGAAAGGAGTTTGAATGTATGGTTAATTCCCAGGATATATATATTGTGGTTTGAAATGTTTATTACCTAGCCTACAATTCAATCTTGACATGCAGTGTATAAATACCATACTTAATTCTAGATTTACAAATTTAACTCACCTCTATAACACAGGAGATGAAAGAGAACATGGAATGCTTTTGTGCCAGGTTCTGTGCTAAATCATATATTTATCTTCTAAAAATCAAAGTAAATATATATCACCAATTAAAAGACAAATATATATGTTACACCTATTAGTTAAAATTATTCAAAATTCAAAATTCAAAAAAAAATATTCAAAATTCAGAACTATTTGTGACCAAAAATCCACATTTTAATTTGAAAGTATATCCATGATTTTGGTGAATGTCAAAAAAGAACTGTTTTAATTATACATGTCTCAGTTTGATTTAAAATTGTGAAATAAAATAGGTCTGGTGCCTCTTTCATCGAGGTCTGAAAGTCTTAGAAATGTTTGAGGTTTTACTTCATTATCAGAGTTGATGAAATACCCTTCTACTTTGTACAAAGAAGCTTCAACATTCTTTGTATTATTGAAGTGGTTCCAAAAGGAGCTATCTAATAGCTTTTTTTGCTATCTAATAGCTCTATAAAATAAATTTGGCAAAGTATTAACAACTGGTGAATTTAGGTGAAGGCTATATTCTTTAAAATTTGTTGTAGTTTTAAAATTTCCAAAATGAAAAGTTAGGAAAACATATTTTTAAAAAAGTTTTCATGAGTGGTAAAGATTTCATTGCATATTGAAATAATTAAAAACTAATACAGAAATAAAATAGAAATTATTTGGCAAAATACAGAGTAGATTTACTTTGAAATGTATGGGTTTATAATTAACCTAAATAATATTTGGAAAGTGCATTTTAAATTTTATTAAACTGTTTATTTTACTTCTTTAAAAAATACTTAATATCTCTTGGCTTCTGCAGTCATTCCTTCCACAGGTATTTATTGAGAACCTCCACCATGGCTAGTAATTGTCTAGATGCTATGTGAGATACAAAGATCTATAAGACATGGCCTGTGCCCTCAAGGAATTTACAAGCTAGAAGTGGTATCATATTCTTCAAAAAGCTTCCACAGTGTAAACAGAAACTGTAAGCTTATAAAAGAAAGTAAGCAAATCTACTCCAGAAGTCCACTTGGCAGTATCACTACCCTGATTCTGCAGTTGATGTCTTTTTCTAAGGCAGTAGTCACTAAGTTGTGTCTGACTCTTACGACCCCATGGACTGTAGCCCAGCCAGCCTCCTCTCTCCATGGGACTTCCCAGGCAAGAATATTGGAGTGGATTACCATTTCCTTTTCCAGGGGATCTTCCCCACCCAGGGATCAAACTCACATCTCTTGTGTCTCCTGCATTGCAGGCAGATTCTTAACCACTGAGCCACCAGGGAAACCCTCTCTCTAAGGCAGAGAGGGTGCTTACCATTGCTTCTTCATCCTCTTTGTCCTCTTTCTCTGCTTCCTCTTCCTTCACCTCCACTTTCTTCTTCCTTTTTCTTCGTTGTTCACATCATCACATTTTCATCCATAGTTTTTCAGTGCTTACAAATAATTTTCCATCCTCAAAGTTATTTATTGTCTTTATGCTTTTAAATTGTAGGAAAGACAGAAGTATAAACTATAATTGACCTAGGAATATTGGGGGGAAAGTAAATAAAATAATAAAAACATTAGCTTCACATGATCAGTGCTTTTCTCATTAAATAATGTTTTACTACTTCAGGTAAATTTATCCAATAAGACATTAGAACATCTTTTAATACCCCATAATAGAGAACTTTCCTGTGAAAAGAGTGCTTCCTTTATGGTTTCCATTACCTGCTCTCTTGGGTTCCTGCCTTAATTCTTTTTTAGTACAGTATCTCAAAAATAAGGATTGAGAGATGTGACTTTGCATATCAGCAACAATTACCACAGAATATGACTTCTTTCTTTAGCTTGCCTCTGGAGCTTTTTTTGGTTGCAAAGGAAACAAAATGATCAAATACCTGCTTGATAGTGTTTGCGTTTAACTATAGAAGTATGTTCACTTTATGTCAGCAAAACATGGAGATTTGTGAACAATAGCAACAATAGAGGTGATGAAGGGTTTAGCCTGATGATAAGATTCAAAGCTGAGGACTTTTTAAGGAAGGAAGGAAGAGACTAGCAATGAGAAGCAAAAGGACGTCTGCTCCATCTCTTTACAAACCTTGGGGATCTTTCTGTGTCAACTAGTACAGAACTACTTTATTCTATTAATCTGCTGCCTACTATTCCATAATGTGGGCAAGTCATCACTTAGTTAACCTTTCAAACATCTAATGGATATTTAGGTTATTTCTAATTTTTTTTGATATCACATACAATCTCATGCAGTTTTTTACCATGGTTCTTATACAGAAAGAACTTGCTGCTCCCTACAAGGGGGCAAAAAGTGAAGGCTCTTTTGTATTTTATCTTGTGCTTCAAGATCACAGAATGTCAGAATTGAAAGGGGTTTTAGACATTTTCATTTCTCTAGTGCCTCCTCTAGTACCTCTCAAGTTGCTAGTACCTCCTCTCCCATCCTCATTCTCAGCTAATGATCTTGTTTCCTATTTCCTTGAGAAAATAGAAGAGATCAGCAAAGATCATCCACAAGTTGCCAGTACCATGTGCACATATATCTACCTGGAGCTTCTGTACCCCTGGAATTGTCCTTCTCTCCAGATATTCTGGATGAGCCATTGTGCTACTGGCTAAGGAGGAGACAGCCTCTAGTATACAGTAGTTCTCTTCTTGCATACTCAAAGATACAAGCTTAACAATTTTTCCCTCTATCTTCTGCATCATTAAAATTTCTCTCTCTAATGGATCGTTCCTGTTACCATGCAATCATGTTGCTATTTCTCCTATCTTTTTTTTTTTATTATTTCCCCTATCTTAAAAAAGGATACTCTTTCCTGACCCTACTTCCTCTTCTATATACTGTTCCACTTCTCTGCTCCCTTCTACAGCAAAATTCCTCAAAAGAGTTGTCTATACTTATGAATTTTAATTCTTCTTTCACTATGTTTTGAACCTGATTCACTGACTTTTGTCCCTACTACTTTGCCAAAATTGCTTTTACCAAGGTCACAAGGGAATTCGACCAAGAGCGGTTTTGCATCCTCATTATTTCTTGACCTAGCAGCAGCATTTGGCACCTTGATTGCTTCCTCTTACCTTGAAACTTCCACCTTGGGTTCCAGGATACCACTTGTATGATGTCCCCTCTCTCACTCTTAACATTGGTAATTTGTAGGGTGTTTTCCTTCTTCCTGATCAGTCTATATGGAAATCAATTTATCAGTTTTATTGAACTTATCAGTGAACCGGTTTTTGGTTTTATTGATTTTCTCTATTGTTTTTCTACTTCCTATTTCATTGACTTCTGCTTTCTTCTACTTTGGGTTTTCTTTGCATTTCTTTTTTAAATCTTCTTAAGGTGCAAATTGAGGTCATTCATTGTCTTCCTTTTCTAATGTAGATGTTTCATTCCATACATTTCACTGCAAGTACTGCTTTAAGTGACATCCCATAAATTCTGTTTTATTGCATTTTCATTTTTATTCAGTGTAAAAAATTTTAATATTTCTTTGGATTACTTTCTGTGACCCATGGGATATCCAGAAGTGTGAGGGTTTTGGCTTTGTTTTAGTTTCCAAATATTTGGGAATTTTCCAGTTAACTTTCTGTGACATAGTTTCCATTTTAATTCCACTAAGTCAAGGAACAGACTGTCGATCAAAACCACAATGAGATATCACTTCATACTGGTCAGAATGGCTATCATCATAAAGAACACAAATGACAAATGTTGCTGAGGATGTGGAGAAAAGGGAACCTTCCTACGCTATAGGTGGGAATGTAAATCGGAGCAGCCACTGTGGAAAACAGTATGGTAATTTCTCAAAAAACTAAAAATAGAACGACCATATGACCCAGCAATTTCTCTTGTATATCCTAAACAAACCAAAAACACTCATTTGAAAAGATACATGTACCCCATTGTTCATAGCAGTGTTGTTTATAATTGCCAAGGTGTGGAAGCAACATAAGTGTCCATCAACAGATGAATGGATAAAGAAGATGTGGTATATATATACAATGGAATACTGCTCAGCCATAAAAAGAACGAAGTTTTGTTTTTTGCAGCAACATGGATGGATCTTATGGGCATTATGCTAAGTGAGATAAGTCAGACGGAGAAAGACAAATACTTTATGATATTGCTCACATATGGAATCTAAAAAGTACAACAAACTAGTGAATAAAATAAAAAAGAAGCAGACTCACTGATACAGAGAACAAACTAGCGGTTACCAGTGGGGAGTGGGAACGGGGCAGGGGCAACATAGGGGTGGAGGAGAAGGAGGTACAAACTATTGGGTGTAAGATAGGTTCAAAGATACATTGTACAACATGAGAAATACAGGCAACATTTTGTAATAACTGTAGATGGAAAGTAACCTTTCAAATTTTTTTTTAAAAACTAAAAACAAGAAAAACAAGTGTTATTATGGGATTATATGAGACATGTGTGTTCAACTTTTGAAAACTGTAAAGTACTATAGAATTTAAAGAATCTTGCATTTCATAAAAAAAAATTACTGCCACTTGTTTCATGGCCTAGAATGTGATATATGTTGGTAAATGTTCCCTGTCACGTGAAAAGAATGTGCATTCTGCTGTTCTTGGGTAGAGTATAGTAATGTCATTTAGGTCAAGATAGTTCATAGTGTTTTTCTAAACTACTGTATCTTTGCTGCTTTTCTCTTTACTTTTTATATCAGTTATTGAGGGAAGATTATTGAAATCTCTAAACATCATTATAGGTTTCTCTATTTCTCCTTGCAGTTCTATCCTTCTCCAACTTTCTCCTCATTCTTTTTCAAAATTATCTTGACTATTTTTGATCAGTTATTCTTACATATGGATTGTAGATTAGCTTATTGAGTGCTATGAAAAACCCATGTTTGGAATCTATTTAAATTCTAGATTATTTGGGAGAAGGAGTTCTTATCTTTATGATACCATGTCTTCTTATCTGTGAATATGGTATGTTGCTCTGTTGATTTAGGTCTTCAACTTCCTTTTTATAACTTTTATTATTTTTGTCTGTGAAGGTTGTACAAAGGAAATGCGTGCATCAAATATATATTGAGTCACCATGGTGCATCAAGAACTGCTCAGGCTCTGAGAATCCACGGACAAGTAACAGGGTCCCTGTTCTCCTGTAGCTTGTATTTGGGGGTGTGTGTGTGCAGTGAACAGGCACAGAATAAAGAAGTAATACATAAATAGAATAATTGCAGAGTGACACATGCTCTGAAGAAAATAAAGCAGAGTAATATAATATAGAATGATGGAAGAAAGTTTCATGCATTGAGTAGTCAGGAGAGTTTCTCTAAGGAGGTAACATTTGAACAAAGACTCAAATGACAAGAGGCCAGCCACAAGAAGTCCTAGGGAAAGAAAAGTGTAGGCAGTACATCAAGTATCTTAAAAATAATAGCTACTGTTTATTGACTATGTCACTTGTACTGTGCCAGGCACTATTTTAAGCACCTAACTTTCACTGTATCATTATTAATCATTATTGAAGCAGATACCAGCTAGCAAGTGCCAGAACAAGACTTTAAACCCAGGCAGCCTGATTTCAAGCCTTTTTTCTTAAGCAGTATGCATTGCTAATCTTCCCCTCTTAAGCACAGATCAGTGTGGCTGAATTGTATGGGGTAAATTGTGTGAACTGTGTGGTAGAACTTGAGGTTAGGGAAGGAGCATTTTAATAAGACTCCTCTCTAGTGATGCAGATACTTCAGTGACCACACACAGAAAAGAACATAGACTTCAGGGAATTCATTCAGAAAAGTCACTAAATAGACATACTACAACAACAAACTCTGGGAAGGGAAAGAATCTGATTTCCAGAGTTGCCACATTATATTGTTTAAAATGCTCATTTTGCAACAAAAAATTATGAGGCATGCAAAAAACAAACAAAAAAAAACACAAGAAATTATGGTCCATACACAGGAGAAAATATAAGGAATAGAAACTGTGTTTGAGAAAGTTCGGATATAGTGTTTACTAGACAATGACTGAACATCAGCCATTTTATATATATTTAAGAACTAGAGGCAACCATGTCTAAAGGACTAAATAAGGTGTGAGAAAAATGTCTCCCTAAATATCAATAAAGGGACGTAAATGATAAAAAGCAAATCAAATGGAAATTCTAGAGGTGAAAAGCAGAATAACTGTAATGAAAAAGTCACTAGAAGAAGTCATCAGCAAATTTGATTAAGCAGAAGAACCAGGGAACATAAGTCAACTGAAATTATTCAGTCTGAGGAGCACAAAGAGAGAAGAATAAAGAAAAACTGAACAGAGCTACAAAGAACTCTAAAAATTCAACAATAAGAAAATGAACAATTCAATTGAAAACATGGATAAAAGATCCGAAGAGACATCACACCAACAGATGGCAAATAAGCATCTGGAAATATGCTCAACATTAGAGAATTAGGTCATTAGGGAAATGCAAATTAAAACAACGAGATACCATTGTATACTTAGCAGAGTGGCCAAAATCCAGAATATTGCAACACCAAATGCTGCAAAGGAGGCAGAACAACCGGAACATTCATTCATTGCTGGTGGGAATATAAAATGGGACAACAATTTTGGAAGACAGTTTGGTTGATTTGGAGGTTATAAAACTTAATATTCTTTTACAACATGATATAGCAATCACCTCCTTGGTATTTACCCAAAGGAGTTGAAAACTTAGGTCCACACCAAAACCCTACCAGTGGATGTTTATAGCAGCTTTACTCATCATTGCTGAAACTTGGAAGTAATGAAGGAGTCCTTCAATAAGTAAATAATTAAACTGTGCAATGCAATATTATTCAGTGCTAAAAAGAAATGAGCTGTCAAGGCATGAAAGGACATGGAACAACTTTAAATGCATATTACTAAGTGGAAAAAACCAATCTGGAAAGTCTACATGCTGTATGATTTCAACTATATGACATCTTAAAAACGCAAAACTATGGAGACTGCAAAAATATCAATGGTTGTCAGGGGTTCGGTGGGAGGGAGGGGGGATAAATGGGTAAAGCACAGGAGATTTTTTATGGCAATGAAAATATTCTGTACAATTTTATTATGGTGGATACATATCGTTACATATTTGTAGAATATACAAGAGTGAGCCCTGACATAAACTATGAACTTTGGATAATAATAATGTGTCAATAGAAGTTTGTTGATGTTAATAGTCAGAGAGGTTGTACAGGTAGTATATGGAAACTTTGTCTCTTCTGCTTAATTTTGCTGTGAACCTAAAACTGCTTTGAAAATAGTCTATTAGAAAATAAAATAAAATTGTCTCATGTCTTTTGGATCTCTCTTGTTAAGTATATATATGTTTATAGGTGTTTTTTGGGAAAGATGAACACTTTTAGCATTATAAAATATCCTTTTTGTCTCTCCTAACAATTTTTTAACTTAAAGTCTATTTTGTCTCATATTATTGAGAGTAGCCATTCCAGTTCTTTCTTAGTTAATGCTTTCATGGTGTGTCTTTTTCTATTTTTTTACTTTCAGCCAACTTGTGTCTTTAAATCTAAAGTATGTCTCTTATAAACAACATATAATTATATCATGTATTTTGTACCAAATCTGTAAATCTTTTCTTTGGAGTGTTTAATTGATTTACATTTAGGGTAATTGGTGATAACATTCATTTTCCATTTTGATATTTGTTGTCTATATGTTTTCATTTTATTTTGTTTATTTATTCCCCCATCAGTGCTTTCTTTTATGTTAAATATTTTCTCATCTACTATTTTAACACCTGTGTCATTTACCTTATGGTAATTTTTGAGTTATCTTCTTAGTGATTTCCCTGGGAATTGCAATTAACATTTTACCATAACAATCTAGTTTAGATTAATACCAATTAAATTTCAATATTACATCAAACAAAACTTTGATCCTCATATCTTCTTTCCTCCTTCCTTTTTTTTGTGATGTTGCTGCTGCTGCTGCTGCTGCTAAGTTGCTTCAGTCATGTCCGACTCTGTGTGACCCCATAGACGGCAGCCTAACAGGCTCCTCCGTCCCTGGGATTCTCCAGGCTAGAACACTGGAGTGGGTTTTGTGATGTTACTGTCATACAAATTAAAAGTTTATCTATTGTGTGTCCATCAATTTACACTTACAATTTATTACTTTGTACAGCTGTCTTTTAAAATCAGATAGAAAAAGTGTTAACCAACAAAAATACAATTCAATAATAATACTTGGAGACTTCAATACCCATATTCAATAATGAATAGAACTACCAGACAGGAGATAAAAATGGAAATATAAGACTTGAGCAGCACTATACACAAGCTAGAATAAACACAGGTCTACAGAGCACTTCATGCAACAGTGGCCAAACACAAATCCTTTTCAAGTGCACATGGAGGATTTTTTAGGATAAACCAGAGGTTAGGCCATAAAACAATAAACTTAAAAGAATTAAAATCGTAAAATGTACTCTGACTAAAATGGAATAAAATAAAAAATCAATAACACATATGTAGAAATTAAAGAACACAGTTCTAAATAACCAACAGGTCAAAGAAAAAATTTCAAGGAAGATTAGAAAATATTTTGAGATGAGTGAAAATGAAGCACAATATATCAAAATTTATGGGATGCAGTGATAACAGTGCTAAGAAGGAAATTTACAGCTGTAATACCTATATTACCAATATTTTGGTCATCTGATACAAACTCATTGGAAAAGTTCATCATGCTGGGAAAGACTGAGGGCAGAAGGAGAACAGGGCATCAGAGGATGAGATGGCTTGATGGCATCACCAATGCAACGGACATGAACTTGGGTAAACTTTGGAAGATGGTGAGGCACAGGGAGGCCTGGTATGCTGCTTTCCACGGGGTAACAAAGAGTCAGACACGACTGGACGACTGGACAACAATACCTATACTAAAAAAAAAAAAAAACCTCAAAATCACTAGCTTAAACTTCCACCCTAAGAAACTGTAAAAAAGATCAAACTAAAATCAAAATAAGCAGAAGGAAGGCAATAATAGAGATTAGAGTAAATAAAATAGAAAACAGAAAAACAATAGAGAAAAACAACAAAACAGAAAACTGATTCTTTGAAAAGATCAACAAAATTGACAAATCTTTAGCCATATTGGCCAAGAAAAAAAGTGAGAAGGTTCAAATTCCTAAAATCAGGAATAAAACAGGATACATTACTATTGACTTCACAAAATAAAAAAGATTATAAGGGAATATTATGAATATTTGTATGCTAACACATTAGATCAGAGAAGGTGATGGCACCCCACTCCAGTACTCTTGCCTGGAAAATCCCATGGGCAGAGGAGCCTGGTAGGCTGCAGTCCATGGGGTTGCGAAGAGTCGGACACAACTGAGTGACTTCACTTTCACTTTTCAGTTTCATGCATTGGAGAAGGAAATGGCAACCCACTCCAGTGTTCTTGCATGGAGAATCCCAGGGACGGGGGAGGCTGGTGGGCTGCCGTCTGTGGGGTCGCACAGAGTCGGACACGACTGAAGCGACTTAGCAGCAGCAGCAACACATTTAGCTATCCTACCATATGACCTAGCAATTTTTTCTTAGTTATATTCTGAAAAAAACAGAAATGTAAACAACCAAAAAGTCCATCTTCCTGATGATCAGATAAACAAAATGTGATCAATACATAAAATGGAATAGTAATCAGCCATAAAAAAGAATGAAGTAGTGATACATTCTTCAGCATATAAGGAAGTACATTAAAAACATCATGCTAAGTAAAAGAAGGCAGACACAATAAACCACGTATTGTATGATTTTATTTATATGAACACTCTAGAAAAGGCACATCCATAGAGGCAGAACAAGTATTAGTGTTTTCAAGGGGCTGGAAGTAGGAAGCAATGGAAAGTGATTGCTAAAGGTATGCTGTTTCTTTGGGGGTGATTAAAATGTTCTGGAATTAAATAGTGGTGATAGGTGCATAACATTGTGAATACACCAAAAAGCACTGAACTGTACACTTTGAAAGGGTGAATTGTATGGAATCTGAATGATATCTCAAAAATTTTTAAATAAACATAAAGCCAGACTGCCTGGATTTGAATTTCAGCTTTGGACACTCTCATTCACCTTAGCTAAATCATGAATTAGTAACCATGTTAGACTTAAGAGTTGGTCCCACTTCTTCATTACATCAGTAGTGGTATACACTCATACCCTTGTCATTTCATTATGGAGAGCAGATTATATTCCCCCCACGTCTTGATTTTGGCCTTGGTCATGTGACTTGCTTTATCCAATAAGATGTTAGAGGACATGATGCCACTTCACAGTTTAAAATATGCTTGACAACCTAGATGTCCATTGGCAGACAAATGGATAAGAAAGCTGTGGTACATATACACAATGGAATATTACTCAGCTATTAAAAAGAATGCATTTGAATCAGTTCTAATGAGGTGGGTGAAACTGGAGCCTATTATGCAGAGCGAAGTAAGCCAGAAAGAAAAACACCAATACAGTATACTAATGCATATATATGGAATTTAGAAAGATGGTAATGATGACCCTATATGCAAGACAGCAAAAGAGACACAGATGTAAAGAACAGACTTTTGGACTCTGTGGGAGAAGGCGAGGGTGGGATGATTTGAGAGAATGGCATTGAAACATGTATATTACCATGTGTGAAATCGATCGCTAGTGCAGGTTCGATGCATGAGGCAGGGCATTCAAGGCTGGAGCACTGGGATGACCCCGAGGGATGGGATGTGGAGGGGGGTTCAGGATGTGGGACACATGTACACCCATGGTGGATTCATGTCAATGTATGGCAAAACCACTACAATATTGTAAAGTAATTAGATTCCAATTAAAATAAAAAATAAAATAAAATATGCTCGAGCAGTTGGATTTGCTCTCTTGGGATTCTGCCACTGTGTGAGAAGAACAAGCTACTAATAGCTGGTGGTCCTCCATCTTGGGCCCTTCAATGAGACACATGGAGCAGGCGGCCCCATTGACCCGACATCTTGAAAGCAAGAAATAAATGTTTATTACTAAATGCCAGTGAGATCTGGTAGCTGTATGTTACACTGCTAAAGATGAGCATGGCACTAGTGGTAAAGAACCCGCCTGCCTGGCATGAGGGAGTTTGTACTGTGTGGTTCAGCTCCATTTCTGTTCCACCTGTCTTCATTCTCAAATCCCATATGAAAGAGTGTCCCTTCTCTCAAACACGGGTTTGATTTCTGGGTTGGGAGGATCCCCTGCAGGAGGGCATGGTAACCCACTTCATTATTTTTGCCTGGAGAATCTGATGGACAGAGGAGCCTGGTGGGCTATAGTCCATGGGGTTGCAAAGAGTCAGACACGACTGAAGAGATTTAGCATGCATACATGCACGCATGCAAAGAAGACAAACATATGAACAAATAACCCAAGGGTTTGGGTGGTTTGCAATCACAAAGGTTTAGTTCTTGGTCATGTTATGGGTACTGTGTGGGTCAGCTTGTTCTGTTCCACCTGTCTTCATTCTCGAATGGCATATGAAAGAGTGTCCCTTCTCTCAAGCACTGTTGGGCTTATGGATAAAGAGGAAAATGAACACGGTGAGCTCTGAGCTGACTTGAAGGCTTTTGTTCAGAACATTTTACTTCTGTTCATATGTCACAGGACCATGCAAGTTACATGGCCAACCTGAATGTAAATGGAGAAAGGAAGGCACCACAAGTAACATAGCTCAGATTGATGCCAACAGGGAGGAGCACCTAATATTTTAAACACTAATATAATCCACTACAGTGACCTTGAGCATGGTATTTGACCTCTTGTAGGTTATTATAAGGATCGCAAGACTTCTTCTGGCAAAGCACTTAAACAGTGCCTGACATGCTAAACACTATCTGTTAAATAGAAATAAATCCAAGGCTCACCCATCCCATTGTTTCCTCTTGCCATGGAGAAAATCATGCATTCACCCCTTCATCATCACATGCCGAAAGGAAAAGTACTTTATTTACCAGCATTTAAAACAAGACACTTCTATTTTTCAGAGTCTGTGCTTTTAAAATGAAGCCTTAAAAAGTTGTGTCATTGCTTAAACTCAGTGAAAGACGTTTCTATCGTGGGCTTTGCAGTCAGATTAGTTCTTGTCTGGAGAAGGGGAGAAGAGTTCTGTGTGGTAGGAACAGGACAGCAGGTGGTGGTAGCATAAAACAGAAGAAAAGCTTCCTGGCTGGAAAAAGACGGCAGCCAAAAGAGGTCCAAAAAGCTGTTTATGGCTATGATGGGAAGAGCATCGCGGGAACTCAGGTGTCTAAGCTGCTGTCTGAGTTGACAGTACCCTTGGAATCAAAGGATCTCTATTCACATTATGCTTTTTTTCTCTTTTCCTGCTATACTCTGAGTGCTCACTGTGTATTTTGATTGAAATACTCTGCTCACACAGCATGCCTGTTAATGCCCTTCAGGAGCACTGAACACACACCTGGGATTTGCTAAAAGCATTCAAACTTTTTCCCTCACTTTCTTCCTGAGTTTAGTTGAGGTTTGACAGAAAACAACAAAATTCTGTAAAGCAATTATCCTTCAGTTAAAAAAACAAATAAATTAAAATAAAAGACTGCAGAGGAGTTTAGTCATAGATGAAAACTCTCTGAAGAATTGTACTTTATAGGTAACATTGAAAACAATAATAAAAAAATTACCAGATCAAAAAAAAGAAAAAAGCAGTAACTGATACACACCTGAAAATAAATTGGGGAAAAAAACGTAACGACAGACAAATGCAGCCTGTTCAGTACAGGGTCCAATTCCTACCAAAATAACAACTACTTGTGTGAAGATTAAGAAAGGAAAATTCTGAATATCTTTTCTTACTGACCCTGCCTTGCACAAGAGAGTTTAATAAATGCCCATGATATTACACTTCTCATGTACTTCCTATATCTTTTCTTTGTATATCCTGGGATTTTTAAGGTGACTTCCAGTCCTAGAGATTCTATACAGGGTATAAATATAATATAAAGCTTCACTGTGAGAGTGGTCGGGGAGGGGCGATCTCAAGTTCCTCTGTCTCTAATCACTTATGTTCTACAGTCTTAAATTAGAATGAGTTGAACCATTTTCCAGCTTAGCCAGAAAGGTTTACTCTATTTCTTTCTTTTAAAAAAAATTTATTTATTTTAATTGGAAGCTAATTACTTTACAATATTGTAGTGTAGTGTACAGTAACTGACATAGCTGACATCCATTGAGCATTTTTACCATATGTCAAGCACAGGTACTATTTCACCGAATCTTCTCAGTTAGAATTCATCACCTCCATTTTACAAACGAAGAAACCTAAGTCCCCAAAGCTAATGTAAATTGTCCAAAATTAGCATATGGCATTGACTGAGAGCATAGATTCTGAAATTAGCTTGGTCTGAATTCTGACTTTGCTGCTTACTAGCTGTTTTAACTTGTTTCATTTATTTGCCCTTCCCGTGCCTCACTTTTCTTATCTTTGAAAAGAAGATGCTATTGACAGTTCCTAACTCATAAGATTTTTATGAGAATTTAATGAGTTAACCATAAGATTTAATTATGAACTGTGCATAGCACATAGTAATTATCATAAAAACGTTTCCTAATTCAATACCCATTCAAACTCTCAGCAAAGTAGGACTGAAACAGAATCCTTCAACTTAATAAAGAATACCTGCAAAAAACCCTACAGGTAATATATTTAATTCAGTGAAAGACTGAATTTTTTCCCTGTTGCTTGGAAAATCCCATGGACAGAGGAGTGTGGTAGGCTACAGTCCATGGGGTCGCAAAGAGTCGGACTCAACTGAGTGACTTCACTTTCACTTTCTTTCAAGAATGGGTAAAAGGCAAAGATGTCTGCTCTCATCACTCCTCTTCAACATAGTGCTGGGAGTCCTAACCACTGCAATAATAAAAGTCAATTAAGTGTGCAAATCAGAAAGGAACAAATAAAATTGTCCCTATTTGTAAATGATGCCATTGTTTATACAGGAAATCCCTAAGAACACACAATGCAAACTAGTACAGCCACTATGGAGAACAGTGTGGAGATTCCTTAAAAAACTGGAAATAGAACTGCCTTATGACCCAGCAATCCCACTGCTGGGCATACACACTGAGGAAACCAGAAGGGAAAGAGACACTTGTACCCCAATGTTCATCGCAGCACTGTTTATAATAGCCAGGACATGGAAGCAACCTAGATGCCCATCAGCAGATGAATGGATAAGAAAGCTGTGGTACATATACACAATGGAGTATTACTCAGCCATTAAAAAGAAAACATTTGAATCAGTTCTAATGAGGTGGATGAAACTGGAGCCTATTATACAGAGTGAAGTAAGCCAGAAGGATAAACACCAATACAGTATACTAACACATATATATGGAATTTAGAAAGATGGTAACAATAACCCTGTGTACGAGACAGCAAAAGAGACACTGATGTATAGAACAGTCTTATGGACTCTGTGGGAGAGGGAGAGGGTGGGAAGATTCGGGAGAATGGCATTGAAACATGTAAAATATCATGTATGAAACAAGATGCCAGTCCAGGTTCGATGCACGATACTGGATGCTTGGGGCTAGTGCACTGGGATGACCCAGAGGGATGGTATGGGGAGGGAGGAGGGAGGAGGGTTCAGGAGGGGGAACACATGTATACCTGTGGCGGATTCATTTTGATATTTGGCAAAACTAATACAATTATGTAAAGTTTAAAAATAAAATAAAATTAAAAAAAAAAAAAACTCCTAGAACTAAGTGAGTTTAACAAGATTGCTACAAGATTAACATGGAAAAACTAATTGAATTTCTATATACTATCAACAAACATATGGACATGGAAATTTTAAATGCATAACAGTTTATAATCACTAAAAAAGTAGAATACCTAAATGTAGATCTAACCAAACATGTACAGGATTTATATAATGAAAACAACATAATGCTCATGAAATAAAGAGTTAAATAGTCACTAGGTCATGTCTGACTCTTTTGTAACCCCATGGACTGTAGCCCACCTGGCTTCTCTGTCCATAGGATTTCCCAGGCAAGAATACTGGAGTGGGTTGCCATTTCCTACTCTAGGGGATCTTCCTGGCCCAAGGATCAAACCTATGTCTCCTGCATTTGCAGGTGGGTTCTTTACCACTGAGTCACCTGAGAAGCCCATAGTAAGTGATGAGGCATACTATTTTCATAAACTAGAAGATGCAAAAGAGTAAAGATGTCCCTTCTCTTCCAAATTTATCTACAGGTTGAATGCAATTTCTATCAAGCTCCCAGTAAGAGTTTTGTGTAAATAAACAATAAAGTTCTAAAGTTTAAAACAACAATTAACAAAATGAAAAGGTAACCTAAGGAATGGAAAAAAATATTTGCAAATCATATATCTGATAAGGAGTTAATAGCCAAAATATATAAATAACTCATACAACTCAATGACTCATACAAATCAACAACAAATAATCTGATTTTATTTATTTTTTTAATTTAAATTTATTTATTTTAATTAGAAGCTAATTACTTTACTATATTGTATTGGTTTTGCCATACATCAACATGAATCCACCATGGGTATACACGTGTTCCCAATCCTGAACCCCCCTCTCACCTCCCTCCCCATACCAGATTTTAAAATGGGCAGATTAAAAAAAACAAAAGACACTGTAATGAGTGAGTGAGTGATGGTCGCTGTCATGTCCAACTCTTTGCAACCCCATGGACTGTAGCCTACCAGGCTCCTCTGTCCATGGAATACTCCAGGAAAGAATACTGGAATGTGTTGCCATTTCCTTCTCCAGACATTGCCAATAAACTCCCCCTCAAAAGTGGAAGAGAAACTGTATAGACATTTTTCAAAAAAAAAAATATATAAATGGCTAACAAGTACATAAAAGGTGCTCAAAATTACTAATCATCATGGAAATGCAAACCAAAAGCACAATGTGATATCACCTCATATCTGTTAGAATGGCTATTATAAAAAAAACAAAAGACACAAATATTAGCGAGGAAGTGGAGGAAAGGGAACCCCTGTACATTTATGATGGGAATGTAAATTGGTGCAACCACTGTGGAAAACTGTATGGAGGTTCCTCAAAAAATTAAAAATAAAACTATCATATGATCCAGCAACTCTTCTGGGTGTGTATCAAAAGGAAATAAAATCAGGGTCTCATAGAGATATATAGACATTCATGCTTATTGCAGAATTATTCACAAAAGCCAAGTCATAGAAACCACCTACTTGTCAATGGATGAATGGATAAAGATGTGACATATATATACACATACATATATATATATGTATCTACACACATACACTATGGACGCAGGTTCGTGACATTGTACAAGAGACAGGGAGCAAGACCATCCCCAGAAGAAGAAAGGCAAAAAAGCAAAATGGCTGTCTGAGGAGGCCTTACAAATAACTGTGAAAAGAAGAGAAGCAAAAAGCAAAGGAGACAAGGAAAGATATATCCATTTGAAAGCAGAGTTCCAAAGAATACCAAGGAGAGATAAGCAAGCCTTTCTCAGTGATCAGTGCAAAGAAATAGAGGAAAACAATAGAATGGGAAAGAATAGAGATCTCTTCAAGAAAATTAGAGATACCAAGGGAACATTTCATGCAAAGATGGGCTCAATAAAGGACAGAATGGTATGGACCTAACAGAAGCAGAAGATATTAAGAAGAAGTGGCAAGAATACACAGATACAAAAAAGATCTTCATGATCTAGATAATCACAATGGTGTGATCACTCACCTAGAGCCAGACATCCTGGAATGTGAAGTCTAGTGGGCCTTAGGAAGCATCACTATGAACAAAGCTAGTGGAGTTGATGGAATTCCAGTTGAGCTATTTCAAATCCTAAAAGATGATGCTATGAAAGTGCTGCACTCAATATGCCAGCACATTTGGAAAATTCAGCAGTGGCCACAGGACTGGAAAAGGTCAGTTTTCATTCCAATCCTAAAGAAAGGCAATGCCAAAGAATGCTCAAACTACCACACAATTGTACTCATCTCACACACTAGCAGAGTAATGCTCAAAATTCTCCAAGCCAGGCTTCAACAATACATGAACCGTGAACTTCCAGATGTCCAAGCTGGTTTTAGAAAAGGCAGAGGAACCAGAGATCAAATTACCAACATCCCCTGGATCATGGAAAAAGCAAGAGAGTTCCAGAAAAACATCTACTTCTGCTTTATTGACTATGCCAAAGCCTTTGACTGTGTGGATCACCATAAACTGTGGAAAATTCTGAAAGAGATGGGAATACCAGACCACCTGACCTGCCTCTTGAGAAATTTGTATGCAGGTCAGGAAGCAACAGTTAGAACTGGACATGGAACAACAGACTAGTTCCAAATAGGCAGAGGAGTACGTCAAGGCTGTATAATGTCACCCTGCTTATTTAACTTATATGCAGAGTACATCATGAGAAATGCTGGGCTGGAAGAAGCACAAGCTGGAATCAAGATTGCTGGGAGAAATATCAATAACCTCAGATATGCAGATGACACCACCCTTATGGCAGAAAGTGAAGAAGAACTAAAGAGCCTCTTGATGAAAGTGAAAGAGGAGAGTGAAAAAGTTGGCCTAAAGCTCAACATTCAGAAAACAAAGATCATGGCATCTGGTCCCATCACTTCATGGGAAATAGATGGGGAAACAGTGGAAACAGTGGCAGACTTTATTTTCTTGGGCTCCAAAATCACTGTAGATGGTGACTGCAGCCATGAAATTAAAAGACACTTGCTCCTTGGAAGGAAAGTTATGACCCACCTAGATAGCATGTTAAATAGCAGAGACATTACTTTGCCAACAAGGGTCCATCTAGTCAAAGCTATGGTTTTTCCAGTAGTCATGTATGGATGTGAGAGTTGGACTATAAAGAAAGCTGAGTACTGAAGAATTGATGCTTTTGAACTGTGGTGTTGGAGAAGACTCTTAAGAGTCCCTTGGACAGCAAGGAGATCCAACCAGTCCATCCTAAAGGAAATCAGTCCTGAATATTCATTGGAAGATTTATGTTGAAGCTGAAACTCCAATACTTTGACCACCTGATGTGAAAAGCTGACTCATTTGAAAAAACCCTGATGCTGAGAGAGATTGAAGGCAGGAGGAGACGAGGACGACAGGGGATGAGATGGTTGGATGACATCACCGACTCAATGGGCATGAGTTTGAGTAAACTCCGGGAGTTGGTGATGGACAGGGAGGCCTGGCATGCTGTTGTCCATGGGGTTGCAAAGAGTCGGACATGACTGAGTGGCTGAACTAAACTGAACTCACACACACACACACACACACATATGTGACAACATGGAAGGATCTTGTGGGCATTATGCAAAATGAAGTAAGTCAGACAGAGAAAGACAAATACTGAATGATATCACTTATATGTGGAATCTAAAAAAGCCAAATTCATAGAAACAGAGGAGAATGGTGGTTGCCAGGGGCTGGGTTCATGGAGGGGGGTGGTGGTGGAAAGATGTTGGTCAAAGGCTACAGCCTCTCTGGGCAAAAGTTTGTCAGTTCTAGTCAAAACTAAAAATAAGCTCACCACATTATCCAGATATTGTACTGTCAGGCATTTATTCCTAATGAAAACTTATCATCTATGGCCATACCACCCTGAATGTGCTCAGTTTCACCTAATGAAAACTTAAGCTGACAGAAAAGAATCCTCTATGCAAAAGTTCATAGCCGCTTATTCATAATAGCCCAAATTGGAAGTAGCCAAGATATTCAGTGGGTGCATAGTTAAACCCATTGTGGTACATTCATAACATGGACTACTACTCAGCAATAAAAAGGAATGAACAATATTTCTTGAGAGTCCCTTGGACTGCAAGGAGATCAAACCAATCAATCCTAAAAGAAATCAGTCCTGAATATTCATTGGAAGGACTGATGCTGAATCTGAAGCTCCAATACTTTGGCTACCTGATGCGAAGAACTGACTCACTGGAAAAGACCCTGATGCTGGGCAAGATTGAAGAGAAGGGGACAACAGAGGATGAGATGGTTGGATGGCATCACTGACTCAATGGACATGAGTTTGAGCAGGCTCTGGGAGTTGGTTGTGGACAGGGAAGCCTGGCGTGCTGCACTCTATGGGGTCACAAAGAGTTGGACAGACTGAGCGACTGAACTGAACTGAACTGATACAAGGAACAACTTGGGTATATTTCCAGGGAATTATGCTGAGTGAAAAAAGGCAGTCTCAAAAGGGTGCATACTGTATGTAACACATAACATTCTTGAAAGAACAAAATTATAGAGATAGGGAACAGATTATAGTGCTTGCCAGAGCGTAGGTATGGTAAGAGGAGTGCTGTGTGTGTGGTTATAAAGGCATGAAGGACACCCTTGTGGTAACAGAATAATTGTATACTTTGACTGCAGTGGCAACTACATGAATCTACACATACATAAAATAACATACGTATACATTATACAATGGCACACTTCCGGTTTTGATATTGTACTATAACTATGTAAGTTAAAGTCCTTGGGAAAGAAATCTGGGTTAAAGGTGTATAGCACCTCCCTGTACATTTTTTGCAGCTACAATTACTGCAAAATAAATTTTTTTTAAAGTTTGTTAAATGAAATGTTGGAAATGAAGCTGGAATTTTAATGTTAATTTTTCTGATTTTAAAGTTAGCATATAATAATAGAAATGATTAAGTGTTTAGATCAAGTTCTGTTAAGTTACTTGCCAGACATCACACAGTTAGAAAGTGATAGTGCAAGAGAAGAACCCAACTCTGATTCCAAACACGCACTTTTAACCCCTGTATTGACTCTCTGAATCATATGGGAGGGGGACGAACATGGCATGAATGGAGGAAAAGAACTGGATATGGGAGAAACTAAAAGAAAAGAAGGACAAAGTGACAAATTTAATTTACTGTAGTCAGAAAAATAAAAACTAGATCCACAATAAGATGCCATAACCCCACTACCAGATTGAGAAAACTGACAAGTCTGACCATACAAACTAGTCAGGTTGTGGAGTACTGGAACTCTTATATGCTGGGATGGGAGTGTACATTGGTACATTTTGGGAAATAGGCACTGGCCAGTGAAGTGGCCAGTGGAAATAAGCACTTTGCACAGTGAACATGTGCAAAATTTACACACAGCAATTCCACTCCTAGGTATATGTTATGAGAAATCTGTGTATCAGGAGATATTTTTCTACATCTTTGTTTATAACAGCAAGAAATTATAACCAATGCAATTGCCCAGCTGTAGTAGAATGGGTAAATAAAACGTTGTATAGGAAATCTTGATGAGGGTGAAAGAGGAGAGTGGAAAAGTTGGCTTTTCACTCTGAAAATTCAACATTCAAAAAACTAAGATCATGGCAGCTAGCCCCATCACTTCATGGAAAAAAAAAAAGGGGGAAAAAGTGGAAACAGTGACAGACGTTTATTTTCTCGGGTACCGAAATCACTGCAGATGGTGACTGCAGCCATGAATAAAAGATGCTTGCTTCTTAGAAGGAAAGCTATGACAAACCTAGACAGCATATTAAAAAGCAGAGACATCAATTTGCCAACCAAAGTCCATGTAGTCAAAGCTGTGGTTTTTTTCAGTAGTCCTGCACGGATGTGAGAGTTGGACCATAAAGAAGGATGAGCAGTGAAGAATTAATGTTTTTGAATTGTGGTGCTGGAGAAGACTCTTGAGAGTCCATTGGACAGCAAGGAGAGCAAACCAGTCAATCCTAAAGGAAATCAACCCTGAATATTTATTGGAAGGACTGATGCTGAAGCTCCAATACTTTGGCCACCTGATGCAAAGAGCTGACTCATTGGAAAAGACCCTGATGCTGGGAAAGATTGAGGGCAGGAGGAGAAGGGGACGACAGAGGATGAGATGGTTGGATGGCATCATCGACTCAATGGACATGAGTTTGAGGAATCTCTGGGAGATAGTGAAGGACAGAGAAGCCTGGGGTGCTACAGTCCATGGGGTTTTGAAGACTTGGACACAACTTAGCGACTGAACAACAACAAATAGGAAATCATGGGACTTGAATAACACTAAAAACCAATGAGACATATCAGAAATATATAGAAGACTCCACTCAACAACAGCAGAATAAACATTCTCCTCAAGTCCACATGGAACACTATCCAGGATAGACCACAGAACAAGTCCCAATATTTTTTAAAATATTGAAAGCATGGCAAAGTATCTTTTCCAGCTACAGTGGAATAATGCTGTAAATGAATAACAGAAGGAAAACTAGAACATTCCAGGGAGCCCAGGCTCAGTGGTTGCAGCAGATGGGCTCTAGATCAGGGGCTCAGTAGTTGTAACGCATGGGGGTTAGGTGCCCTGCAGCATGTGGGATCCTCCCTGACCAGGGATTCAACCAGTGTCCCCTGCATTGGCAGGCGGCTTCTTAGCCACTGGACCACCGGGAAGTCCACATCACTGAATCTTAAAGCAGCCTGAAAGTAGGCTCTCTAATTGTCCTCTTTTTACAAATAAGGAAACTGAGACAGAGAGGTCAGGTGATATATCTGGGATCCCCAAAGCTTCTGGTAATCTGCAAAATCTGCACTCCAAAGCCTCGCATGAAGAAGAGTGAATTCCCAGAGTTTCTGCAGTAGAAAGAAGGAGGACTCTGGGCTGCTGCCCTGATCAAGGAGGGTGCAGGCCAGGGAGCAGTGGTGGCGTCTGTGGGGAGCAAGGGGGAACCGCCCCCAGCCGCCCTTGGACCAATCCTCAAGGCCATGCCTTTGGCTTCTGTAATCTGGGCCTACACAGCTCCTCTGACTTCCAGCTGCGTGGTGCTGGTGATGGCTGTGGCTGGGGGTGGAGGTGTGGCTGTGGTTACTGGACCTGGCCTGAGGACAAGCCCTCCCTACTCTGCATCGTGTCCAGGTTGGAAGACCACGTTCCGGAGAAGGCAATCAAAGTCTTGGACTCTCTTGCATCGGTGCCACCGAACTCGGGAGCCCTGCGTGGTGCGTGCTTGGGGACGGGCGGGACGCTCCGTGGCCTCACTGGGGCGATTTGAAGAAGCAAATTAGGACCAGGGGTCGCTGGAGCGCGCGGTCAAAGGCAGCTGGGGTGTCGCTGGCGGCTTCTTTTCTTCGCAGAGGAGCCGGTGGGGCCCTCCAGAGCTTGGGCTCACTGTTCCACTGACAGAGATTTTGTGCTTTATCTCCACCCCGCAACAATAAAAGATCTAAACGCTGTACTTTTCTGATATTTCACCCGCCCCCACCCCAATTTTTTCTTCTGCACAAACTCTTTGAATGAAAATCACAATGTAACGAAAGATATCTAGCATTTAATACCTTTCTGTTGTCTTGTGATTCTCATTCAGAGTTTGTGCAGAAGAAAAAAATTGGAGGAGGGGGTGTGAAATGTCAGAAGGTATTTGGCATTTAAAAGGCTTCCCAGGTGGCTCAGTGGTAAAGAATCCACCTGCAATACAGGAGACATGGGTTCCATCCCCGGGTTGGGAAGATCCCCTGGAGGAGGAAATGGCAACCCACTCCAGTATTCTCCCCTGGGAAATCCCATGGACAGAGGAGCCTGGCAGGCTAGAGTTCATAGGGTCACAAAGAGTCGGACACAACTTAGGTACTAAACAACAATCTGGCATTTGAAAACATTTTGAAAACTAGCTTGGGTTTCCACTTAGGGCCCTTAGTTAACTGACAATACAGAGTATTATTTTCAATGTGTAAAATTATTTGTGGTGAGATGGAAATGGGAAAACATTATTCTTGAGGAAAGCTATAAGTGCAAAATGCTTTTTTAAAACCAGTACTATGGATGGTAATCTACTACAGAAAGCAATATTATTTTTTCAGTGATTTATTATTCACTACAATTATAATGAAAGATGCATGATATTAGGATTTAAAGTATAATGAAATGTTCTTTCTTCAAGCTTTACAAATCCAGCTGTTTGTTTTCCATATTTGTGATAACCTATTAGTTTTAATTACACTAATAATTTCCCTGGGTTCTTAAATTTACATTAGCTTTTAAAGTATAGAGAAAACATTTCTCATATAATTTAATCATTTGTGCAAATGGCAGACAAGGAAGTTATTGGCTTGTATTGTAATTATTGTAGTTCATGTTTTGAGCTCATTTGTACAATTGGTAAATTAATAATTATCATTTACGTAAGCAGATTAGGTCATCTGCACTCATTTACAATTATAATGCAGAAATGATTAGATGTTCTTCAAATTTCTCAATTTCTTTAATGGTCTTATAAAAATTGTACATTAAAGACTTTTCCAATTAAGTCCATTATCATAAGTAAATTTGGCTTAGCACCTATAATTACTCCCATGCTATTGCATATAAAATTTCAATTAATCCATGTCTTCCAAAATGTATGGCAAAACAAGCTGATTGTCATACTGTTGTCTGCAGCATTCGCTCAAAAGCCATTCTAGTTAATATTCACAAGATAAAACCATTATGATTAGTATAAAATAGTATATGAAATTAACCTATATAAAAAACAGATATTACACCAGGTAAAACTTGAATGTTCCTTGCTCTTTACTGTGATGTATAGTTTGTGGGAAGAAAACTTTTGACTAACTGCATAGATTCTTCAATATCATAGAATGCCAGGAAATATTTAAAAGCCACACAGAGTTGAAACACACTGACTTTTTTTTTTCAAATTATAAATGTAATGCACATTTGGAAAATAGAGAAAAGTGCAAAGAAGGAAAAATATCATATATAATTTTGCCACCAAAAGATAGTCTTTGTTATCATTTTCTTTTTTATCTGTCAAGTCCTTTCTATGGATTTTTATCAGTCTATCCATTTGTGTGTGCTATGCAGTAAAAAAATTGGAGTTATATTATACATGCTGTTCAAATTCTTCTTTTTTATGGTAGCAATAAAAAGAATGATGTTTTGTTCCATTTTCTTTGCCACAGAACTGACTTACTGTTGTATTTATTATAAAAGTTCTATACTTTGAAGAACAAAGTTCCTTGTAAACAAAGGTAATTGAATCCCAACTCTTACACTTACTAGTTGTGTGACCTTGGATAAAATATTTAATCACTGTGCTTCAGTCTCCTTATTAGTAAAATTGGGATAATGATGGTGTACCTATTTCAGAGAGTTTGGAGGATCAAACGTCTTAATTTAATATGAAGTTCACAGAACAATGCCTGACACATAGTAAATGTTATATAAATGCTTGCTATATGATATAAATTATTTTACTAGCTTTCTGGAGCTTAAATAATTAGTTTGCTGCTCAGGCATCCAAATCTTGGAGATTTTATTTTAGGTTAGTGTTACTATTACTATATGAGAATAATACCATCTTCTCAGGCCATTCATGAAGAACATCATGTCTACTCTGCAGGTACCACATGAAGACAGCTGGGGCATGGACAGTGAGAGGTAGAGGAGGAGAACAAATAGGAGAACAACTTAGAGATAGTGTAGAAAAGGTAAGGATTAAGTGGGCTCTTTCTGAGTGCCAGAACTACTGGTTTTTTAATGTTTTAATGAATGCTCTGAAAGTAAGAGTACATAGATAAATGTCTGTTTTTGCAAGTAACATTATGTCCTTGCAGTGCTGAAAAATCAAATTAACGGACATAAACTCGAGGAATATTTTACTAGTTAGTAGGCAAAAAACTAGAAAATAACCTTTTAAATGAACTTATTGAGGTATAATTTACATAGAATAAATTACACCCATTTAAAGGATGCAGTTTGATGAGTTTTGATAAATATATTCACCTGAATAACCACTGAAAATCACCTTCACCCCACCTCCCCACCTCACGGCCAGACTTGAAGAACCATCTATCTTTCTGTCATCTAAGATTTAGTTTGCATTTTTATATCCCTTCCCTGGTAGCTCAGATGGTAAAGAATCTGCCTGCAATGCAGGAGACCTGGGTTCAATCCCTGGGTCGGGAAGATGACCTGGAGAAGGGAATGGCAACTCACTCCAGTATTCTTGCCTAGAGAAGTCCATGGACAGAGGAGCCTGGCGGGCTACAGTCCACGAGGTTGCAAAGAGTCAGACATGACTGAGTGACTAATACACTTTCTAGAATTTCTTATAAATGGAATTATACGGCATGTACTCTTTCGTGTCTGGTTTCTTTCATTCAGCACACCTTTGAAATTCATCCACGTTGTACCATGCATCAGTAGTTTATTCCTTTTCATTGCTGAATGGCATTCCATTACATTGAATATACCACGATTTGTTTATCCACTCAACTACTAATAGACATTTGGGTCGTTTTCAATTTTGAGCTAAAAATTAGTGATATACTGAAGCTGGCTCATATTGGCTTATAGGAGCTGATGGTGCACATTTGTTCTCAACTCCATGTTTGGTGATGCTACAGGATGGTAGCTTGAAATTAACCATGGTAGGAATATTTACACAAACGAAATTGACAAGTCAGAACTGCCCCCACTCCCTCCCCCCAGAAGCCAGTTTTACCAGGACTGCACAGGCTATTATGAATAACGATGCAATGAATATCTGTGTAGAAGTTTTTGTGTAGACATAAGTTTTTTTTTATTTCTAGTGGGTAAGTACCTAACAGTATAATTTCTGGATTGTATGGTTAGTGAATGTTTAATTTTATAAAAAACTGCCAAGGAGTTTTCCAAAGTGGTTGTACCAACTTACCATCCCACAAGCAATGTGTGAAAGTTCCATTTGTTCCACATCCTCACCAGTACTTGGTATGGTCAGTCTTTTGATTTTAGCCATTCCAATGTTTGTGTACTGGTATTGCATGTGGTTTTAATTTTACTTTCTATGAAGATAAATAACACAGAACATTTTTTCACAGGCTTATTTGCTATTCTTACATCCTCTTTTTTGATCTTCTATTCATGCATCTTGACCATTTGGGGAGGGGCAGTATCTATCTTCTTATTGAACTGTAAGAATTCTTTACACATTCTTGATATAAGCCCTATATCAAATATATATATTACTAATATTTTCTGGGCTTCCCTGGTGGCTCAGATGGTAAGAATCTGGTGCAATGCAGGAGACTTAGGTTCAATACCTGGGTTGGGAAGATCCCATGGAGAAGTAAATAACTACCCACTCCATTATTCTTGCCTGGAGAATTCCATGGACAGAGGAGCCTGGCGGGGCTACAGTCCATGGGGTCACAAAGAGTTGGACACGACTGAGCAACTTTCACTTCATTTCACTTCACAAAATGCATGCTCTAATTTTCACTGGGACTGTATTGAATCTAAAAATCAATTTTGGGAGACTCAATATCTTATCAAATTTTGGCCTTCTAGTCCATGATCATGGTATATCTCTCAGTGTATATGTTTTCTTTAATTTCTTTTGACAATGTTTCAGAATTCTTTAAAATCTACACAACTATGTCATGTACCAATAAGTGAGTCACATGAATATTTTTGTTTCCAAAGTGCATACAAAAGCTGTATCTACACTATACCATAGTCTGTTAAGTGTCCAATGGCATAATGTCTAAAAAAGTGTCTTAATTGTAGAATACTTTATTGTTAAAAAAATTCTAATCATCACCCTGAGCCTTCAAAGATTTATAATCTTTTTGCTGGTGAAGGGTTTTGCCTCAGTGTTGATAGCTGCCGACTGATCATGGTGGTGGTTGCTGACAATTGGGTTGGCTGAGCAATTTTTAAAAATAAGACAACTGAAATTTGCCAGGTCGAATGACTCTCCCTTTCGTGAACCCCTTCTCTGTAGCATGCAATGCTGTTTGATAGCATTTTACCCGCAGTGGAACTTCTGTAGAAAGTGGAGTCAGTTTACTCAAGCCCTGCTGCTGCTTTATTGACTAACTTCATGTAATATTCTAAATCCTTTCTTGTCATTTCAACGATCTTCACTAAGAGTAGAAGCTTTATTGTGGTAGTCTGAACCAAACCTGTGACATCTCTGAGGTATGCCTTAACAGTGTTGAAAATAAGTGGTAGGAATCAAATTTTTTGTCTTGTTCTTGAACTTAGAGGAAAAGCAGTCAGTCTTATTTTTTTTTACAGGTGTGATATTTGCTGTAAATTTTACATAAATTCCTTTTATTAGATTGAGGAAGTTCCTTTCCACTTAAGAGTTTGCTGAGAATTTTTTATTCGTGAACTGATATTAAATTTTGTCAAATGCCTATATCTGTTGAGATCATTATATATTTTTCTCCTCCATTCTGTTAATAGGGGGAATTCTATTGATAGATTTGATGTTAAATCAACCTTGCATTCTTGAGATAAACCCCTCTTGGGCCTGGTGTAAAGTTTTTTCTCTAAGTTGCTGGATTCAGTTTGCAGTATTAGAAAGACTGTTTGCCTCTATGTTTATCAGTTGTGTTTGCTTAGTCCCTCAGTCATGTCTGACTCTTTGCAACCTCGTGGATTGTAGTCTGCCAGGCTCCTCTGGCCATGGACTTCTCCAGGCAAGAATATTGGTGTGGGTTGCCATTTCCTTCTCCAGAGAATCTTTCCGACCCAGGGACGGAACCCGTGTCTCCTGCACTGCAGGCGCATTCTTTACCCATTGAGCCATCAGGGAAGCCACGTTTATCAGTCATATTTGTCTGTAACTCTTTTCCTGTAACACACAAAGCATACTATTATTGTTCTAAGCTAGGGCCAGCAATCTATGGTCTGTGGCTAAATCTGATCCACAGTCTGTTTTCATTAATAGTTTTTGAACACAGCCACACTCGTTTGTTTCTGTATTACTGTCTCTGGCTGCTTTCACACTACAACGGCAGATATGACTAGTTGTGAGAGAGCCTGTATGACCTGCAATGTCTAAAATAATTACTATCAGGCCCCTTAGAGAAAATATTTGCTGACTCCTGCTCTAAACCCATGCGTCTAGATGTGAAAATCTGGGAACAAATTCAGTCAGTGTTGACTGTAAGTTAGACACAGATTTTTGTGGGTGTGGAAGATTGGGCTCCCTAACTTCCACATTGTTCAGGGGTCAACTATATACAGTTTGGAGGCGTTTAAACTACACACTGGTTAGTGTCACTGCCCCCTCCCCACGTTAAAACCTAAAGCCCTCCACAGTGAATTCCTGTTGTACTTAGAGTAAAATCCAGACTCCTTTCCTCGGTCTACAAGGATCTATATGATCTAGTCTGTTCCCATCTAGCCATTCTCATTTTGAACCACTCTGACCATTCTTACTTCTCTGCAGCCATACTGGCTGTCTCAATTTCTAGAATTCTGCCAAGCCTGCTCCCACCTCAAGACTGTTTACCTGTTGAGGTTTGACAGAAAACAACAAAATTCTGTAAAGCGATTATCCTTAAAAAAAAAAAAACAAATAAAAAAGAAAAGACTGTTTACCTGGAAGTTCACTTCCAACTCTGCCTCCAAATCCTGTCCAATTCCTACTCATCCTTTAGATTTTAGCTTAAGTGTTACTGACTCAGAGGAGCTGACTCTGAGGCTCCTATCAAATCAGCCTTCATAGTTTAGTTTTTTCCATAATATCCTGTTCTTTTCCTTCAATGACTTATTCAAATTAATAACTTAGATATTTATCTGTGATGCTTTTTAAAAAATGTCTATTTTACTTATTAAGATCACAATGGCATGGATTGTGACTGTCTCTTTCATTTCTGTATCTTTAACACTACAACAGACCCTGGCACCTAGGAGGCACTCAGTGTCAATACTAGTTGAATGAAGAGGGACTTTCAGTTGTAAAAGAATGTCTCCTATTTACCTATCTCTAATGAAAACTGAATCCTACTTACCCTAAGCCTTGCAATCCTTAAGCCCTCTATGCACTATAATCTTATTAAGTTGTTGTGACTATAGCACCACCAGACACCTGCTCCCGGTTTCACTGGGTGTGATTATGCCGTCATTTGTATTACATTTCCTATCATGTTTCTGAGAATTCCTGCTGGAAATAGCCTTTATGCTTTCCTGTAATGTGCTTCGTGGTCGATCCTCACCACACTTCACTGTCCAAGGCCCACCCCCCCCGCCACTGTCACCCCGTCCATGCCATTTTCTGAACTTTTCTGCTTGGATTGACTACAGTCAAGACAAACGATGAGTGTAAGATGTCAATCACTCTGAAAAACACTGAATATTTTGTATTCAAGTAGTCAAATTTAACTCTTTGGAAATGACACAATCCCCCTTTTAATAGAAGCCCCAAATACAGGCATCATGAATTAGAGATGTAGGGAGAAGAGGATCCACACAAAAATCTTCTAAGCCCTGCCTCTGGTGGGGTGTGACTATGGGTGACGACTCAGTTAGCATTAGAAGACTAAGAAGGCAAATTTCCTAATTTATCTGAATTATTTCTTCAGGTTCAAGCCCTTTCTTACTTGCTTTGTCCTAGTGTGTCTGCACTTCTTTGTCCAGTTCAGCTCAGTCACTCAGTCGTGTCTGATTCTTTGTGACCCCATGGACTGCAGCACGCCAGGCTTCCCTGTCCATCACCAACTTCTGGAGCTTGCTTAAACTCATGTCCATCAAGTCAGTGATGCCATCCAACCATCTCATCCTCTGTCGTCCCCTTCTCCCCCTGCCTTCAATCTTTCCAGCATCAGGGTCTTTTCCAATGAGTCACTTCTTTGCATCAGGTGACCAAAGTATTGGAGTTTCAGCTTCAGCACCAGTCCTTCCAATGAATAGTCAGGACTGATCTCCTTTAGGATTGACTGGTTTGATCTCCTTGTAGTCCAAGGGACTTTCAAGAGTCTTATCCAATACCACAGCTCAAAAGCATCAATTCTTCGGTGCTCAGCTTTCTTTATCCACTCTTTATCAATAAGTCCACTCATCCACTCATGTCTTATTTCAGGATGCAGTTTAGCATAGTGACTAAAACTTTGGACTCTGGAGCCAGGTTTCCAGAGTTTGAATCCTTGACTTGAATATTTATTAGCGTGTGACCTTGAGTAAGCTGCCTGTGTATTAGTTTCCTCATGTATAAAATAAGGAAAATAAAAAAGGACAATGACAACAGTATGTACTTCATAGAGTTATAAGAGGATACAATGAATTTATATTTGCACTGCTTAGAAGAGGGCCTGACACATGGTTCAGTCCAGTTCAGTTCAGTCACTCAGTCGTGTCCGACTCTTTGTGACCCCATGAACCCTGAATGGGGTTCTTTACATCAGGTGACCAAGGTATTGGAGTTTCAGCTTCAACATCAGTCCTTCCAATGAACACCCAGGACTGATCTCCTTTAGGATGGACTAGGTGGATCTCCTTGCAGTCCAAGGGACTCTCAAGAGTCTTCTCCAACACCACAATTCCAAAGCATCAATTCTTCAGCACTCAGCTTTCTTTATAGTCCAACTCTCACATCCATACATGACCACTGGAAAAACCATAGCCTTGACTAGACAGACCTTTGTTGACAAAGTAATGTCTCTGCTTTTTAATATGCTGTCTAGGTTGGTCATAACTTTCCTTAAAATAGCATGCTGGCACATGGTAAGTATGCTATTATATATATATATATATATATATATATATATATATATATTTCATTTTGAATAAAAATCTTCCTCAAAAGGGATGTGTGCACATTTTTGTGTACAAGCACTTGGCCTTTCATTCTTATCATTGACCATTCTCCAATTTAGGAGGCAAGAAAATGACTGCAAGAAGGCAGGTATCACATACAGTAATAGTCCATCCTATGAAATCATTTATGTTCTCCCTACTTGTCAATCTTGTGCGTGGGGTGGGAGAGTTATTAATAACTGGAACCCACGAATGTTCCATTCTTCTTTAATGCTTTGAAGACCCCCAGAGGCTTGGACAGATTCAGGCATGTCCCAGTCCATGAGCAGTCTAGATTCATGGCATAGGCCCAACTGTGTACATTTTGTTTTCTAGGGTGACCTATCATCCTGGTTTGTCCAAGATAATCCCAGGGTTTAGCACTGAAAATGGGGTTTCCCTGGTGATTCAGATGGCAAAGAATCTGCCTGCAGTGCAGGAGACCCAGGTTTGAATCTGGGTCTGGAAGATTCCCTCAAGAAGGAAATGGCTACTCACTCCAGTATCGCCTGGAGAATTCCATGGACAGAGGAGCCTGGTGGGCTACAGTCCACAGGATGGCAAAGAGTCGGACACGACTGAGTGACTGACACTTTCACTTTCATCAATTTCCACAAAGAAACCAACCGGTATTCTCACGTGCTTGTGTGCTAAGTCACTTCAGTCGTGTCCAACTCTTTGCGACCTCATTGACTGTAGCCCTCCAGGCTCCTCTGTCCACGGGATTCTCCAGGCAAGAATACTGGAGTCGGTTGCCATTTCCTTCTCCATGATTCTCATAGGGATTGTTTTTAATCTATATATCAATTTGGGGATTATTGCTGTATTAACAATATTAAGTCTTCAGATTAATGAACATGGGATTTTTTTCAGTTGTTTAGACATTGTTTAATTTCTTTCAGCAATCTTTGATAGTTTTTAGGGAATTAATTTTATTACTCTTTTGTTAAATATAATCCAAAATATTTTTAAAATACTTTGATGACATTGTAAACAAAATTTTAAAATTTTATTCTTAGATTCTTCATTGCAGGTGTATAGATATTGACTTTTTTGGTATATTGATCCTGCATCCTGCAATTGTGTTGAACTCATTACACTAACAGTTTTTAGTAGATTATTTAGGATTTTCTGTAGACAAGATTATGTCATCTGCAAGTAGGGATTGTTTTGTTGCTTTCAATCTGGAATCTTATATTTTATTTCTATTATATGTGTTAAAATGAATTTCTTAGTGTATTACCTGGGAAATACAATTAATAATATCTTGCTGCTGCTGCTAAGTCGCTTCAGTCGTGTCCGACTCTGTGCGACCCCATAGATGGCAGCCCACCAGGCTTCCCTGTCCCTGGGATTCTCCAGGCAAGAACACTGGAGTGGGTTGCCATTTCCTTCTCCAATAATATCTTAACTTATAACAATCTCAATCAGATTGACACAAAGTTAATTTCAATAGTGTACAAAATATTTTCTCCAATATAACTCTATTCCTTCTCCATTCTTTTGTGCTCTTATCCTCATACAAATTGTGTATTTATACATTGTGTATCCATTAACACAGATATATTTATGTATCATGCAGTTGTCTTTTAAATGGAATACAAGAAAAAAGGTACAAAAATAGACTTATACTATTTTATATTTAATGATGTAGCTACCTTTACCATTGCTCTTTATTTTTTCTTGTGGATTTGAGTTATAGTTCTTTCAGCCTGAATTTTTGTAGGGCAGGTTTGCTAGAATTGAAATCTCTCAGTTTTGTTTACCTAGGATTGTCTTCATTTCTCTCTTAAAGGATAGTTTTTTCTTGATATCAAATTCTTTTAGCACTTTCAGAACTTTAACTTTGTTGTTCCCATCATCTTCTGGCCTCCATTGTCTCTGATGAGAAATCAGCTCTTTAACTGCTGTGGATCTGTTTTACATGATGGGTCATTTCTTACTGCTTCCAAGAGACTCTTTGTCTCTTTCTTTTGACATTTTGATTATCACGTGCCTATGTATGAATCTTTTTGAGTTTATTGAGCTTCTTGGATATGTAAATTAATGTATTTTTTCGAGCATTGTTTCTTCAAATGTCGTCTCTCTTTTTTCTCTTTTTCTGGGATTTCTATGTCATAATATGCTCGATGGTGTCCCATAGGTCTCTGAAGCTCTATTCACTTTTCCTCATTCTTTTTCCTCTCCGTTCCTTGAAGTGGATAATCTGACTCGACCTATCTTCCAGTCCACTGATTCTTTCTGCTGACTGCTGTTGGGCTCTGCAAGTAGAATTTTCATTTCCGTTATTGTGCTTTTTAATTCCAGAATTTTTATTTGGTTCCTTTTTATAATGTGTATCTCTTTAACAATATTTTCTGTTTGGTGAGACATTATTCTCATGCCTTCTTCAGTACTTTAGAACTGCTTTTATTTAGTTCTTTGAATATGTTTGCTATTGCTAAGTCACTTCAGTTGTGTCCGACTCTGTGCGACCCCGTAGACAGCAGCCCACCAGGCTTCCCCGTCCCTGGGATTCTCCAGGCAAGAACACTGGAGTGGGTTGCCATTTCCTCCTCCAATGCATGTAAGTGAAAAGTGAAAGTGAAGTTGTTCAGTCATATCCGACTCCAGCAACCCCATGGACTGCAGCCCACCAGGCTCCTCCGTCCATGGGACTCTCCAGGCAAAAGTACTGGAGTGGGGTGCCATTGCCTTCTCCTTGAATATGTTTAAAATACCTGATTTAAAGTCTTTGGGCTTCCCTGGTGGCTCAGACGGTAAAGAATCTGCCTGCAGTGTGGGAGACCTGGGTTTGATCCCTGGGTTGAAAGATCCCCTGGAGGAGGGCATGGCAACCCACTCCAGTATTCTTGCCTGGAGAGTCCCCATGGGCAGAGGAGCCTGGCAGGTTACAGTCCATGAGGTCGAAAAGAGATGGACATGACTGAGCAAATCTAATAAGTCTGAAGTCTTGGCTTTCTCAAGGACAATTTTTATTGATTTCCTTCCCTCTACCCCCAGGGCTGTATATTCTTATTTTTATTTTATACTTCATTTTTTGGTTAAAAACTGAACATTTTACATAATATACTGTGGCAAGTCTGAAAATCAGATTCCACCCATCTCAGGGTTTCTTATTGTTGCTATTTGTCATTGTTCCTGTTGTTGTTGTTTGTTCAGAGATGTTTCTGAATAAATTATGTAAAGTCTGTAGTCTTTATTATGTGTGGGCACAAAAGTCACTGCTTGTTAGCTTGCTGCTGCTGCTGCTGCTGCTAAGTCACTTTAGTCCTGTCTGACTCTGTGCGACCCCGTAGACGGCAGCCCACCAGGCTCCTCCGTCCCTGGGATTCTCCAGGCAAGAACACTGGAGTGGGTTGCCATTTCCTTCTCCAATGCATGAAAGTGAAAAGTGAAAGGGAAGTCACTCAGTCGTATCCAACTCTTAGCAACCCCATGGACTGCAGCCTACCAGGCTCCTCTGTCCATGGGATTTGCCAGGCAAGAGTACTGGAGTGGGCTGCCATTGGTTAGCTTAGAGGTCAGCTAATGATTGGACACAATTTACCACAAATTTCTGGAATCAGTAAGTCTCCCAGCCTTGTCAAAGGGCTCTATGTGTGTGTGGAAGCATGTCTTCAACACTCAGCCATGTGTTCCTAATCTGGTTGACCCAGGCTCAAACTCATAGTCACCCTTTGGTGGGGAAAATATACACTACACATACTATTAAAGTTATTTATTTGGTCTGAGCTATAATGTAAATATATAAATGGATCAAATAAACATTAAAAAATCATATTGAATTCCCCAGGTGTTTTATTGACTGGAAGGAAACAAAAACTATGCTGTCACTAACATTGTTTCAAGCTATTTTTGCACTAAATTCAAAGCTTTAGGAAAAATAATTTGCTATGGTTCACTATGCTAGGAATTTCAAGTTTTTTCCTTTAACTGTACTAAACTATCTTTTTGGTTGTATTTTAATTTTTTCTTATTAAACTACTATCTTTAAGATGAGCTTAAGAAATGACCTAGAGACATGTTAATGAAGGGTCACTTTGATTTTGACTTCCTATGATGTTGTCAATATAAATTCTTTGATTTTCTTTTAGTAAAGGTGAAACAGATTATGAAAGAAAACAGACACTTTTAAACAACCATGGACTGAGTGATAAAAGAACTTTAAAATCTGGCAAACAAAACTCTTTGACAGTTGGAAATATTTTGGAGAAAAACTTTCCTTGGCTTAAAGCTGAGAAGTCATTTGAATTAGTCTAGCATGCAAATTAATGTGCTTGAGTTTAGTGAAGGAAGATATGTGAATGTCTTGAAGATTAGCAGTTAGGATTATAAGTGATAAGGAAGGATGGCAAAGTACAAAGAAAAATGATTGAATTTAATAGTCCCCAAAGAACAATGTTCCAAATCTTGCTCAAAATTTTTTTCCTATTGCATTTTTTGGTACTGTGATCATTTAGAACTTTCGGAATAGCAAATGAAACAAGAATCCATCTAACTGGAGAAGAGTCATTCTAACTGAAGGGGAAGATATATAGGCAACAGTAAAATGCCAATTCTAGAAGAAATCTACTTGTAGTTAAATATGTCTTTAGAATAAGGCCTGGCACACAGTAGGCGCTCAGCCAGTGTTTGTTGAACTAACATTTGTTATGATGAGAATATACTGAGCTGAATTTTATTTCTACTGAGCACAGGGAAAGAGTTGCTAAGCAAGCATGCATCCTTAACACAAATAAATGTTAGCCTCATTGACAGTGTGGGCTGACTATAGTGTGTGAAGAAAATACTTGTGTGCATCTGCAGAGATGGGCCTTATAAATAAATGTTGTGGAAAACTTGGGATCTTGGGCTAAGAGTAAGCCTTGGGAAAGGAATTTATAACTGTAGAAATGGTGATAGAACTCCAGGGGGATTTATCTAACTCTGGAGGTAAATGTTTACATTTCAAGGAAAAATGAGGCCAGGGACCTTGGAGACATTTCTAGGTCATAACAGTTAGAGACATATCTGGTCCTTGGAAAGATGCATTTATATTCAAAAAGGCTGGAGTAAGAACCCAGAATACTTTTCATTTTGTCTCCAAAGAAAACGATTTCACTCCCTCCTCTCAAGAGGGAAGGAAGAGGTAGCTGCCTCTTTCTTCTGTATTCAAAACAGAGAAAATCCATTTTTCTCTGTTCCTCACCTGTGATACAGACCTTGCATGTGTAGGAGATTTGATCTGACTTTCATCATGTTACACCAGGGGTAAAAATCAGGGTATGGGGAATAGAGGTCATTATTTGCTTTTAAACTTAATAACAATGAACTGTCTCTGATCCAGAACACTCCCTGTGTGCATTCAGAATAAAATTAATAAATATGAATATAAAACACCCAATACAGACCAATTGTTTTCAAGAACTGCCGTTACAGCAGCATTTGCATTCAAACAAGAATGTGCAATTTTTTTTTAAAAGCACTTACAGGATTCTCAAGTACAACACTTGAAAATAATAACATTGCAGGTTGTTTTTTAAAAGTCCATAAGTCTGAGTTCTCCCCAAATCTGATTGACCATCTAATTAATGGGGCCAATTATGGGGATTTTACAAAAATTAAATCTCATTTGAATTGTATGACTCTAAAGAGATAAAAGCTTTTCTTTAAAAGAACCCAAAAAAAGCTAAAATCTGGAAGGTTTATATTGTTGTTGTTAAGATGATCCTATTTGTTTTTAACTGAAAAAGAACATATCATATCAACTGGGAGACAGGCTTTCTATGAAGGAACAGCTACAGATATTATTTCATTTCCTGTCCACAGACATTTGAAATAGCTTAGAAAACACATAATGTTGTTCAATTTGTTGTAAATGATAAACCTTTTATGTTTGATTTTTTTTTTTTTGGTCACATTTGGATCAAAATGATAACAGATATAGTGCAATCAGATAATGAGATTCTGGAAATTAAGCTGACTTTGTGGCAGCAGAAAATAACTGACCTCTATTTTCATCCTGTTTTTGCTATGAATGATTTCCAGCTCAGATGCAAGAATTGTGCAGGCAAAGCCAAGGGCAGGAACAGAAGGAAAGCAAATTCATGCCCAGCTTCGTGGCCTCCATAAAGGTTCAGGCTCCTTGGGTGGCCCTCAAGATCTAGCCAGTTCCACACTTCCTTCCTCCTCCCATCTCCTCTTCCCCACTCTCCTGCCAGGCGCCATGCTACAGCAATGACGAGTTACCTAAAATTTTACAAACTTGCTCCATATCTTTGAACATATTTTCCCCCTCATTGATTTATCTATTTATTTTTTAGAATGGTCTTCCCAATTAACCACCTTGTCTTCCAGGCAAATTTCAATTCATCCCTTAGAATTTTACTCAGGCATGACTTTCTCCTCTGTCAGACCTTCCTAGATTCCACTTCCCTATAACATCCCATGACTCTTTCTGTTACTTATACATCTAGCTTTGCATGTGCTATCCTATATTATAATTATCTGTTTACATTTCTGTATCATACATTTCTGTGTCTTATATATCTTGTGCTTAACACAGTACTTGGCACGTAGTACTCAACAAGTGTTTTTGTGAAATAAGTTAATGAATGGATGCTTGAACAAATTAATGGATGAAGGTATGTGATTTTATTTTCCTAGTTCTTGATCAGCATCACTGAAAAAACAATTTAGAATATAAAAGGGATAACTTTAGAAATTACTTAACCAATCTCTCACTCATGCAAGCATCCTTTCTACAGCATCTTTACCAATGGCTCAACTAACTTGAACATCTCTAGGAAGCAATCTCTACTTTCTGAGTAAATGTATTCTACTTTTGGATAGTTTTCATTTTATAAGGTTTTGTTTATTAGTACTGTTTATCTGAAATGTGCTTTCTTGTAATTTTTATCTATTTATTCTAGATTTTGTTTCTGTTATATTTTCTTAATGTTACTCCTAAAATGCAATATTGACACTTAAACCTGAAGAGTTATTACCACATATGTACACTATTAGTTTAAACGATACCCACCTAGGTGGGCAAAATGAGATCTCCTGGCACCAACACTGCTGCTGCTGCTGCTAAGTCGCTTCAGTCGTGTCCGACTCTGTGCGACCCCATAGACGGCAGCCCACCAGGCTCCCCCGTCCCTGGGATTCTCCAGGCAAGAACACTGGAGTGGGTTGCCATTTCCTCCTCCAATGCATGAAAGTGAAAAGTGAAAGTGAAGTCACTCAGTTGTTTCTGACTCCTAGCGACCCCATGGATTGCAGCCCACCAGGCTCCTCCGTCCATGGGATTCTCCAGGCAAGAGTACTGGAGTGGGGTGCCATTGCCTTCTCCAGGCACCAACACTGGATCTCACCTTTTCATGTCAAGCTCTTCCACAATCTCACATGGCCACTTTGTCTTCAACTTTGTTGACAAGGAAAAACATGGAAGTCCTATGCAGAGGAAGACACAGACTCCGCTCTAGTCATAAAGCACTTTTAATTAATTCCCTGAATCAAAAAATAATTCTCACAGTCCTATTCTATATTCTATGCAATTGCCTATTAAGGGTTTACATAGGGCTTCCCTTGTGGCTCAGCTGGTAAAGAATCTGCCTACAATATGGGAGACCTGGGTTCGATCCCTGGGTTGGAAAGATCCCCTGAAAAGTGGAAAGGCTACCCACTCCAGTATTCTGGCCTGGAGAATTCCATGGACTGTATAGTCCATGGGGTCGCAAAAAGTCGGACACGACTGAGTAACTTTCACTAGGAAACATTAGCCTGAATTCAGTAATCTCATAAACACCCCCACCCCCCACACACACATGCATGCATGTATGTATGTGCATACAGGGGCTCAGCCTTTTAAAACAATCCTGGGTTTGTCTTGAGGATTTTTATTCTAGGAAGTTCCATAGGCTTGCCTCAGTCTCTTCTCCCACATATATAAGGAGATGAATGTCTCCCAAACCACACACTGCTCACTGAATACCAATAAAACAGCCACAGTTGAAAGTGATCAACTATAAGCTTACATTTACAAAGATTACAGAGAAAAATCTTTGGATTCCTCACAAACACAGTAAATCCTTCACCCTTTACCCTTTTCTTTCTTATGGGTTAAGATGGGTACCATCTGATGTGAAAATCACTGGTCTCTATCTGCTGGTATTTCTTCTGTAGACATGAAGTATCAAATATTTGCTTTCTTATTCTTTGAGTTTCAGGGAGAAGAATTTTTTCAGAAACAATTCTATGACATAAAGCAAAGGGGTTACTATTGATAAGATTTCGTATTAATCAACTTGTATTAACAGAAACTGCTTCACATGCTATAACCAGTTAACGAATAATCAAAAAATGAAGAAAAACGTTCACTTAATATGATACTAAAATTTTACTGATCTTTAGTGTTTGCAGAAACTTAGAGCCAGAAGGGGCTATCGTGATTTAATTTAACCTGGAACACTAAGAATTATTTATAAGTCCCAGTCACTCTGTGCCAGGCACTGTACTAGTCATTTACACATTATTTTCTTATTTAATCCCTATGAAATACTATGAGGTAGATACTGGTGTTATCTCCATTTCTCAGGTAAGGAAACTGAGGCCCAGCAAGTGTGTGTGACTTTCTCAAATCCACACAACTGCTAAGTGGAAAAACTGCCTCTTCACTTCCGTCCTGCCCTGTCTTCTCACCTGTTCTGTCTTTTTAATTCTAGAGAAAGGGAAACTGAAGCCTAGAGATGATGAGCTATTTTTCCCAGGTTGCACGGCTACCCAATGGCAGAGTCAGAGCTATAAGCCTTGCCTCCTGACACCTAACCTAGTACCCTTTCTATGGCTTCCAGCCTGTAAGCTCTTCAGGGAGATAGAACATGTTCCCAGCAGTTAAATCAATATGCTTCAACAAAAATGAAAAACAAAAGTTGAGCAGGAAGTCAACTTGGTTTTGTCTTGCAAAGCTTATTCATTAAAAGGAAAAAAAGCAAATCTTCTGTCCCTTAAAATAGCCTTTTCTGAGTACGCTGCCACATAATGGACATACTCAGGCAGATGGAAGCGGGTCGATAGTGGGGCGCAGAACAACCATCTTCGCACAGAAGATGATTCAATAGGCTTGAGCTCACTGGCTGCTTTAGGCACTGGTTATGTGGTACATCCATTACTAGGGAAAAGCTAAGAGCAGTTTCAAGTATCATTCTCAATAAGCCCAGAGAAAAATACTATCTATTAAAAATAAGACAGTGTGTTTTGGCTGCTGTTCTAGATGCTCAAATGTTGGTCGATATTTAAGTAAGGCAGAGTGAGGTTCTTTGGAAGGGATTTAAATACATGTTTCACAGAATCCAGAAGTCAACAGTTAGTTGCTGGGTTTATCCAGGGTTGGTGCAGGTCACGAATGAAAATAGATGAACTGGGCTTCAGATTGAATCCCTAACGGTTTCATATTATGTCCAATTTGTACTCCCATTTATCTCCGATTTGTTCAGCCCATTTGTCTACGTTTTGCAGTCTCTTGCCACCAAACACAGATCACGGCATATAGTAGGTGCTCCATAATTGCAGATTCGAAGACTGATGCGGGGGGCGGCTCAAATTATCAAGGTTTGAAGGGCTGGACCCTGGTTTTTAGAAGGACTTGAGAAACATAAAAGAGGACATAAAGGAACTATCTGCTCTTTTATGAGGCTCTTGGAATGAAACACAAGAAAGTGTGCAAGTATTATTTGCTGGCTTTTGCATTGTTTTTTCCCTCCATACACTGGGTAACCACATCTCCAAGCAGATCTGTGGGTAGTACTCTGTCCTTGGCTCCAGATATGAAATCCTGAGGTTTCATTTACAGTGTGTGAGCTGATTAACTCTATGTCTCGATATGGTTTTGGGAAAACTGTAGCATGATCTTTGCCAAGTTCGCAATCCTATAGAAGTGCTTTCCATTCCCCTCCACCCCCGCCCTGCTAACTGCCTAGCTATAGAGCCAGCAGGGCCACAGGTAGTCCTAACTAAGGAAGGAAACCTCTTCCAACCAATTTTAATCTGTCTTCACTCAAGGGCAGACAGCGGTCAGAGAGAAGCTCATCTCCTGAGATAGATGGAAACAGCAACTGAGCCCTTTGGCATCATCCATTCTTCATCTAGATGTCCCCTTGGTTCATTCTTCCGTAAAGACATTTCCTGCACATCATTTATAAACTCGAGAGGGAGGCAATTGATCAGAGGAGTTGTTCCAGTATTCCAGGGAGGACAGCTGGATTTAAAATAACCTTAAAATCTACCCACAGCTGCCCATTTCTCAGGGCTGTTTTGAGAAGAAAAGGTCACTGATGAAACCTTAAAGCAAGTAAATGTTACCTTGCTTCCAAAGAGTTCACACATTAATTCCCTGAATTTTATTGCTCAGAAGCAATAAAACAATCCTTAAACAAAACCCTAGTAAATGTCACAAGTACAGACTTCCCTGGTTTTCCTGGCACTCCTCTCCCAGCCTCTTCCGACATTAACCCAGCAAAGCATGCTTTCAGACTTTGCCCTTTAAACTCCATACAGAAATGAAAAATATTTCTGGGCTCTTGGGGCTACCAATTCAGGGCTAAAGGACCAGCTTATAAGGAGGGGTTAGTAGACTGAAGGAAAGTGTGTGAAGCTAGGTATTAAAGAGGGTCAGCCTTGGCACTGCCACTTTTTACTCTGTGCTCTGTAGCATGTCAACTGCCCTCTCTGGGCCCCAGTTTTCTCTTCTATAAAAGGAAGGAGGTTGAGATAGATGCTTTCTGAGATCCTTTTGAGTGACAAAAATTCATGATTCATCATCATTTCTGACTTTCTTAAGATGATGGTATCAGAAGAGCAAATTAAATCAAAATAGTTTTATTTGTAGCAAGATTACCAATTTCTAGAGAGTTGGATATGAACCAGCACTATCATAAATTTCTCTAAGAAAAGCAGAAGCTGTTTGTTTGGCATTATAACTGCAAAAACATGTGCTAATCAAAATGTCATTTCCTCTCAGTAATTAAAGCCTTCACAAAAAAAAAACCCCAACTGCAGCCAAAATTGCCTGGCATCAGAGACTGTGGGATGGAGTAGTGTAAAGACTACAGGGTTGGAGCTGAGAGTTTGGAGTTCAAATTATGGCTCCGCCACTTACTAGCTGGGTGACTTTGGGGACACCACTTAATTCCTCTGGGACTCAGTTTACTTATTTGTAAAATAATATCCATATGTTCAGATTGTTGTAAGAACTAAATTAGATAATGTACCTAAATACCCTGGCAAGGAACAGATGCTCAATGAATTAGGCCCTTCCTCTTCCCACCTACTCCCTCAATATAATTCATAAGAAACCCAGTTCCTGCTCTGCAGAAATGTATAATCTAATGATCAAATAAACAATAATACACCTGAGAACAATTAGGCAAGAGTGTCAGATAGCAGATGAGCAATAAAGACCCAAAGGGATTCCAAAAAGGCTAAAGTGATCATGGAAGCTTATTAGAGGAGGTAGGATTTATAGATGATACTGCATTTTTGTCTTTGCATTTAAAAAATGTATGCAGAGAGATTTTTACTCTCAGTGTACAGATGAGGAAATGAGCTCAGAGAAGGTAAGTGACTTGTCTGAAGTCACACAGCTTCTTGTGGGAAGAACTGGAACTTGAATCCAGGGTTTCTGGTTCCAGACGCAGTGCTTATTCCAAAGAAGAGGCTAAGCCTGGGTGGGTAGAGAGGATTTGATTAGGGAGTATGAGGCAGGAGGTACAGCAGGAAAAGAGACAGAGATATGGCAATATTTGTCATCAGATCAGAACTACCTCATCTTCTCACCACCAATTCCATCAACCCAGATGTATCCACTTTGCCTTCCTTCTTACAGTAATAGGTAATATGCTCTTTTTTTTATCCAAGCTCAAAGACTAGATTCCCACCCATCTCACCTTTGAAGGGCCCTGTGCCCGCAATTTTCTTGTTTCTCACTTCTCAATTTCCCTCCCTATTCATAGAACGACTTTTCAGAATGGTTTTCTGCAATTGCTGTATTTATTCCCTCATTCCCTTCCTCTATTCTCAGGTTCCCAATTCCACCACTCAACTGAAACTGCAATTATCAAGGCCAATGGGGCCCGCTATCTTTGCCATCCTTCTCAGTTTTGATCTTTATTCATCTTTTAGCAGTATCTTATGGCTGATTACTCCTCCTTTCTGAAACCTCTTTCTTCCATAGGCCTCTAGAAATTCATGTTCTGCTGTTTTTTCCCCTTATTTGGCTGCTACTTGCGCTTCCCTAGTGGCTCAGACAGTAAAGAATCTGCCTGCAATGCAGGACACCTGGGCTTGATCACTCATTGGAAAGATCCCTTGGGGGAGTCCATAGCCACCCACTCTAGTATTCTTGCCTGGAGAATCCCCATGGATAGAGAAGCCTGACAAGCTATAGTCCACAGGGCACAAAGAGTTGGATACGACTGAGTGACTAACACTTTCTCAGTCTTCTTTGATGACTCCCCTTTCTTCCTTGCTTGACTTCTTTTTTTTGTTTGTTTGATTTTAATTCATTTATTTTAATTGGAGGCTAATTACTTTACAATATTGTTGTGGTTTTGCCATATATTGACATGAATCAGCCATGGGTGTACATGTGTTCCCCACCCTGAACTCCCTTCCCACCTCCCTTCCCATCCCATCCCTCAGGGTCATCCCAGTGCACCGGCCCTGAGCACCCTGTCTCATAGATGGAACCTGGACTGGCAATCTGTTTCACACATGATAATATACATGTTTCAATGCTATTCTCTCAAATTATCCCACCCTCGCCTTCGACCACAGAGTCCAAAAGACTGTTCTTTACACCTGTGTCTCTTTTGCTGTCTCGTGTATAGGGTCATCGTTACCATCTTTCTAAATTCCATATATATGCATTAGTATACTGTATTGGTGTTTTTCTTTCTGGCTTACCTCACTCTGTATAATAGGCTCCAGTTTCATCCACCTCATTAGAACTGATTCAAATGTATTCTTTTTAATGGCTGAGTAATATTTCATTGTGTATAGGTACCACAGCTTTCTTATCCATTCATCTGCTGATGGACATCTAGGTTGCTTCCATGTCCTGGCTATTATAAACAGTGCTGCGATGAACATTGGGGTACATGTGTCTCTTTCAATTCTAGTTTCCTCGGTGTGTATGTCCAGCAGTGGGATTGCTGGGTCATATGCTTGCCTGACTTCTAAATGTTGGAGGATGAAGGCTCAATCCTTGGCTCTTATTATTCTGAATTGTGTCCTCTCAAATTCATACGTTGAAGCTTTAACACCAACTACCTCAGAATATGACTGTGTTTGGAGACAGGATCTTTAAAGAGATAATTAAGTTAAAACGAGGCCTTTGGTATAGGCCTTAATCCAGTCTGACTTGTGTCCTTATTAGAAGAACTTTGGACACATAGGGACACGGAGGGCACACGTGCACAGAGGAAAGGCCATGTGAGGACGCAGCAAGCAAGTGGCATCTACAAGCCAAAGAGGGAGGCCTCGGGAGAAACCAACCCTGCCGACACCTTGATCTTGTACTTCTAGCTCCCACAACTGAGAGAAAGTAAATATTTGTTATTTAAGCCACCCCATCTGTCATTCTTTGCTATGGTAGCCCTATTAAATGGATACAGATACCTTCTCTTCTCTGTTTTCATTGCCTATACTCACCATCTTTCTGATTTCATTTAATCCCATGGCTCTAAATACCATCTATTTGCTGACAAGTCCCAAGTTCATATCTCTAGCCTACCCATTTCTTGCAGCTAACTACTTATGTCACATCTCCAGTTGGAGGTCTAAGAGGCATCTTTAATCTCACCTGGCAGAAACAGTATTTTCTTCCTCCAAGACCCACACTTTTAATCACTGTATTAAATTAGAGCTATTTCCTCATATGCCTCTATTAATGTGAGCTGTGACTACATTATTAGTTTTTCCTTTGGTCTATTTGTTTTTGTTCTTATCAAAATACTGGTGACTCACACTGTACTTGAGATATTTTTCACTTGGAGTGCTGTCAGGACAAATAATCCTCATGATGTATTTTGGCAATTGACTTTTTAAAACCTAAATGCAGTTCTTTTACTTTATCCTTGTTAAATTTCATCTTCTTTGGTTTTGACCTATCCTTATAGCATGTCAAGATTTTGAAACTCAGTTCTGTCATCTGTTACGTTACTCTCTCCTTTATCTTTGTGTCATTTTACAAACTTGACAAACATCTAAGTCTTACAAAAACAAGTTGAGTAGGGCAAGATCATGAAGAGTGTTCTGGGGCACTCTAATAGAGAGCCCCTCCTCCCAAATTGTCCTCCATCCAATGTACACTCTGGCTATAACTACCCAGGCAGTTGCAGATGGAGCTAACTAAACCACCATCTCGCCCTTATATCACCACCTTGTTCTCTAGGTTGTCATATGAGATTTTGTCCAATGTCTTGCTGGAACCCAAATATCACAGAATGATGGCAGAGTGGTAGCAGTGAGAAAGGAAAAGAAGAGAGAGAGACAAGGTCTCTTAAAAGAATATGAATAGGATGGCATTTGGATATGAGGAGAGAGGAGAGACACTCAAGCACAGTGCAGAGTCTGCACCCTGACATCTCATGGATTGCAAATGTGGGCTTTATTTTTTGTTCTACACAGAGATCTTTTAAATGTGATAGGTTCCCTGACGACACCAATACCTCTCAATAGCATTATGCTGAGTACGAAAGAGTATATACTGCATGATTCAATGTATATGAAACTCTGGAACATGAAATTTAATCTATGGTGGAAAAAATCAGATCAGCATTTATCTTGGGTAGAGAGATTTGACTAGGAAGAAGCACAAAGGAACTTTCTGAAGTGATGGAAATGTTTTATATCTTTCGCAAATACTTTCTCCCATTCAGTAGGCAGACTTTTCATTTTGTTGACAGTTCCCTTTGCTGTGCAAAAGCTCTTCAGTTTGCTATAACCCCGTTTGTTTACTTTTGCTTTTGTTCTTTGCCTGAGGAGACATATCAAAAAAATTTTTTTTCTAAGAACGTATCACCTACATTTTCTTCTACAAGCTTCATGGTTTCAGATCTTACATTTAACTATCTAATCCACTTGGACTTTATTTTTGTGCGTGGTATGAGAGAGGAGTCCAGTTTGACTTTTTTACACACAGTCTTCTGAATGAATGATAGGATTCTTTCTTAAGGGCTTGAGTGAAAGATGTTGTCAAGATCAGTAGTCTTGATGGGTGGTAAATAGGAGAACAGTGTTAACCTTGACAGAAACAGGGAAGTTGAACTGGGATTTGGGGAAAAGAGTAGACAGACAGTAAGATGTGTCCAGTTTTAAGCAAGTAGAGTCGAGATAATGACTGCTTATTTGAGTTGCAACCTGCACTAGGCAGGCTTCTCAGGAGGCTCAGTGGGTAAAGAACCCACCTGCCAACACAGGGAGAAGCGAGTTTGATCCCTGGGTTGAGAAGATCCCCTGGAGGAGGGCATGGCTACCTACTCCAGTATTCTTGCCTGGAGAATTCCATGGATAGAGGAGCCTGGTGGGTTACAGTCCATGGGGTCACAAAGAGTTGGACACGACTGAGCATGCACACACTAGACATCTGAAGACAGGAAAGTGAAGTTGACTGCAGACATCAAGGCTGGACAAAGTCTAGAAGATTCCCCTTTAAATAGGTGATAGGTGGAACCATAAGAGTGGGTGAGAGCCTTGAAGTAGTTGGTAGAGAGATGAGCAGATGTTCAAGGCGTGAACCTCAAAGAGTCTCCACAAGTTGGAAAGAAGAGAAAAAAGACGTAAAGAAGCAGGAGTATGTCCTCAAAACCAGGAGAAGAGAGTGTGTTAAGGAAAGAGTTGTGAATAAACAGAAGTTTCTGGAAGTATAACACAGAAAAGTGGTCGTCACCTGCTTGTCAAGTCATAGACCATAAAATGCAAACAAGGGCTTCTGACAGCCTTTGTTTGACCTGCTTACTCCTCTGGGTTGCAGGTTTTTGTATGGCAGCCAGGCCACAGTCTGTCATGTGTAAACCAAAGTGTCGTGTTCTTTAGGCAACAGAATCATCCGTTTGCAATCACAGTTCTGGTAGTCCTACTATGGTTGAAGCAATATATACTATCATAGGAAAGACAAATAAAATGTCTTCTTCATACCAGGCAATACTTTGGGAGAACTAGGGGGAAGATAAGTGATAAGCTCTTAAACTTTTCATATTTCTTTTCATTGTAAAGTGACTTGGCATTTTACTGCTTTTGAAATCAACACTATATTTGACATTAGTTTATAGATATGGGACTAGAATGATATTTAGTTATATTATGAAAAAGTGAAAGTGTTGATAATCACTGTCGTGTCCAACTCTTTGTGACCCATGGACTTAGCCCAACCAGGCTCCTCTGTCCATGGGATTCTCCAGGCAAGAATACTGGAGTGGGTTCCCATGCCTTCCTCCAGGGGATCTTCTCAACTCAGGGATCACATCCAGGTCTCCTGCATTGCAGGCATATTCTTTGCCATCTGAGCCACCAGGGAAGCCCCATATTATACTATATTGTATTCCTAAAATCCATGACTGAGTTACATTAAATCTCCCAAATTCCATAGTATGATGAATGAAAATGGTCTAAACCAATGTAGCACAATAATTTAAAAACTGTTTACTTTTCATTTTTTAAATTAAAGTATAGCTGATTTACAATGTTATGTTAAAAACCTGTCTTTTAAAAATGACAACTTTAAAACAATGTTACACTGGAGACATATAGTTATTTGAAAGCCTTTGATTATACTAATATATTAATGCAATTGGTTGTTCTGGGAAATAATAGGGTCCTGATCTGTCCTCAGTGTCAAATTTTCTGTTTGACACCAGTTATACATTGATATTAATATTAAAGAAATAGATAAGAAAATCCACATTTAATCTTTAAAAAACTATATTAATTCCCCAATCATCATTATTACCCAAAATTCCTCTTAAAAATGCTCTTAGCAAATGTATTTCCAGAAACTCATGACATTGCACTTGGGATTTCCTCTGTTCATAAGTTTAGCAGGCTACTGGTTTATCTGCTTAGCAAACAAAGCCACTGAAAGGCTTTTGCAAGTTCCATCTATTCTGCTGTTACCACTTTTCACTAGGCTGCCTAGCTTGCTTCTTTAAGTCTAACTTAAATGTTCCAAATGTTAGCAGTTTTCATGCACAGTTTCCAAGTGATAAGATCTATAAAAATTTCAGAATTCATATACAGAATCAAATTCTTAAGACGCACCCAGAGACCAAGCTATTCAACTTTTCCGAATGCCAGGGACAAGGATTTGTTTACTCACTGACAAATTTCAGTCAATTGTCCAGGTATCTTTTGTTTTCCTTCTAAAAGATGGGTAAATATACCATAAGACAAAGAAAAATGTGTGCCTTAATCACTAATATGCCTACAGTTTATTTCTCATGGGCACTATTTTAGAATTGAAAGTAAACGGCTGTATTTAAGTAAATAAAATTTATCATTGTTACAAACAGTATGTCTTGAGGTAAACCAGAGATCTCCTTCAGCATGCTGCAAAATTAAGTATAAACTGGTAAATGATGGCAGATGAGAACAAGTGACAAAACATCAAAAAGCTTCATCACAAACCTGACTCCCACCACCGAAGTATTTTGACATGAGCTGACATCTTTTTCATCTTGAATAGTATTAAAAGTTGTTTAATTAGGATCGCACAGTTTGCTTCAAATTTAAATCCAGTGAAGCTCTTGTTGTATAGTGACTTGTAAAAGATTTTCACAACAAGGTAAGCTGTAATCACCTGATCTTGAAAAGGAAGAGATTTCAAGAGAGTCTTCTATCCACGAATGAAAACATAAATTATATTCTTTTGTATGTGAATCATCCATCTTCTTTTAAACTTCATTTATTATACGCTCTCTAACCTATTGTAGTAGTTCAATCTCTCGTGGACGTCTTTGTTTTCACGTACATTCAACTCTTGATTACCTCAATTCAGCAATACCATTGAACAAATATTTATTGAACATTTGCAAATGGGGCAGCTAATCTCAAACCAGTTTAAAAAATAATTCAGAGTTGGTTGAGTCATATGTTATGATTTTATTGTAAAAATACCTTGATTTGTATAGTGCTTTATAATTTTCAGAGTACTTTCACCTACATTATCTCATTTGATTTTATGCAGATTCACTTCCCTACTTAGAGGAGGCTGATTTGGCTTAGGCTGATTGATATTAATATTAATTTGCATTCACTAAGCACATACGGGCTGAACAGCAGGAGCAGGCTGCTGCCGGAGTGTGCTGGGGGGAACGGGATGCTTATCTGCGATTACAGCTCCGAGCTGGACAATAGTACTGATGCACATAATAAGGCAGTAATGACCACACACACACACTGGCATATATGCTTTCATTTATTTTTCCATTGCTATTAACCACGGAAACAGGCATTTTGGAGGTTTAAAATGGATGGCTAATTATGACGGGCAAATAGGATGGCATAATAATTGTGTTTGGATGAGTCACTCACTCGAGATCCAGTAGTTGAGGAAACCTTTGTGACGATCAGTATTGACTCCGGAAAAAGAATTGAAATGGAAATGCACAAAGTAACCACAGAGAAGACTCCAGCGTCAGCTCAGAGAGTGGAGGCTGACGGCAGCAAATCCATTAGCAGAGGAGCTTTAGAAACGGATTTTAGCCAAATAAGCGGCAGCAGCCATTTTACCTCTGGAAGCACGCTTACACTTGGGTTTCACTGGGAGGGCAATACGAGGTGCCCAGAGAATCCCAACATAGCTTTTGGAGGCTGGCTTTGAATTCCAGCTCTTGGATTTGTTAACTATGAGATTCAGCTGCCCTAGCCGTAAAAAACAAAAACAAAAACCCCACCAGTTCACTCATCCCAGGATTGTTCTGGGGATTCTAGAAGATAATGCGTATAAAGCACTCACCCCAGGCCCTGGCACATAATAAGTACTCAATCAGATCAGATCAGTCGCTCAGTCGTGTCCATCTCTTTGCGACCCCACGAATTGCAGCACGCCAGGCCTCCCTGTCCATCACCAACTCCCGGAGTTCACTGAGACTCACGTCCATCGAGTCAGTGATGCCATCCAGCCATCTAAATGATATCTATTACTTGTAGTAGTTTTTAAAAAATTATCTTAACTCATCACTTATCCCCTTGGGGAGAACCACCCATGCTGTCATGTCCAAGGCAGCTATCTGGAAACAGTGGCTGTAGCAGGCACTGGATGGTCTGGGCAGCAGGTATACAGGGACAGGTAACTAGAAATGAAGAAAGGCCAGGTTCATTACCCTTAAGCAGAGAGTGAGCTTACAAGAGATAGGAGTTTGAGCAGACTAGCCAGCAGAAGCAATCTGACAGAGGCAGGAAGCCAACCTCACTGCTTGCTATGGAATGATGAGACAGCAGGGGGAGAGGCCTTGTCTTGCCTCTAAGTGTGGATCACAGGAGTTTCCACATCCATGGCAGATCTCCCTGAGTCTCCTCCAGCTGTCAGAAGTGGACCATGGGTTTGTAACCTCAGCAGCCTAGAAAGGCAGGAGAGGACCAGAAAGGCTCTAAGCATGGAAAAAAGAAATTTAAACAAGGAACCAAAGTAGCAAGGCAGCCTGACTTGACTGACTGGGGCTTCTATCAGGAGAGGAACATATGCAAGTGACATGCAAGGGGAGAGTCTCTTAGAAACAAAGAGGCCATAAGATCAGAATCAATGGCACATGTGGTGGTCTTTCTGGATTAACACAATGCCTTCTGAACAGAGAGGAAACAGGATAGGTTACTTCAACTTTCTTCAGATGGTGAAGTTTCTATTAATCTTTTCATGGCCAAGATCCTTTTGGAAATCCAATGAAAGCTATGTATTCTCCCAGGAAAGGAGGAGATGTACTCCTACCCACAATATGTCATTAATACATGCAATTTCAAGAGGTTTGTAGACCACATTAATTTTAGATTAAGAATCTCTGCTATCCAAGGAGATAGGTTAGACTGGAATTGGTATCATAAAATGTGCTGTGAGTTCCAAATTTCAAGAGATAACAAAACAGCTGTCCAGTGTTTAGCTCAGCACTGAAGAAATGGGGAGCAGCTAGTTAAACTTTCTCATCAGTAACTGGGACCTGACAGTCCCTAGCAACAGTGCCATTTCATTACCAGACAACCCCAAGTTTCCACCAAAGGAACCATGCTATTTCTAGCGAATGTCTCGTGGGTCCAAAAACTGTTAGTTGCTCAGTCGTGTCCGACTTTTTGCGATCCTGTGGACGGTAGTCCATCAGGCTCCTCTGTCCATGGAATTCTCCAGGAAAGAATACTGGAGTGGGTAACCATTCCTTTCTCCAGGAGATCTTCCAATTCATGAGTTCTAAGGCCATTCTTGTAGTATTCCCTGGTGGCTCAGAGGGTAAAGCGTCTGCCTGCAATGCAGGAGACCTGGGGTCGATCCCTGGGTCAGGAAGATCCCCTGGAGAAGGAAATGGCAACCTGCTCCAGTACTCTTGCCTGGAAAATCCCATGGACAGAGAAGCCTGGTAGACTACAGTCCATGGGATCGCAAAGAGTCGGACATGACTGAGCGACTTCACTAAGGGCCATTCTAAGAAGGAGGCATAAAAGAAGAGTGAAACTCCAGAAAAGTCATCTTCCCTGTTGGGCAAGAGATGGTTTCAGAATTTCAGCTCACAGTCTGTTATTTACCTCTTAACATCTCCACACTTTGACTATGAAGAATTCATATTGGGCCCCAGAGCCACCATTTATTCTATGACCTACCTTTCCCATCCCCAGCTCTGCCTCCAGCACAGGCTCTATGGGGAAGACGGAAGAGCACTAGTTGAGCACTTCAATGGTCACAAATCGAGTCACCGCCATAAATAATGGAATATTTCTTGTTTGGACACTTTCAAGTTCCACAGCTCCAGAAATAGCAATTTAAATGACTTAATTTTCTTCTCCATTGACTTTAATGAAGATCTTCTTAGATTCAGCCATCTGGCAAACGTAAACTCTCAAATAGTGCTGCAAGTGTTTGACTTGGGCCAAGAATGTCTGAGCAATGGACTTTGGTTATGCAACTGAAATATGAATTTGGATTAAATGCTCTCACGACAAAGCCCTCAAAGGTTAGGTGCTCATTTTAAAAGTTAGCACACTCCAGTACAATTGCAGTGGCATTTCAAACCCTGAAGCTGATGGACCTGAAGCCCATAGATGTTTACATTTCTTTTGATTTGGTTTTATTCTTCCCTCAAGGACACCTTTAATATCCAACTACCACCCTGGGATGCTTGGATACTGGACTTCTTTCCTTTCTTCCCCTGGTGGCTGAGCAAACCAAACATAGTCTTAAGTGAGTCTTGAAAGTGTCACGTGTGAGTGCCAACAGGCTCTGGGACCTTCCCAGCCACATGACCTCATTTTATGCCAGTGAACACCTGAGCTCAGAGATGGGAAACACTGACTCTGGGAAATCTGGAGGCTGGACATGAAAGGGCAAGGCTAAACAACGGTATGGTAAGGATGAAAGTGGGTGTCAAAAAGCACTCAGGACATAGAAATGGAAGTTCTCAGCCCAGAATCACAGCCTGATTTCAGATTTAAGGTTATGATGTCAGTTTTCTTGGAGGGAAGACATTGATAGCTTAATAGTCCAAAATCGTCTGGGATGGGCATCAGTTCAGTTCAGTTCAGTTCAGTAGCTCAGTCATGTCCGACTCTTTGCGACCCCATGAATAGCAGCACGCCAGGCCTCCCTTTCCATCACCAACTCCCGGAGTTCACTGAGACTCAAGTCCATCGAGTCAGTGATGCCATCCAGCCATCTCATCCTCTGTCGTCCCCTTCTCCTCCTGACCCCAATCCCTCCCAGCATCACAGTCTTTTCCAATGAGTCAACTCTTCGCATGAGGTGGCCAAGGTGCTGGAGTTTCAGCTTCAGCATCATTCCCTCCAAAGAAATCCCAGGGCTGATCTCCTTCAGAATGGACTGGTTGGATCTCCTTGCAGTCCAAGGGACTCTCAAGAGTCTTCTCCAACACCACAGTTCAAAAGCATCAATTCTTCAGCGCTCAGCCTTCTTCACAGTCCAACTCTCACATCCATACATGACCACAGGAAAAACCATAGCCTTGACTAGACAGACCTTTGTTGGCAAAGTAATGTCTCTGCTTTTCTGCTATCTAGGTTGGTCATAACTTTCCTTCCAAGGAGCAAGCATCTTTTAATTTCATGCCTGCAGTCACCATCTGCAGTGATTTTGGAGCCCCCCAAAATAAAGTCTGACCCTGTTTCCACTGTTTCCCCATCTATTTCCCATGAAGTGATGGGACCAGATGCCATGATCTTCGTTTTCTGAATGTTGAGCTTTAAGCCAACTTTTTCACTCTCCACTTTCACTTTCATCAAGAGGCTTTTTAGTTCCTCTTCACTTTCTGCCATAAGGGTGGTGTCATCTGCATATCTGAGGTTATTGATATTTCTCCTGGCAATCTTGATTCCAGCTTGTGTTTCTTCCAGTCCAGTGTTTCTCATGGTGTACTCTGCATATAAGTTAAATAAGCAGGGTGACAATATACAGCCTTGACGTACTCCTTTTCCTCTTTGGAACCAGTCTGTTGTTCCATGTCCAGTTCTAACTGTTGCTTCCTGACCTGCATACAGATTTCTCAAGAGGCAGATCAGGTGGTCTGGCATTCCCATCTGTTTCAGAATTTTCCACAGTTTATTGTGATCCACACAGTCAAAGGCTTTGGCATAGTCAATAAAGCAGAAATAGATGTTTTTCTGGAACTCTCTTGCTTTTTTGATGACCCATCAGATGTTGGCAATTTGATCTCTGGTTCCTCTGACTTTTCTAAAACCAGCTTGAACATCTGGAAGTTCACGGTTCACATATTGCTGAAGCCTGGCTTGGAGAATTTTGAGCATTACTTTACTAGTGTGTGAGATGAGAGCCATTGTGCAGTAGTTTGAGCATTCTTTGGCATTGCCTTTCTTTGGGATTGGAATGAACACTGACCTTTTCCAGTCCTGTGGCCACTGCTGAGTTTTCCAAATGTGCTGGCATATTGAGTGCAGCACTTTCACAGCATCATCTTTCAGGATTTGAAATAGCTCAACTGGAATTCCATCACCTCCACTAGCTTTGTTCATAGTGATGCTTTCTAAGGCCCACTTGACTTCACATTCCAGGATGTCTGGCTCTAATTTTCATTAAAAGCTTTGTTGCATTTTCTGTGTTTTCTATGTTGACCTTAAGAGGACATTAACAAAACCTTGTCATGTATTCATTTAAATGTAATGACAATTTAGATTAACTATTGTTTAACATTCTCCTTTAGTAATTGTAAAATGAATTGTTATTTAATCACAAGTTTGCCCTGGGGCTAAACTAATAATAAGTATAGCCTGAAAATCCCCCTCACTTGCAGGCATTCTCAGAGCATTAGGCCACAAGTTTCAAAATCAATCTTCCTGACTGGTGTCAACAAGAGTGACATAATTGTCAGCAAGGACCAGCATCTGTCTACCCTGGCATGTTAAGAAAAACTCAGAAGCACCCAGATGTCTTGACTGGACAGGAATGGTCTGGAACACCCAGAGAAAAGGAGGTGAGACCAAACACAGACTTGCATACTTTTGCTCTCAAAATAGAACCCCCTTTTGTGCATTGACGTGATACCATGACTCCTGGGAGTCTGTGGGTTTTGATTTGACCACGCTTTTCTCCTCTTTACCTCTCCCACGACAAACACGTGAATGGTTACAGACTGATTTTTTTTTTAACAAAAATATTAGAAGATACAGTGATGTCTACAATAGCCTGTGTTTACTCAGCCCTTATGGTATGCTGGGCACTGTTCTGCATGCTCTACATGTTGGCATCATCCTGCTTAATCCTCATGATGACTGTCTGAAGCATGCACTGTTATGACCTTCAGTTTACAGCCAAGAGGCGCCAAGGTTGTCACCGGCCCAGGGATAAACATTTAGTAAGGTGGCAGATCCAGGGTGTGAAGCTGGGTCTGGCTGGCCTCTCCCACTCATTTCGGAGGGTATTCTGCCTCCTAATCCACAAGTGTATATATAAGTGTTGCTTTGATAGGTTCATATCAGCTCTCCAGATAACAGAGCATCACAATACTACGAGGTCACTGGCCTGAGCATACAGTGTTTCCAAGGGCTTAAAACTTGCATGCTGATCCTCGTTTTACACCATCTACCTTTTGCCCTCACCCTCATGCTTGTGCCCCTCCAACTCATGTGTCTTCATTTGGGATCCAGACAATTCAGTCCACCAGTCTTGAGGCTTTTCTTCCTTTATGAGCTGGGCACTCAGCCTGAGATGTGGTGTGGGGAGAGGAGAGAGATAAGACGGGGCCCAGTCTTTGTCCATGAAAAGCTCTTGTTTTGTCTCGTCTGGATTCTATGAAAGCCCAGTGGATGGATGCCAGAAGCCTGTCTCCAGCACCACTGGTTAGCTACAAGTAACAGTCTGCAGGAACAGGGCAGAGGAAAAGAAGTTTGAAACAGATGCACTAAACACCAGCCCAGAGAGAGCCCAAGGTCACACAGTTGAAGGCACCAAATCCAACTTGTTTTTTTTAAAGCCCTTTTTAAAACAAGGCCATAGGGATTTTTGTCTTCTCCTTCTAGTCTACACAATGAGACCATCTGAAGCATATGAAAATCGTCGACTAGGTCCTTTGCTAATTCTTAGTTTTAAGATGTGGAGATAAACCTCCAGAGAAAGGGTAGGTCTTGGAAACTTGGTCACAAGTCAAATATTCCCCCAAAATGCCTGTAGCTAATCAGAAAAATTCAAGTACAGCCCTTGCTGATTGATAGGCGTGACCAAGCAATTCCCCACACTCTATAATGCGGCCTCCATGCAACCACCCACATATTTGCTGATACCTGGGAGAAGCACAATATAGTTCAAGCTCTGATGGGAGTGAGCGAAAGCTTTGAAAAGGCTGTTTTTTCCACTCCAGAAATAATATATTGCCCATGACCATCATTTTTCAATCTCCCTAAAGAAGCAGCCTTCAAAGACGTAAATAACTACAAGGGGATTTAGAAAGTCAGACCAGAAAGAGCCACAGGCAAAGATTAGTGTCAGGAAGGCTGACAGGTAAATTGTCATTATGGTGTGCTAGGTGAAGAGAAATGTGTGCAGCCTGTCACTAATTTCCCTCACTAATTTCCCTTAACAATGGGGTGGCCCAACCCACATGATCCAACTCCATGGATGAGGAAGAGGGCAAAAATAATAATAATGAGTATAAATCAAGCTTACCGTATCACCAAACATATGATTATTTAACACTTAATGAACACCCATGGTACGCTGGAAGTAGGTTCATTGCAACGATAGCAGCTTATTTTTATTCATAACACTTCATGGAAAGCGAGAAGCACAATATAAGAGTTCAAGTTCACTTCAGGTTTCCAGTTCCTTGGAGGTGGGTGACGTTACTGGGGCCAGGCCAGACTGGTAAAAGCCAATGAAAAAAATCGTTCCCTTCACCTGTTCTTTGCTTCACTGGGACGAAAAAATAAGAGAGGGGCACAAAGAAAAAAGAAAAGACACAAACTTGATACACAGCAAAGTCAATGAGGGGAAATGCCCACCAAATTCAGAAGGGAAAACCACCCCCACGACGAAAAAAAATGGGGTTCTGTATGGAGAAATGTTCGTCCAGCAACCTTGCCTCTGTCTCTGACAGGTGTATCAGGATGAGTGTAAAATTGTGGTCCTGAGTGGAGGAGTCCTGCCATTTCTGCCCTCAGGGAGCCCTGCCGCTCTCTGATCCCCACGGCATCCATGTGCCTGCCATCCCCGAATTCCCAGTGCTCTGAGCCCAGCACAGGGTCTGGCGTGCAGTGGGAGCTCGCGGAACTGCTGTTTACACACCTCCCACTTAGACCGCAGGCAGACCCAAAATGTGTACAGAACCTAAAAATAGGCAATAGCGTTGGCTTTGGGAGCTGGTTTTAATAAGTGTGGGAAGGAGAAGCTAGAAACCACAAAGTGGAGAGCCAACACCTCAGAAAATGGAGAAGAGTCATCTGCAATTCCACCCAGAAATTAACCACTCTTCACATTTTAGTAAAGTCTTTGTTTTTCTCTTGATTTGGATGGTCCATGGGACCGTATCTGTCTTTTTTCACTTTTTTATGGGACAGTGTGTCAAGACTGCACAGGAATAAAGGCGCACCCATCTCTTTAGCATCTCATAGAGCGCCCGGGGCTTCCTGGGTGGCGCTAGTGGTAAAGAACCTGACTGACAATGCCGGAGACAGAAGAGACGCGGGTTTGATCCCTGGGTCAGGAAGATCCCCTGGAAAAGGAGCCTGGCGGGCTACAGTCCATAGGATCACAGAGAGTCGGATATGATTGAAGCGACTTTGCATACACATGCAGAGGGCCTAGAATCCTCAGAGTGGGAAATGACCCCAGAGGTCATGTCATCCAACTCTGTAATATTTCAAATGAGAAAACTGAGGGCCAGAGGGTGGGAAGTGACCTCCCAAGGGTACACAAATAGTAAATATCAGAACCAGCATTTGAAGCCAGTCAGGCCAAGTTCAGATACTTAACCACTACACTGTATGTATGGAAAATGTTTCCTTTTTTTCTCAGGGGAAACAAGACCTGCTTATGAAAGTATGATCTCTAATATTATACAGTAGCACATAAATTTAATGGAGAGAGAGAGAGAAAGGCCAGTCAAGGAGCGCTTGGGCCTGGTAGGTTGGGGATGACTTAGTCCACACATTTAATGCGCAGATGTTTCCTGAGCCAGGTTCTGCAAGTGTAAAGCTATTGGGCTGAGACATTTCAGGCAGGGAGGAAGGTAGAGGAATGGCAGAAGTGGATATGATGAGCCTGTGTGTTTCTGGGGCAGAGTGGAGGTGGGTTGGCTGAAAGGCAGTAGGAGCATTCACATCCTCACTCCCTCATTCAACTCACATTTATTGAGCAGCTATTAAGTCTAAGGCACTGTAATGGGCAGTTCAGTTCAGTCACTCAGTCATGTCCGACTCTTTGTGACCCCATGGACTGCAGCACGCCAGGCTTCCCTGTCCATCACCAACTCCTGGAGCTTGCTCAGACTCATGTCCATCGAGTCGGTGATGCCATCCAACTATCACATCCTCTGTTGTCCCCTTCTCCTCCCACCTTCAGTCTTTCCAGCATCAGGGTCTTTTCCAGTGAGTCAGTTCTTCACATCAGGTGGCCAAAGTATTGGAGTTTCAGCTTCAGCATCAGTCCTTCCAATGAATATTCAGGACTGATTTCCTTTAGGATGGATTGTTTTTATCTCCTTGCTGTCCAAGGGACTCTCAAGAGTCTTGTTCAACTGTAATGGGCAGTGGTGAACAAAAACACACACAGTTTCTGCTTCCAGGGAGCTTACAGTCTTGTGGGAAAGACAGATTTCGGTCAACCAATCCCATTAATGTCATCATGCCTTGCGATAGCTGCTCTAGTGGGAAAGAACACATGGTTTTATGAGAGCTGGCTGATGCCAGGGGAACCAGCAAGGAAAACTTTCAGAGGGAATGGTGGTTGGGCTGAGATCTGAGAATGAGCATCGGGTTGCAATCGCCTGTTTACTTCTCCGGCTCTCTGGCTAGATGGTAAGCTCCTTGAGAGGAAGAATCAGGTCTCTTGTGTTTCTGTTCTATCCTCACTCCCAAGTGCCTGACTTGCAGTAGGTCCTCAGTAAATATTTGTCCAGTGAATTTGTGAACCTGTGTACACACACATGTGCAAACACATGAGTGCATATGCATGTAGGGGATGGCAGTTGGTAAGAATCTATGAATTTGGGGATGGCAGTTGGTAAGAAGAGTCTGGAGGAAGGGCACAGGGGACTCTAAGTGGTTGGATAGGTTATAAGAGTATTTACACATCCCCATAAACTGTTGTGCCCTCCTAAGATGCCATGTTGAATAATAATGATAAAAGCTACTATTTTCTGAGCACTTAACTATGTGCCTCATACTTTTCATTTGTGTCATCTCCTTTAATCCTCATAAAAACCCTTTGGAATAGGTATCTCAATTTTATACATACAGAAAAAAACTAGATTTAGAAAGATTAAGTAACATGTTCAAAGTCATTTAACTAATAAATGGCAAAGATAAATTGAACAAAATCTGTCTGAGTCCAAAACCTGAACTTATAGCCACTATGCTTAAAAAAAACATTGTGTTTACTTTAAGCTGGGTGCTTATTGCTTTTTGGCAGTCTTTCTGACAACTATCCCAAATGTCCCTGTGCTCCAGCCACACCCAACAGAAGCAAGAGAAATACAGCGCCCAGAACACTGGATGCAGGAGCCAAGAAAGGACAGAGGGATGCCTGTCTCCCTGGTGAAGGGCTACACTTTTCTAGAACTTTCCCTAAACCCTCTAAAACCATGGTTCTCACACGTTTCTGTCTCAGAATCCCTTTACACTCCTAAAAATTATTGAGAAACTCCAAGGGATTTTGGTTTTTGTGGGTCATATTTATTGCTATATATATCATGCTATATATTAAAGCTGAAACACTGAAAAATATCTAAGTATTATATCATTTACAAGAAAATCAGAATACCATCACAAATATTTTTATGAAAAATAACTATATTTTCCAAAACCACATTCGATTTAGTGAGAAGAGCGTCATTCATTTACATGTTTGCCAATCTCTTTAATGTCTGGCTTAACAGAAGACAGCTGGATTCTCATATATGCATCTGCATTCAGTCTGAAGCTTGTGGTTTGAGAAAAACCTGTCACCCACAGGCACGTAGTTGGAAAAAGGAAGAAAGCATCTCGGGGACCCCCAGGGTTCCTCCAATTCCACTTTGAGAACCTAGACTTTGAGACTTGCTCCTCTAAAGTCTCCTTGTTACCTGCAAACATTCTATCAGGGCCGCATCTATGCCAAAGAAAAACAAAAGAGTTCCAGGCCTTTTTAGGAGCAAAAACATTTCAGAGCTGCCAGACCACCACAAAAATAGACTTGGCTTAAAAGACTAGCCCTCCATGAACTGAATAAGTCCAGGAAGCTGAACAGCCTGATTGCCCAGACTCAGAATGGGCCAATTTAAGGATTGGCAGAAGGGCATGTAATGATGCTTGGGAATTGGTGGCATAACTAACTTCTTCCCAAAGTGCCCAGCTGGAGAGGGCCTTCTTAAGCAGTCTTATTTTTATCTCAGATTTTGAGAATGGCAGGGCCAATTAAACACCCACTCCAGTGTTCCAGGCTAACCCATTACGTTTCCATTCATGCGTCATTATTATTAAAGGTAATTGTAGGCAGATGAGAAGAGTCCAAAATTGCCCATTGAGGCCCTCATGCCTTTTTTTTTTTTTTTTAAACAGAGAACAGAATACATTTTGACAGGAGAGAACCTTGCTGAGTTCTGGGATTTTGAAATTGGAGGGAGGCGGTATTCACTTATGAGCTGGCAAAGTACAACCTTCTGTCCCCTAGTGAGTAGAGGAAGATCTCTCGACATTGGTTACAAAATAATACTGAACCTGACAGTCAAGAAAACCAACAGCTGCTCAGATTCTCTGTGACTGGAGGGCTAAGAGTGGGAGGGCTGGGAGGAAAAACACTGTCGTTCCTGAAGGACCAGCTTTGGATGGAGTTTAAGGCCTTGCTCCCAAACCTGGGAAATCCCATCATGCATTTCTAAAGTCACTGTCACCTCATGTCTGGAGCCCTGTCTTAACGGAATAAAATGTGAAATATGACCTGAAAAACCATGTCGCTTAAGAGCAAACAGGAGATGTCCTTTTTCCAAATTTGCCAAGAGGGTCCAGAAAATGCCCAAGTGGAGGGCAACTGTGGGGGAGGGCCACACTCTGCTTTGTTAGCTCTTTGAGCACTGGGCTTCCAGCTGTAGCATCGCCTATTGACAGTAGCCTCCTTTCCTGCTCAACAGTGCCTGGGTCCTTCTTAGGCAACATCCTGTCTCCTGAGAATGTCATCTCTAGGAATATCTGCAGACTTGCTGAGAACCAGTGAAGAAAAACACGGGAACATGTAAATTGCATGTTCTTCCATTCTATTGATACAATGACTGTGAGAGCTTGGTACAGACAACGCAGGGAAATCATTAAAGGAGGGAGACGTTCAACTATAAAATGTGCACTTCTTTGCCTTCTTCTTGTCCCCCACCCTCCTCCTCCACTCCATACACACTGATGCTTTCCCATTTATCTACTTCTATCCTTGGATCCTCTGCATCTTAGCTGCCCATTTATCTACTTCTATCCTTGGATCCTCTACATCTTAGCTGCCACTCTCCCTGCAGAATCTCTTGCTTGGCCTGGTTAGCCTGGGGTCTTCAGACCCTGCTCTTCCAGCTGCTCTGCTCAGCTTTTCTTTCCCTCTTCCCATCAGGCCCAGTCACCCTTTGGCATTCTCCACTGCTAACTTGGCCCCTTTCACATCGCTGGGACCTCTGAGAAGTTCTCTATTGGCCCAGATCTGGCAGATTGCACCAGATGCTCTAAGCTTGTGATGGCCTCAGCTCAGTCACATCAGAGGTGTGAATAGGGTTCAATGTTCAAACAAGCAACAAGACTGTTCACATAAGAATGTAACAGGTTGTTTAAAAGTGAAAGCATGTTTCTTGGAGGCTGAATGAGGCAACAGCTTTGGAGTCTCCTAGAGCTCTTAGTCGGAGAAGGCAATGGCACCCCACTCCAGTACTCTTGCCTGGAAAATCCCATGGACGGAGGGACCTGGTAGGCTGCAGTCCATGGGGTCGCTAGGAGTTGGACACGACTGAGCGATTTCACTTTCACTTTTCACTTTCATGCATTGGAGAAGGAAATGGCAACCCACTCCAGTATTCTTCCCTGGAGAATCCCAGGGATGGCAGAACCTGGTGGGCTGCCGTCTATGGGGTTGCACAGAGTCGGACACGACTGAAGTGACTTAGCAGCAGCAGAGCTCTTAGTCCCCATTTAGACACTCACTGGCTGTATGATTTGGGGCATATTACTTAATTCTATCATGCTTTGGGTTCCTCATCTTACAATGGGGGCAATATCCATTTCCACTTCCCCGAGTTGGTGAGAGGAATAAAAGAGATAATGTGTGTTGAGTGCCAGGCACATAATAAGTGCTGAAAAAGATGTTAGTTTCCTTCTCCTTGTGGTAGAATGGCTCCAAGTACATTTCTCTTTTCTACTTTCTTTCTTGATGTGGAAGCAGTATTCCAATTTTCCTGACCCATTAACCATGAAACATAAGCTGACCTGCATATAATGAAGACATGCTCAAGAAGTCAAAGTCTGGAAATTTCTCAGTTTCCTCATTCAAATTAAACAACATCAAAGCAAAAAAAAATCAAAATTATGATAGAAAATGTCTCATTCAACTTTAAAAGCACCAACACACATGTAAATTTATAATATACATACATAATACTATATAAATACTATATATTATATATAAATATATATAATATACACTATATATTTAATATTAGTATGTATACTATGTATTTAATGCATATTATTTACATACTAAATTTATACTATTATTTTATATATATAGTACAGTATATATACATACATACAGTATATATATATACACACACACATATATATATATACACATATATACACATACAGTATATACTCTACTGATAGAAACCCAGGGTCCCCAAATCTCTAAGACATCTAGGTGCTTGTTCTTACTTTGAGTGGAAGCCAAATGTGCAGTTAAATGGTGGGGTTCCACATTCCAGAGACCCATGTTCCAGCTAGCAAAACATACTGCCCCCAGTGCACTTTGGAGGAAAGGTCTATGTGGGGATGGGCATGGGGGCAGGAGGAGCAGGAAGGAAAAGTCAAAGGTCATTCAGCAAATCAAAGGCAACGAGATCAGAGCCCTCAAGATCGAAGCCCTTGCCGTTAGAGTCACCTATGCGTCCAGCACTCTTTACACGGTCTGCCATTGACTTAGGAAGGCTGCCGGAGGTGACGACAGCAGTAAATAACCAAATCCCTGAGGTCATTCTACACCTAAGAGCATACTTCTAATCGTGTCTCCTTCCTTTCAGCAGTAGTAGCTGCCCTGTCTTCCCACTCTTGTTTCAGGCATTCCCCTTCTCCAGGCCTCGTTGTGTTCCTATAAACACTCGTCCAGGAAGCACCCCTGGCTTGGGGCCTGGAGTTGAATTCCCAGTCCTTGGTTGGTGGCATTCGGTTCTAGGCTTGTCTGGCACTGAGACCTGGGGTGGGAGAGAGAACTGGATTCAGTGTGCTCTTGGGACAAGAAGCCACCTAATGATCAGAACAAATGGGAATGACTAGGAAGTCACTGGCTCAGGGTCCTCAAGAGGAACTGGTTTCAGTTGACTCTGTATAATCCCGCAAGTAGCCAGAGTAGACATTTGGGCCACCTTAGTGAGGCCAAGAAGAGATTCTGGGATAAAGTCAGGAAAACAGCCTCCTTAAAGTGCTAGAGGAAAAGTGAGGTGGCTAAGATGAATGAAAGGATGAGGGCAGTGTGTATGAACTTCATGCACATCGGTCTCTAAGAATTCATCAGCTAATTACAAAGTGGCATTAGCCTTAAGAGTCTCACAATTAAGTGCTAATTCTCAATGAAGCTGATATTATAGAATAATTGCTTAAGTCCGAATCTACGATATCTCAATGTAAAGTAAAACCTATTTAATACGTTAAACAGGACAGTCATCAGATAATATCCATTTTCAATGAATTTCATCCCTGCAGCATTAGTCATATTGGTGAAAGCACTTTATTTCCAAAATAATTCAGATGACTTCTGTAGTCATAAACACATCAGCAACACATTACTGATAAAGCACAACTCTTTTATCTCAAAAACACAAAATGTGAGTAAGGAAGTCAACTAATGGATTCTATTATGTTTACTATTTCAGAGTCTGAAAGATGGTAGCTATACTAAACTACTTCCTAAATTTATACACATATTATTTTTATATAATACACTTCTTTTCTTTTTTTACTTTACAATATTGTATTGGTTTTGCCATACAACAACATGAATCCGCCACGGGTGTACATGTGTTCCCCATCCTGAACCCCCCTCCCACCTCCCTCCCCATCCCATCCCTCTGGGTCATCCCAGTGCACCAGCCCCGAGCATCCTGTATCCTGCATTGAACCTGGATTGGCGATTCATTTCACATACGATATAATACATGTTTCAATGCCATTCTCCCAAATCATCCCACCCTTGCCCTCTCCCACAGAGTCCAAAAGACTGTTCTATACATCTGTATCTCTTTTGCTGTCTTGCATACAGGGTTATCATTACCATCTTTCTAAATTACATATACATGCGTTAGTATACTGTATTGGTGTTTTTCTTTCTGGCTTACTTCACTCTGTATAATAGGCTCCAGTTTCATCCACCTCATTAGAACTGATTCAAATGCATTCTTTTTAATGGCTGAGTAATATTCCATTGTGTATATGTACCACAGCTTTCTTATCCATTCGTCTGCTGATGGACATCTAGGTTGCTTCCATGTCCCGGCTACTTACAGTGCTGCAATGAACAATGGGGTACACGTGTCTCTTTCAATTCTGGTTTCCTCGGTGTGTATGCCCAGCAGTGGGATTGCTGGGTCATATGGCAGTTCTATTTCCAGTTTTTGAAGGAATCTCCACACTGTTCTCCATAGTGGCTGTACTAGTATGCATTCCCACCAACAGTGTAAGAGGGTTCCCTTTTCTCCACACCCTCTCCAGCATTTATTGCTTGTAGACTTTTGGATAGCAGCCATTCTGACTGGCATGAAATGGTACCTCATTGCAGCTTTGATTTGCATTTCTCTGATAACGAGTGATGTTGAGCATCTTTTCATGTGTTTGTTAGCCATCTGTATGTTTTCTTTGAAGAAATGTCTGTTTAGTTCTTTGGGCCATCTTTTTATTGGATGGTTTATTTTTCTGGAATTGAGCTGCAGGAGCTGCTTGTATATTTTCGAGATTAATTCTTTGTCAGTTGCTTCGTTTTCTATTATTTTCTCCCATTCTGAAGGCTGTCTTTTCACTTTGCTTATAGTTTCCTTCGTTATGCAAAAGCTTTTAAGTTTAATTAGGTCTTATTTGTTTATTTTGCTTTTATTTCCATTACTCTGGGAGTAATTTATTAAACTTCTTCCTAGCTAGAAAACATTTCCTCATAACAATGATCCATGTTTGTTAACAGTGATTATAGTTATCATTGTCCACCATGAATATAATTCTTTGCCCATAAAACAATTTCATGATATTTTTAGCCATATTCTTACAAGTCATCCGTTTATAGACTGTTCATGTCCCTGCAAAATTTATATGCAGAAGCTCTAACCCCCAATGTAATTGTATTTGGAGATACAATAGGGCTTTTATGGATATAATTAAGGTTAAATGAGGTCATAAGGGTGGGGCTCTAGAGATCTCTTCAAGAAAATTAGAGATACCAAGGGAACATTTCATGCAAGGATGGGCACAGTAAAGGACAGAAATGGTATGGACCGAACAGAAGCAGAAGATACTAAGAATAGGTGACAAGAATACACAGAAGAACTATACAAAAAAGATCTTCAAGACCCAGATATCCACGATGGTGTGATCACTCACCTAGAGCCAGACATCCTGGAATGTGAAGTCAAGTGGGCCTTAGAAAGCATCACTACGAACAAAGCTAGTGGAGGTGATGGAATTCCAGTTGAGCTATTTAAAATCCTGAAAGATGATGCTGTGAAAGTGCTGCACTCAATATGCCAGCAAATTTGGAAAACTCAGCAGTGCTCACAAGACTGGAAAAGGTCAGTTTTCATTCCAAAGAAAGGCAATGTCAAAGAATGCTCAAACTATCACACAATTGCACTCCTCTCACACGCTAGTAAAGTAATTCTCAAAATTCTCCAAGCCAGGCTTCAACAGTATGTGAACTGTGAACTTCCAGATGTTCAAGCTGGATTTAGAAAAGGCAGAAGAAGCAGAGATCAAATTGCTAACATCCATTGGATCATCAAAAAAGCAAGAGAGTTCCAGAAAAACATCTATTTCTGTTTTATTGACTATGCCAAGGCCTTTGACTTTGTGGATCACAACAAACTGGAAAATTCTTAAAGAGATGGCAGACTACCTTACCTGCCTCCTGAGAAATTTAAATATAGGTCAAGAAGCAACAGTTAGAACTGGAAATGGAAAAACAGACTGGTTCCAAATTGGGAAAGGAGTATGTCAAGGATGTATACTGTTACCCTTTCTATTCAACTTATATGCAGAGTACATTATGTGAAATGCCAGGCTGGATGAAGCCCAAACTGGAATCAAGATTTCCAGGAGAAATACCAATAACCTCAGATATGCATATGATACCACCCTTATGGCAGAAAGCGAAGAACTAAAGAGCCTCTTGATGAAAGTGAAAGAAGAGAGTGAAAAAGTTGGCTTAAAACTCAGCATTCAGAAAACTGAGATCATGACATCTGGTTCATGGCAAATGGATGGGGAAACAATGGAAACAGTGACAGACTTTATCTTTTTGGGCTCCAAAAATCACTGCAGATGGTGACTGCAGCCATGAAATTAAAAGAGGCTTGCTCCTTGGAAGAAAAGTTATGATCAACCTAGACAGCATATTTAAAAGCTGAGATATTACTTTACAACAAAGGTCCGTCTAGTCAAAGCTATGGTTTTTCCAGTAGTCATGTATGGATGTGAGAGTTGGACTATAAAGAAAGCTGAGTGCCGAAGAATTGATACTTTTGAACTGTGGTGTTGGAGAAGACTCTTGAGAGTCCCTTGGACTGCAAGGAGATCCCACCAGTTCATCCTAAAGGAGATCAGTCCTGAATATTCATTCGAAGGACTGATGCTGAAGTTGAAACTCCAGTACTTTGGCCACCTGATGCGAAGAACTGACTCATTGGAAAAGACCCTGGGAATGATGCTGGGAAAGATTGAAGGCAGGAGGAGAAGGGGATGACAGAGGATGAGATGGTTGGATGGCATCACCGACTTGATGGACATGAATTTGAGCAAGCTCTGGGAGTTGTTGATGGACAGGGAAGCCTGGTGTGCTGCAGTCCATGGGGTCACAAAGAGTCAGACACAGGTGAGCGACTGAACTGAACTGAAGGGTGGGGAATTAGTCCAATAGGACTGGTGTCCTTACGAGAAAGGGAAACAAAACCTCTCTCTCTCTCCACACACACACACACACACACACACACACACACACACACACAGAGGAAAGGTCATGTGAGCATATAGGGAGAAAGTAGCCAAACGCATGTCAAGAAGAGAGCTCTTACCAGAAACTGACCTTGGTGGCACCCTAATCTTGGATTTCTGGACTCAAGAACTTTGACAAAATGAATTTCTGTTGTTTAAGCCATCCAGTCTATGGTATTTTGTTATAGCAACCTGAGTTGACTAATACAAGACCCTAAATGACATCAGTTTAATAATTCTTCATCATATGACATGAGAAAAGTGAAGAATTTCACAAGGAAAACTTCCTTGGCGAGGTATTCAAGGTCTTCTAAAATTTCATCTACAACTAAATTCTGAAACTTTTCTCCATAAACAATATTCTTCACCCAAATACTTTTCACAGCCGTGCCCTCATGTCAGTTCTTAACACTGTCACCAATCTTGTTGATTCCATTATCACCTCATACCTGGGACTATTGTTAAAATCTCTCCTTTACCTCCAGCCTCTTCTGCCTCCCAAAGCCATCAAGCACCCTATTGCCCAGAAGACTTTGTAAAATATCAATTTCATGTTAATTTCTTGAGCATAAAACTTTGCAGCTGCATAGCTACAGGTTCACTTCTTGTTGGCTTGAGTTGGAGGCCTTAAAAGCCTTTTTGATGTTTTCCCCCTCATTTCTACTGCCAAGTACAGCTAAAAACTTTGTACACTGTATATTAAAAAATATATATAAGACTCTGAAAGTTGCATGGAAGAAGTCAGAACAACTTCAAACCACAGGACCCAAGGAGCAACATAGGAGTGTGTGGTCTCTGGCTTTTCTCTAACTGGGTTTTTGAGAAGGTGGCAGTCTAGGAAGAGAGAAAACATCTAGAGAATAACCACTCAATTCCAGCCAAACATTTCAGAAAAAACTGTAGACTTCCACCTGAGCAAAGGCCAAATGGGGGAGCCTAGACTTCCGTCCTTCCCATGCTGTTATGAGGCACCCCAACTCCCTCACGGAGGTGGTGGAAGAGAAAGCCCAGCAGGGAGCTGGGATAGCACCTCTGGGTGGTAATGAGGCTGCCTCCACATCATTCGTGATACAAACCACAGAAGAAGATAGAGATATGGAAGGTACAAAAAAAGACCCCCAAAGAATTTCTAGAATAGAAAACCACAATTCGTGTCTAGTCACTGAAAGAGAGAAGTGTTTGCTTGATTGAAGAGGGGCAGGACAGGCATGAATAAAGCAAAGGGAAGGAAATTTTGTGGGTGCTAATGTGTTCATTATCTTAATCGTAGTGAGAGTTTCTTGTGTGTGTATATATATATATCAATAGTTATCAAAGTGTCGATATTGAATATGTTCAGTTTACTGAATGTCAATAAAGCTGTTAAAGAGAGAGAAGAGAGGGAGGGAAGGGGAGAGACAGAGAGAGAAAGAAAGGGAGACCATGGCATTGGAGCCAGGAGGACCCTTCCACCTGAAAGCAGAGGTCTGAACCTAGCTAGGAGTAAAAACAGCACCAGAAAACCATTTCCCAGTCAGTCTGTGAGCAAATTCCAGGTTCAGGCTTTTATCAACTTGTGTTTATTTTATTTTCACTGATACTGCTGAGGATTAGGGCTCTCCCTTTGCAAGGAACTGCCTTGGGGAAAGATGGCCTGTTATCTTTCTCAAATCCAAGTCCATCCTCAAGAACAACTGTATCAGTGTTGGGTGCACAAATGCATTATTGTAGATGTGAGGCTGATCATGGTGCATGCTGCATGACAGACAGACCAGCATGTTCATGCTATACACGTCTGGTGTCCAGGCTCATCCAATGGGTGGGAGACGAATCAGAGGTTGGACCTTCTGGTCATGCTCTTTGGAGACTCATCTGGGTAAGCTCTGGCCCTGGGTGTTGGGACAACTTCACTTTCTTGTGATTTTTCTTGGTCCCCATAGCTCCTCAAGAAGCAGAATCCCATAGGCAGGTTTCCAGGTTATTAACTGAGGAAGAATGCCCCAAGCACCCAGGTCCCCTGTGATGGCAACTCCCAGTTATGTCCTTGCATTCATAGACTGTACTTGGTGAAGAAAGCTTCTATATTCTCAGTTCCTGGCAAACAGAGAAATATTTGTTGACAGAATGAATAAAGTAATGATGACAGAAAGTGTCCTCTTTCACTCGTACCTTGTTCTAAAATAATGGGCATTTCTGGGGTGGTTCAGAGTGTACAGAGCTCCTTTGCACACATCATTTCGCCTGACTGTTGCATGAACCCTTTGGAGCAGCATTACTGTTTGCCCTATTTTACAGATAAGAAATCAGAGACTTGGAGAGCATGAACGAATTTGCCCAAGCGAACCAAGCTAGCAAGTGATAAACCCAAGACTCACATCTAGGTTGGCCAATTCCAACAAAGAGGGCTTTTGAGACTAAAGAAGACAGTGTTTATAAAATGCTTTGTGCAAATTCTGTCCAGCTCTCAGATTCCTCCCCTCCAAACTCCATGTGTTTCCTGCTGCTGCTGCTAAGTCGCCTCAGTCGTGTCCGACTGTGCGACCCCATAGACGGCAGCCCACCAGGCTCCCCCGTCCCTGGGATTCTCCAAGCAAGAACACTGGAGTGGGTTGCCATTTCCTTCTCCAATGCATGAAAGTAAAAAGTGAAAGTGAAGTCACTCAGTTGTGTCCGACTCTTCGAAACCCCATGGACTGCAGCCTACCAGGCTCCTCTGCCCATGGGATTTTCCAGGCAAGAGTACTGGAGTGGGGTGCCATTGCTTTTCCATAGAGATTGTTGCAATAGATCAAATAAAAAGACTGGAAAGAGAATGTTAGACAATTCATTGTTTGCCTGGAAAAATCAAGGATGAAGTTAGTCTTCAAAACTTCAAAACAGTTGTCCCCACCACACACACAAAACTAACTTACAGAGTGTTAGAAAGCCTTTCAAGTCATTATTACACAGTATTCAAACAAGCAGTGTTTTCTTTTATTATGTAATTTCACCACAGATGAAATTTTTTTCACTTTGAGTGGGGAATAGACTCTTAGATATTAGGAGCAAAACATTTCTCCAACCGGGTGTGTGTGTTTTCCACTCAAAGTTGTGTGCCTTACTTCCTTCCCCCAAGTGAAGTCGCTTTCCTATTATACCTACAATTAGTGAAAGGAGAGACTATAACTCATTATTACCCTCCCTTCTGATATGTCTTAGTTTTTCTCTCTCCACTCACATCCCCATGGTCCTAACTCTGCTCTTTTATTTAACTGGTCCTATACTATCCACCCCCATGAGGCATATGATTTTTGCTTCCTTATGACCTATCAATCCTTCAAAGCGACACTCTGCTTAGGTTGCACATCATTTATCAGAATATCTATAAGACTGCATCTTATAGATTAGAATTTCCTATTTATCTCTATACCTTGACATCAAATATCCTAATAAGAAAAAATTTATTACTCAAAATTATATCCCTCACTTCAATAAGAACCTGAGCAGTATCAGAAACCCAATTCATAATACTTCTGATGGGCTAGATCTAGGAAGACTTCACACTAGAATTGTCATTTGGTTTGGATCTTTGGGGAAGGCAGAGTTCCACAGGTAGACTTGGGGGAAGGTGAGGCCTTAGAGGCAATCAGAGCAGAACAAGATAGCGAAGCTGGAAAATGGGGACAAATTTGGGGCAGGGGGACTAATCCTACTAGTTAGAATTACAGGGAGAAGGAAGAGGCGGTAGTAGTGGGGGTGAAGGTGGTGGTGGTAATGGAGGCAGTGGTGATGATGGCCTTGAAGGAATTAGGAGAAAGAGAAAATGCTGAAAAGTGAGCCTAGGGCCAGATAACAAGGACATTAAAAAAAACCAACAATTCCCTTGGTAATAAAAGAGCCATCAGGATTTATCCAAGTTTTCTAATGGAAAACTAGAATCTAAAATACTTCTATAAATGGAGATCACATATCACTAAGGATGATCATAACCACATTTAGTATAGCCATGACCAGACATCCTGCCTCTCACCTGGGAAGGTGACATGTGTCTTTCACTTGGAGGACCACAGGAAAACAGTTGTCCCCACCACACACACAAAAACTAACTCACAGAGTATTAGAAAGCCTTTCAAGTCATTATTACACAGTATTCAAACAAGCAGTGTTTTCTTTTATTATGTAATTTCACCACAGATGAAATTTTTTTCACTTTGAGTGGGGAATAGACTCTTAGATATTAGGAGCAAAACATTTCTCCAACCGGGTGTGTGTGTGTTTTCCACTCAAAATTGTGTGCCTTACTTCCTTCCCCCAAATCCTTCTCCCAACTTCCCAACACTTGATTCACTGCAAACTTTCTTTGCACAGCCTTCCACAAGCTGGCAGTATATTTCTATAACAGAAATATTTTTTGATTCATGAATCAAGCTCAGTATGCAGCACCTATTACAGAGGATTCTTTTTTTTTTTTTTTTTTTTGCTTTTCTGTATTGTCTGGTTTTGCTGCAGTGAGTATGCATTACCGATGAACAGAGACATAATCAAAGCAGCTTTAAAGAAGATGCAATTTCATTATAACGTCCAGTAAATGAAGCTGGATACAAAACTGTATGAGCAGTATGACCTCAACCTAGTCAGACAAATGATTAAGAGAACAGACTGGAAGGAAATATACCAAAAGGTTAATGGTTATCTCCTGGATCCAGATTCTGTGTGCCAGTGGCTAGGGTGAGAAAGGGAGGCACTAAGGGTGCAAGATGTAAGGAGACACTCACTCTCAGGGTCATGGAGGCACAGGATCTCCACCTGACAGTGAGTGCATCTTACATTTGCATCCTCAGCCCCTTGCTTCCCTCATCCTAGTCTGGTCCTGCCTGGGTGACTCAGATGTGAGGGTCTTTACTCCTTAAATGACCCTTCTTCAAATGACTCTTGGATTGTGTACTTGTAGGGAAAATGATGGCAACCCACTCCAGTACTCTTGCCTGGAAAATCCCAAGGACGGAGGAGCCTGGTGGGCTGCAGTCCATGGGGTTGCTAAGAGTCGGACACGACTGAGTGACTTCACTTTCGCTTTTCACTTTCACTTTTCACTTTCATACATTAGAGAAGGAAATGGCAACCCACTCCAGTGTTCTTGCCTGGAGAATCCCCGGGACGGTGGAGCCTGGTGGGCTGCCGTCTATGGGGTCACACAGAGTCAGATACAACTGAATCGACTTAGCAGTAGCAGCAGCAGCAGGGAAAATGAGGTCATTATCCATTTTCTCTAGTCTATCAGCAACCAGATAGCTTTATGACTCCTCTCATTTCTAAGCCAGCTTGCTTTGCAATTACTCTTTACCAATACTCTGAACTCATTTCACCTTCGGCAAAATTCTTACCATGGATCAAGCCAACCCACTGCTTTCTCTGATCTATATGAGGGCAGCTTCCGGCCTGCACTGGGGCTTCGTCTCCACACTCCCCAGAATTTCTGTCAGTGTCTCTTATCAGCTCCCTCTTCTGTTCCTCATGGAAGTTATTTCAAACCTTCTTCCTTCTCAAACTACTTCTCACATCACAACACTTCTCTCATTCTCAGCAAATGACTCTGTCTCCTCTACCAGTCTGGATCCTTGAAGGAATCAGACGTCATGTCCAAACTGGATAATTGAAATTAATTTAAGGAAGGGATCATTGACAAACGTCGGGGCAGAATTTCAGGAAACCAATATGACATAGTACAGACTCTGGGGCTAGCAATAGTGGGGAATGTTAAATGCCTGGGTTTTCGGGTGCTAGGAAACCCACAGTCACCAGAACTTGTGGACAGCAACTATGTGGAAATGGCTGCCTGATGGGTGCTATGGACTTTGGTGGAGAGAGACAGCTGGCATGAAGCAACCCAGTAAGGAAGGGCTAAGGGAACAAATACCCAGGCCTCACTCTTCTCACATTCTTCTGTCTCCTCCTGGTCACTTTCATTAACCAAACTCAACCTGAAGTGTCATGGAGGTCACCCTCTTGCTTCCAGAGCAGGATGGAATAGGGTGGAGTGTGGATCTGGAGGCATAGATCTCCTATTTCAGAGGCAATAGAGACCGTTGGTAGGATTTCCCTCAAAACCTGCAATTCTTTCCTGAATCCTCATGTAGCCATTCCTCGTTCTTCCCCACCCCAGTGCAAGTGGTGACCCTAGTCCTCTCTGGAGTCAGTGCTGTGCTCTGGTCATTACTTGTTTGATTTCCTGGGACCTTGAGCCATCAGTTATCCCATCGCTTCTGTCTTCAAGCTTTCTCTCATTTGTTTCCTTCCAATTTAGTGTTTCAACCTACTCTCCCATATTAAAAACAAACAAACAAAACAAACTTTCTCTCATGACCCCAGGACTTCCTCTATCCTCCTTCTCCTCTTTTTCACAAACAAGGTCTTTATGGAGTCATTTACCCTTGAAAGTATTTTCTTATTTCTCATCTTCATTTCACTCATTCACCCCCTGTAGGCTTGTTTTTGGCAACATTAAAGGACACAAATTTTTGCCCTCGTGCTCTTTAATCTCTGAAGCATTTGCCATTGGCTGACCCACCCTTCGGGAAACTCTGTTCAGCTTTGGTTTCCTTTGGAAGTCAGAAAGTATAGCAGCTAACAGAATGTCCCTTTGAGTCAGAGAGACCTAGAGTCAGCCCTGCTTTGTGTTCTTCAGAGTCCCAGTGTCCTCAAACTTAAAACTGAGGTAGTCATATCACCTACCTTGGGGATTTGCTGGAAATAAGATGATGTATATACACTGCTTAGCATGGTTCCTGACATGACTCAAGTCCTCTGTAAATGAGAGCACCATCTGTGACTTTGCTATCTCTGCTTTCTTTTTTTTTTTAATTTTATTTTATTTTTAAACTTTACAATATTGTATTAGTTTTGCCAAATATCGAAATGAATCCGCCACAAGTATACCTGTGTTCCCCATCCTGAACCCTCCTCCCTCCTCCCTCCCCATACCATCCCTCTGGGTCGTCCCAGTGCACCAGCCCCAAGCATCCAGTATTGTGCATCGAACCTGGACTGGCGACTCGTTTCATACATGATATTATACATGTTTCAATGCCATTCTCCCAAATCTCCCCACCCTTTCCCTCTCCCACAGAGTCCATAAGACTGATCTATACATCAGTGTCTCTTTTGCTGTCTCGTACACAGGGTTATTGTTACCATCTTTCTAAATTCCATATACCACTATCTCTGCTTTCTTGGAGCACTGTGGCCAGTCTTCAGAACCTTTTTCATCTTTCTCTTCCCAGGTATGTAACCCAGATCACAATGTTTTTTAATCTCTTCTTTTCCTTATTCACACTGCATGGGTGAACTCATTCAAAATCACTGCATTAACTACATCTGTATATTGTCGACTGCCCATCTTTATTACCATCCTAACCTTACACCTCTGCTCAAGATTGTTTATTGGATAGTTCTGCATGAACGTCCAACTGGCATCACAAGTTCCACATGTTTGAAACCACATTCATGGTCTTTTCTGTCATCTTTTCATCAGTGCTTCTCTTCTAGTATTCCTTATCTCAGATGTGTGTGTTCCAAGTCACTTCAGTCATGTCAGACTCTTTGCAACCCTATGTACTGTAACCCACCAGGCTCCTCTGTTCATGGGGATTCTCCAGGCAAGAATACTCGAGTGGGTTGCCACGCCCTCCTCCAGGGGATCTTCCCAAGCCAGGAATCAAACCCAGTTCTCCTGCATTGGCAGGCATGTTCTTTACCACTAGTGCCACCTGGGAAGCCCCCTTATCTCAGAAAGTAGCATCACATGCTCTCAACTGCACAAGCCAGAAAGCTAGGCTCCATTCTTGATGCACTCCTCTCCCTAAACTGCCCCCTCTCAATTCAAGCACGCCACCGCCTGCTGGCAAGTTTAGTTCTTCACAAGTTTTGAATTCCTCCACTTCTCATCCCTACAGCAATTACTTTAGTAACTCATTACATCTTATAAGATCACTATAATCATTCCCTAACTGCTACTAGTCTGCCACAACACATCTCTGCATCCTTCATCCTCACCTGCCAGAGTACTCTTTCGAAAAGGTGACTCAGATAATGCAGCTAGTCCCCATGGTCTTCAAGATAAAGTTTAGACTCCTTAACCCAACATATAAAGTTCATCATGCTCTGGCTCCTGTATATTTGTTCATAACTCTCCAGGTTTATCTACAACCTCTCCCCTAGCAACTATTTTTTTTTTTTTGAGATCTTGTTTTTATTTTTTATTTTTTTAAATTTTATTTTATTTTTAAACTTTACATAATTGTATTAGTTTTGCCAAATATCAAAATGAATCCATCACAGGTATACATGTGCTCCCCATCCTGAACCCTCCTCCCTCCCCATACCATCCCTCTGGGTTGTCCCAGTGCACTGGCCCCAAGCATCCAGTATCGTGCATTGAACCTGGACTGGCATCTCGTTTCATACATGATATTTTACATGTTTCAATGCCATTCTCTCAAATCTTCCCACCCTCTTCCTCTCCCACAGATTCCATAAGACTGTTCCATACATCAGCGTCACTTTTGCTGTCTCGTACATAGGGTTATTGTTAGCATCTTTCTAAATTCCATATATATGCGTTAGTATACTGTATTGGTGTTTTTCCTTCTGGCTTACTTCACTCTGTATAATAGGCTCCAGTTTCATCCACCTCATTAGAACTGATTCAAATGTATTCTTTTTAATGGCTGAGTAATACTCCATTGTGTATATGTACCACAGCTTTCTTATCCATTCATCTGCTGATGGACATCTAGGTTGCTTCCATGTCCTGGCTATTATAAACAGTGCTGCGATGAACATTGGGGTACACGTGTCTCTCTCCCTTCTGGTTTCCTCAGTGTGTATGCCCAGCAGTGGGATTGCTGGATCATAAGGCAGTTCTATTTCCAGTTTTTGAAGGAATCTTCACACTGTTCTCCATAGTGGCTGTACTAGTTTGCATTCCCACCAACAGTGTAAGAGGGTTCCCTTTTCTCCACACCCTCTCCAACATTTATTATTTGTAGACTTTTGGATCACAGCCATTCTGACTGGTGTGAAATGGTACCTCATAGTGGTCTTGATTTGCATTTCTCTGATAATGAGTGATGTTGAGCATCTTTTCATGTGTTTGTTAGCCATCTGTATGTCTTCTTTGGAGAAATGTATATTTAGTTCTTTGGCCCATTTTTTGATTGGGTCATTTATTTTTCTGGAGTTGAGCTGGAGGAGTTGCTTGTATATTTTTGAGATTAGTTGTTTGTCAGTTGCTTCATTTGCTATTATTTTCTCCCATTCTGAAGGCTGTGTTTTCACCTTGCTGATAGTTTCCTTTGATGTGCAGAAGCTTTTAAGGTTAATTAGGTCCCATTTGTTTATTTTTGCTTTTATTTCCAATATTCTGGGAGGTGGGTCATAGAGGATCCTGCTGTGATGTATGTCAGAGAGTGTTTTGCCTATGTTCTCCTCTAGGAGTTTTATAGTTTCTGGTCTTATGTTTAGATCTTTAATCCATTTTGAGTTTATTTTTGTGTATGGTGTTAGAAAGTATTCTAGTTTCATTCTTTTACAAGTGGTTGACCAGTTTTCCCAGCACCACTTGTTAAAGAGATTGTCTTTAATCCATTGTATATTCTTGCCTCCTTTGTCAAAGATAAGGTGTCCATATGTGCATGGATTTATCTCTGGGCTTTCTATTTTGTTCCATTGATCTATATTTCTGTCTTTGTGCCAGTACCATACTGTCTTGATAACTGTGGCTTTGTAGTAGAGCCTGAAGTCAGGTAGGTTGCTTCCTCCAGTTCCATTCTTCTTTCTCAAGATCGCTTTGGCTATTCGAGGTTTTTTGTATTTCCATACAAATTGTGAAATTATTTGTTCTAGCTCTGTGAAGAATACTGTTGGTAGCTTGATAGGGATTGCATTGAATCTATAGATTGCTTTGGGTAGTATACTCATTTTCACTATATTGATTCTTCCAATCCATGAACATGGTATATTTCTCCATCTGTTAGTGTCCTCTTTGATTTCTTTCACCAGTGTTTTATAGTTTTCTATATATAGGTCTTTAGTTTCTTTAGGTAGATATATTCCTAAGTATTTTATTCTTTCCGTTGCAATGGTGAATGGAATTGTTTCCTTAATTTCTCTTTCTGTTTTCTCATTATTAGTGTATAGGAATGCAAGGGATTTCTGTGTGTTGATTTTATATCCTGCAACTTTACTATAGTCATTGATTAGTTCTAGTAATTTTCTGGTGGACTCTTTAGGGTTTTCTATGTAGAGGATCATGTCATCTGCAAATAGTGAGAGTTTTACTTCTTCTTTTCCAATTTGGATTCCTTTTATTTCTTTTTCTGCTCTGATTGCTGTGGCCAAAACTTCCAAAACTATGTTGAATAGTAATGGTGAAAGTGGGCACCCTTGTCTTGTTCCTGACTTTAGAGGAAATGCTTTCAATTTTTCACCATTGAGGATAATGGTTGCTGTGGGTTTGTCATATATAGCTTTTATTATGTTGAGGTATGTTCCTTCTATTCCTGCTTTCTGGAGAGTTTTTATCATAAATGGGTGTTGAATTTTGTCAAAGGCTTTCTCTGCATCTATTGAGATAATCATATGGTTTTTATTTTTCAATTTGTTAATGTGGTGTATTACATTGATTGATTTGCAGATATTGAAGAATCCTTGCATCCCTGGGATAAAGCCCACTTGGTCATGGTGTATGATCTTTTTAATGTGTTGTTGGATTCTGGTTGCTAGAATTTTGTTAAGGATTTTTGCATCTATGTTCATCAGTGATATTGGCCTGTAGTTTTCTTTTTTTGTGGGATCTTTGTCAGGTTTTGGTATTAGGGTGATGATGGCCTCAAAGAATGAGTTTGGAAGTTTACCTTCCTCTGCAATTTTCTGGAAGAGTTTGAGCAGGATAGGTGTTAGCTCTTCTCTAAATTTTTGGTAGAATTCAGCTGTGAAGCCATCTGGACCTGGGCTTTTGTTTGCTGGAAGGTTTTTGATTACAGTTTCAATTTCCGTGCTTGTGATGGGTCTGTTAAGATATTCTATTTCTTCCTGGTCCAGTTTTGGAAAGTTGTACTTTTCTAAGAATTTGTCCATTTCTTCCACGTTGTCCATTTTATTGGCATATAATTGTTGATAGTAGTCTCTTATGATCCTTTGTATTTCTGTGTTGTCTGTTGTGATCTCTCCAGTTTCATTTCTAATTTTATTGATTTGATTTTTCTCCCTTTGTTTCTTGATGAGTCTGGCTAATGGTTTGTCAATTTTATTTATCCTTTCAAAGAACCAGCTTTTGGTTTTGTTGATTTTTGCTATGGTCTCTTTTGTTTCTTTTGCATTTATTTCTGTTCTAGTTTTTAAGATCTCTTTCCTTCTACTAACCCTGGGGTTCTTCATTTCTTCCTTTTCTAGTTGCTTTAGGTGTAGAGTTAGGTTATTTATTTGACTTTTTTCTTGTTTCTTGAGGTGTGCCTGTATTGCTATGAACTTTCCCCTTAGGACTGCTTTTACCGTGTCCCACAGGTTTTGGGTTGTTGTGTTTTCATTTTCATTCGTTTCTATGCACATTTTGATTTCTTCTGTGAAATTTGTTGGTTATTCAGCAGCGTGTTGTTCAGCCTCCATATGTTGGAATTTTTAATCGTTTTTCTCCTGTAATTGAGATCTAATCTTACTGCATTGTGGTCAGAAAAGATGCTTGGAATGATTTCTATTTTTTTGAATTTACCAAGGCTAGCTTTATGGCCCAGGATGTGATCTATCCTGGAGAAGGTTCCATGTGCGCTTGAGAAAAAGCTGAAATTCATTGTTTTGGGATGAAATGTCCTATAGATATCAATTAGGTCTAACTGGTCTATTGTATCATTTAAAGTTTGTGTTTCCTTGTTAATTTTCTGTTTAGTTGATCTATCCATAGGTGTGAGTGGGGTATTAAAGTCTCCCACTATTATTGTGTTATTGTTAATTTCTCCTTTCATACTTGTTAGCATTTGTCTTACATACTGCGGTGCTCCCGTGTTCGGTGCATATATATTTATAATTGTTATATCTTCTTCTTGGATTGATACTTTGATCATTATGTAGTGACCTTCTTTGTCTCTTTTCACAGCCTTTGTTTTAAAGTCTATTTTATCTGATATGAGTATTGCTACTCCTGCTTTCTTTTGGTCCCTATTTGCATGGAAAATCTTTTTCCAGCCCTTCACTTTTAGTCTGTATGTGTCCCCTGTTTTGAGGTGGGTCTCTTGTAGACAACATATGTAGGGGTCTTGTTTTTGTATCCATTCAGCCAGTCTTTGTCTTTTGGTTGGGGCATTCAACCCATTTACGTTTAAGGTAATTACTGATAAGTATGATCCCGTTTCCATTTACTTTATTGTTTTGGGTTCGAACTTATACACCGTGTTTGTGTTTCCTGTCTAGAGAATATCCTTTAGTATTTGTTGGAGAGCTGGTTTGGTGGTGCAGAATTCTCTCAGCTTTTGCTTGTCTGAAAAGCTTTTGATTTCTCCTTCATACTTGAATGAAATCCTTGCTGGGTACAATAATCTGGGCTGAAGGTTATTTTCTTTCATCATTTTAAGTATGTCTTGCCATTCCCTCCTGGCTTGAAGAGTTTCTATCGAAAGATCAGCTGTTATCCTTATGGGAATTCCCTTGTGTGTTATTTGTTGTTTTTCCCTTGCTGCTTTTAATATTTGTTCTTTGTGTTTGATCTTTGTTAATTTGATTAATATGTGTCTTGGGGTGTTTCACCTTGGGTTTATCCTGTTTGGGATTCTCTGGGTTTCTTGGACTTGGGTGATTATTTCCTTCCCCATTTTGGGGAAGTTTTCAACTATTATCTCCTCAAGTATTTTCTCATGGTCTTTCTTTTTGTCTTCTTCTTCTGGGACCCCTATGATTCGAATATTGTAGTGTTTAATATTGTCCTGGAGGTCTCTGAGATTGTCCTCATTTCTTTTAATTCGTTTTTCTTTTATCCTCTCTGATTCATTTATTTCTACCATTCTATCTTCTAATTCACTAATCCTATCTTCTGCCTCTGTTATTCTACTATTTGTTGCCTCCAGAGTGTTTTTAATTTCATTTATTGCATTATTCATTTTATATTGACTCTTTTTTATTTCTTCTAGGTCCTTGTTAAACCTTTCTTGCATCTTCTCAATCTTAGTCTCCAAGCTATTTATCTGTGATTCCATTTTGATTTCAAGATTTTGGATCAATTTCACTATCATTATTCGGAATTCTTTATCAGGTAGATTCCCTATCTCTTCCTCTTTTGTTTGGTTTGGTGGGCTTTTATCCTGTTCCTTTATCTGCTGGGTATTCCCCTGTCTCTTCATCTTGTTTAAATTGCTGAGTTTGGGGTGTCCTTTCTATATTCTGGCAGTTTGTGGAGTTCTCTTTATTGTGGTGTTTCCTCACTGTGTGTGGGTTTGTACAGGTGGCTTGTCAAGGTTTCCTGGTTAGGGAAGCTTGTGTCGGTGTTCTGGTGGGTGTCCAGTAATGAGTTATGAGATGTCTATGGTTTTGGGGTGACTTTGGGCAGCTTGTATCTTGAAGCTCAGGGCTGTGCTCCTTTGTTGCTGGAGAATTTGCTTGGTATGTCTTGCCCTGGAACTTGTTAGCCCTTGTGTGGTGCTTGGTTTCAGTGTTGGTTTGGAGGCGTTTGATGAGCTCCTGTCAATTAATGTTCCTTGGAGTCAGGAGTTCCCTGGAGTCAGGGTTTGGACTTAAGCCTCCTGCTTCCAGTTATCGGTCTTATTTTTACAGTAGTTTCAAAACTTCTCCTTCTATACAGCACCATTGATAAAACATCTACGTTAAAGATGAAAAGTTTCTCTACTGTGAGGGTCACTCAGAGAGGTTCACAGCATTACATGGAGAAGAGAAGAGGGAGGAGGGAGTTAGAGGTGACCCAATTGAGATGAGGTGGAATCAATAATGGAGAGAGTGGGGTAGCCAGTAGTCACTTCCTTATGTGCACTCCACAACTGGACCACTCAGAGATGTTCACGGAGTTATACAGAGAAGAGAAGAAGGAGGAAGGAGACAGAGGTGGCCAGAGAGATAAAAGGGGGGAATGAAAAGGAGGGAGACAGATCCAGCCAGTAATCAGTTCCCTAAGTGTTCTCCACCATCTGGAACACACATAAACTCACAGAGTTGGGTAGAGTAGAGAGGGGTTAGGGAGGAGACACAGGTGACCTGGTGGAGAAAAAGGAGAGTCCAAAGGGAGAGAGAGCAGTCAAGCCAGTAATCTCGCTCCGTAGTGAAAAATGGGTCCTGAACATTGGGTTCTTAAAGGTACAAAATTGGTAACAAATACATAAAAGCAAAAATTAAAAATCTAGAGTAGAGTTTGGAATTTCAAAAATACGATGTTAAAGAAAAGAAGGAAAAGAAAGAGAGAAAAAACGAACAATGAAAAACAAACAAGGTCGCGAAAATTATAAAGGAAATACAGGTACAAAATTGATAACTAATACCAAAAAGCAAAAATTAAAAATCTAGAGTAGAGTTTGGAATTTCAAAAATACAATGTTAAAAAAAAGGAATAAGAAACATAAAGAGAGGAAACAAACAAACAAAAACAATGTCGCAAAAATTATAAAGAAAATACAGGTACAAATTTGATATCAAATACCAAAAAGCATAAATTAAAAATCTAGAGTAGAGTTTGGAATTTCAGATATACAATGTTATATAAAAGAAGAAGAGAATGAAACAGAAAAAAAAAAGTCACAGAAATTATTAAAAAAACTGTAGGTACAAAATTGATAACATATACCAAAAAGCTAAAATTAAAAAACAAGAGTAGAGTTTGGAATTTCAAAAATACAATGTTAAAGAAAAGAAGAAGAAGAAAAAAAAAAAAACAAGGTCAAAAAATTATAAAATATATATATATGAAGTTTGCTGAAGAAGAAAAAAATAGGGTCTTTTTTTTTTTTTTTTGCAAAGTAATAGGTTATAAAAGTGAAAATTAAAGGAACAATAGAGGACTTAAAAAAATTTTTTTTAATTAAAAAAAAAAGAAAGAATGAATGATCATAAAAATAGTAAAAATATATCTAGGACTTTCTCTGGTTTTGTTGTATGGTGGGTTCAGTTCATTTTTGGCTAGTTCCTTGGTCCGACTTAAATTTCTCAAGATCTATAGGCCCCTTCCTATGTAATCCGTAGTAACCACGGGGTTTTAATCTATTGCCTGTAGCCTCCAAGGCGTTTCCCTCTGTTATAACTTCTTCTGTTTGCTGGTCTCTTCAGTGTCTGGCTTCCGCCCTGACACAAAGGGGACGGTGGGGGAAACTTTTTTTTTTTTAGGCTCACTTGTTCAGTCGCGCTGTGGGGAGGGAGGGAGGGATGCTGCAAACAAATAACACTGGCGTGCACTCGCAGTGCCTCAGCCACACTGGGTCTGCCCCCACTCACGGCGCGTGTAGCCTCCCTGCCCACACTGCTCGGGCTCTAGGTTGTTCTGCCGAGAACAATCCGAGGCCGGCCCTGGGCTGCATGTACCTCCCAGGTCCAAGCCGCTCAGGTTCAGGCACTCGGGTAGTCCTCAGAGGTGCAGACTCTGTTGGGCCTGCATTTTGTGCTCTTCCCAGGTCCGAGCAGCTCAGGTGATGAGGTGTTTGGCGAACGCCAATGCTGCGACTTATCGCCTCCCCGCCACTCAGTTATCTGGGTGTAAAACCGGCGCACCTTCTCAGGCAGATGTTGCCCGTCCAGACCCCCAAGAAGTTTTAGTTAGCAAAGAAGCCTGCTTACAGTTTTATAGATAATGTCTCTCTGGGGCTGCGATTGTCCCCTTCCGGCTCTGGCTGCCTGTTACCGGAGGGGGAAGGTCTGCAGCCGGCTATCTCTGTTCAGTCCTTTGTTCTGTGCGCGGGCCTGGCGGTGTCTTAGGTTAGGGCTGGCTTTTCGAGTGGTAGATATCCCACAGTCTGGTTTGCTAGCCCAAATTGTTTCGCTCAGATAGTGCTCAGGGTATTCAGGCCAGATTCTTACTCTGAGCGATGCAGCCTGCGCCGTGCCTCCCTGCCCAGCCCCCGCTTGCTAATGGCGTGTGCAGGCGTCTGCGCTGCTTCTCCGCTGGGGGAGTTACTGTAGGGCTCGCAATCTGCGAGTTTTAATTGTTTATTTTTTCTCCCTGTTATGTTGCCCTCTGTGCTTCCAAAGCTCGGCACAGATTCGGCAGTGAGAAGGTTTCCTGGTGTTTGGAAACTTCTCTCTTTTTAAGACTCCCTTCCCGGGATGGAACTCCATCCCTCCCTCTTTCGTCTCTTTTTTTTTGTCTTTTATATTTTTTCCTACCTCCTTTCGAAGAGTTGGGTTGCTTTTCTGGGTGCCTGATGTCCTCTGCCGGCATTCAGAAGTTGTTTTGTGGAATTTACTCGACGTTTAAATGCTCTTTTGATGAATTTGTGGGGGAGAAAGTGTTCTCCCCGTCCTACTCCTCTGCCATCTTGGCTCCTCTGAGCCCCTAGCAACTATTGTACACTCAAACTACGCTAACTATTTTCAGGTCCACTAGTTCTCCAGGCTTACCTAACAGCTATTGCTGTCCTTTTTCTTCTTGGGAGGTCTTTCCTCCATCTGTCCTCCCCTACCTCTCCTGACTAGCTGCTACACACTTTTCAAGATCCAGTTTAGACTTCGCGGCTTCCAGAATGCGCGGCTGGACCTATCATTTGTAGCCACCATGTTTTAATGTAATCTTTGATTAACTTCAATAGTCTACATCAGAAGTCAGCAAACTATGGCCCGCCTTCTGTTTTTGTAAATAAAGTTTCATTGGAACACAGTCATGCCCATTCACACTGTCTATGGCTGCTTTTGTGCTTCAACCACAGAGTTCAGTGGTTTCAACAGAGAGCACATGGCCCACAAAGTACTGACTCTCTGGGCCTTTCCATAAATCACTTGCCAACTGCTGCTCTGGATCAGTGGTTCTCAACTCGGTCCACATAGTCATACCACCTGAAAACATCCTGATGTTCAGATCACACACACCCAGACATTCTGACTTAAATGTGTTGAGAGTTTTAAAAGCTGTTTAGGTGAATCTCATGTGCAAGTTTGAGGAATTTTGCTATAGACTGTCAGTTCCTTGAATGTAGGAACTAGGTCTTCACCTTTCATCTCTCTGTCTCTAGTTCTAGCACAATAAGGAGCCCATGGTACAAATGATTCTTGCATGAATAATAGTAAAAGCAATAAGAGACATTTACTGAGTACTTACTGTGCTCCAAGACTTATGTCAAATGCTTTACATGTGATGTATATTATAATCCTCATTATAAACCTAAAAGTAACACTATTATGGTCTCCATTTTACAGATGAGAAAATTGAGGTTCAAAAAGGTTGACTGTCCTATCCAAAGTCACACAGCTAGCAAGGACTGTGACTCGAAGTCAGGCTGCTTTGGTTTCAGAACTCTTGTTCTTAAGCCAATGTACTTTGAAGGGTCTCAAGCAACTCATTAGGGAAGAAAGTAAGTTGGTTTGCTGAGAATGAAGGAGTTGGGATTGTGTATCAGTTCAGTTCAGTTCAGTTGCTCAGTCGTGTCCAAGTCTTTGCGACCCCATGAATTGCAGCATGCCAGGCCTCCCTGTCCATCACCAACTCCCGGAGTTTACTCAAACTCATATCCATCAAGTCAGTGATGCCATCCAGCCATCTCATCCTCTGTCATCCCCTTCTCCTCCTGCCCCCAATCCCTCCCAGCATCAGGGTCTTTTCCAATGAGTCAGATTGAGGGTAGAGGAGCATTTTTTAAAAGCAGAGACATGGGAAAGATCATAATAATAACACTGCATAATAGCACCTCCAATTTCTTGAGCACTTACCAATGCATATGCTGTGTAATCACTTTAGATGCATTTAGATGCATTACCTCCCTTCTCCAGGGCATCGTCCTGATCCAGGGATCAAACCTGGGTCTCCCACATTGCAGGCAGATTCTTTACCATCTGAGCTACCAGAAAAACCCTCATTTAATCCTTCCAACCTAGAAAAGAGTCCTTTTGCAAGGCTGGCAGGCTTATGTAGGATAACCTGTGTGCTTAGTCGCTCAATCGTCTCTGACTTTTTGCGATCCCATGGACTGTAGCCCACCAGGCTCTTCTGTCCATGGGGATTCTCCAGGCAAGAACACTCGAGTGGGTTGCCATGCCCTTCTCCAGGGGATCTTCCCAAACCAGGGATTGAACCCAGGTCTCCCACATTACAGGTGGATTCTTTACTGTCTGAGCCACCAGGGAAGCCAAAGAATACTGGAGTGGGTAGCCTATCCCTTCTCCATGGGATCTTCCTGATTCAGGAATTGAACTAGGGTCTCCTGCATTGCAGGCAGATTCTTTACCAGCTGAGCTACCAGGGAAGCCCCAGGATAACCTAGGGAATGTTTGAATTACAGTGAAAAAGTGAGAGGAATCCTGGAACTTTCCTGGTGGCCCAGTGGTTAAGAATCCACCTTCCAATGCAGGTGATGTAGGTTCAATCCCTGGTTGGGGCACTAAGATCCCACACGCTGCTGGGGCAACTAAGCCTGAGTACCGCAACTATGAGAGCCTGCGCACCACAACTACTGAGCCTGTGTACTCTAGACCCTGTGTCTGCAACAAGAGAAGACCCCGCACCACGACTAGAGAAAGTCCGTGTGGTGCGACGAAGAGCCTCAGAGCTGAAATGAAGACCCAGCACACACTGAGTTAAGAAAAAAAGAAGAAGAATCCTATAAGCTTTAGGCTATCAAGAGGCAGGAAGGGGTGTAGGAGATGCTAAAGGTGAACATTATCTACGTTGAAACGTTCATTGAAGTCAGCTTTGCCTCTATAAAAAAAAACAGCTACTACTACTTATTGAGTGGCTATTTATGCCACTTAATATACACTGACACCTAATATATCTTGATTAATCTTACTATGCTGGTGAAATATTATAATATCCATTTTATAGATTTTTAAAAATGAGACAGAGAAGGTAAGAAAGCTTTCCCCAAATCACACAGCTAGTGAAAGGTACAATCTGGATTCAAGGCCAGGCTTCTTTGACTCCAAAGCCTGTGATTATAGCCACAACATTATGAATGAATAAATCATTCTTACATCAAATGTTACAATAAAACCATTTTTGTCTCAGTTGCAGCTGAGAACCTAAAACTAAGAAGGCTGGAAAAACTGGCGTTTGATTATTAATCCCTCTCCCAAATTGACAGTATAGAGGAAGAACCCCTGAAGAAGCCCACAGAGTAAGAGCCAGCTTTAAACACCTGCTGAGCTCGAAGAGCACTGACGCTGGATTATCAGGGCTCTACTAGCTGAGTAAGGTCTTTCTTGCCCCCTTACTTCTTTTCCTCTGCTTTGACATCTGAGTCAGAAGCCATGGTTAGCTGAATGGGGTGGGGGCAGGGAGTAGAAGTGCGAGGCATGGAACTTGAGAATAAGATGACCACCATCCCCCTTCCCACCCTAGCTGAGTTGGAATGGAGACAGTTTCACTTGAAATAAAGAAAGAGGTTTTGACTTGTTTTATGTGTTTAATTTTATTTTGTTTCCAACTTTATTGAGATATAACTGACATACAACGCTGCGTAAGTTCAAGGTGTGCAACGTGATGATTTGAGACACACACGTTGTGATGGGCTTTCCATGTGGCGCTAGTGGTGAAGAACACGCCTGCCAATGCAAGAGAGGTAAGAGACGCAGGTTCAGTCCCTGCATCAGGAAGATCCCCTGGAGGAGGGCATGGCAACCCATTCCAGTGTTCTCGCCTGGAGAATTCCATGGACAGAGGAGCCTGGCGGGTTACAGTCCATGGGGTCGCAAAGAGTCGGACACGACTAAGCAATTTCACACAACACAGCACATATTGTGAAATGATTACCACAATAAAGTACTTTTATTTATCTAACTTGTTTTACTAAGCAAAATACCCTCAACATCTATTCATGCTGTTGCAAATGGCAGGGTTTCCTTTTTTCTCATGACTAAATAATATTCCTCTCTGTGTGTATCTCACATTTTCTCTATCCAGTCATCTGTTGATGGACCCTTAGGTTATTGAGGCTTTAATCTTAAGTGGGACTGGACTGGACTCTTTACCGAAAATGGGATATATTTTGCCACTGGAAGTGACAGGAGAACTTTTCAATGTCCAAAAGTGACCCAAAAAGTCATAGGACTAGCCCTGGATTTCATTACAGGCAAGGGCAGGGGGAGAGGGGCGGTGGAATAAAGCATACGTCCCAACAGAGTGATCTGAATGGCCAGCAAGGGAGTCCCACTTATTCAATGGGATGGATAACAGATACTATTCATACACACTCCCAGGCAGCAGAGTGAGGAAAGCATTGCTTCGAGAAGCTGAGACTAGAGATCATTGTCCAGACTTCAATTTTGGTGACTATGTGACTTTGGACAGGCCATTTTACCTTTCAGAGCCTCAGTTTCCTTATTTGAAAATTGGTGGCTTTATCTGTCTCACAAAGGTGTTAGGACATGATGAGGTAGCAAATGTAAAAGGACTTTGCTGTACATGTGTAAGAGATTATTAACATGGAAAAATGCACGAACTTTACAGAAAAACAAACTCTCAGAATCAAGGAAAAAGCTACTAAGGCTTATTTTAGGGTGATTCTGCTGCTGCTGCTGCTGCTAAGTCGCTTCAGTCGTGTCCGACTCTGTGCGACCCCATAGAAGGCAGCCCACCAGGCTCCGCCATCCCTGGGATTCTCCAGGCAAGAACACTGGAGTGGGTTTCCATTTCCTTCTCCAAAGCATGAAAGTGAAAAGTGAAAGTGAAGTCGCTCAGTTGTGTCCGACTCTTAGCGACTCCATGGACTGCAGCCTACCAGCTCCTCCGTCCATGGGATTTTCCAGGCAAGAGCACTGGAGTGGGGTGCCATTGCCTTCTCCAGGGTGACTCTAATATATATTAAATATATACCCCTCTCAGTCTCTTTCTCTCTCTTTTTTTTGTTATTGTTTATTCACTAAGTCATGTCTGACTCTGTCCGACCCCATGGACTGTAGCCCACCAGGCTCCTCTGTCCATGGAATTCTCCAGGCAAGAATACTAGAGTGGGGTGCCATTTCCTTCTCCAGGGGATTGGGATCGAACCTGCATCTCCTGCACTGAAGGTAGATTTCTTTACCACTGCACCACCAGGAAAGTCCATCAGATCAGATCAGATCAGTTGCTCAGTCATGTCTGACTCTTTGTGACCCCATGAATCGCAGCATGCCAGGCCTCCTTGTCCATCACCAACTCCCGGAGTTCACTCAGACTCACGTCCATCGAGTCAGGGATGCCATCAGCCATCTCATCCTCTGTCGTCCCCTTCTCCTCCTGACCCCAATCCCTCCCAGCATCACAGTCTTTTCCAATGAGTCAACTCTTCGCATGAGGTGGCCAAAGTACTGGAGTTTCACCTTTAGCATCATTCCTTCCAAAGAAATCCCAGGGCTGATCTCCTTCAGAATGGACTGGTTGGATCTCCTTGCAGTCCAAGGGACTCTCAAGAGTCTTCTCCAACACCACAGTTCAAAAGCATCAATTCTTTGGCGCTTAGCCTTCTTCACAGTCCAACTCTCACATCCATACATGACCACAGGAAAAATGATAGCCTTGACTAGATGGACCTTTGTTGCCAAAATAATGTCTCTGCTTTTCAATATGCGATCTAGGTTGGACATAACTTTCTTTCCAAGGAGTAAGTGTCTTTTAATTTCATGGCTGCAGTCACCATCTGCAGTGATTTTGGAGCCCAGAAAAATAAAGTCTGACACTGTTTCCACTGTTTCCCCATCTATTTCCCATGAAGTGATGGGACCGGATGCCATGATCTTCATTTTCTGAATGTTGAGCTTTAAGCCAACTTTTCATTCTCCACTTTCACTTTCATCAAGAGGCTTTTGAGTTCCTCTTCACTTTCTGCCCTAAGGGTGGTGTCATCTGCATATCTGAGGTTATTGATATTTCTCCCGGCAATCTTGATTTCAATTTGTGTTTCTTCCAGTCCAGCATTTCTCATGATGTATTCTGCATAGAAGTTAAATAAGCAGGGTGACAATATACAGCCTTGACGAACTCCTTTTCCTATTTGGAACCAGCCTGTTGTTCCATGTCCAGTTCTAACTGTTGCTTCCTGACCTGCATACAAATTTCTCAAGAGGCAGATAAGGTGGTCTGGTATGCCCATCTCTTTAAGAATTTTCCACAGTTTATTGTGATCCACACAGTCAAAGGCTTTGGCATAGTCAATAAAGCAGAAATAGATGTTTTTCTGGAACTCTCTTGCTTTTTCTATGATCCAGCGGATGTTGGCAATTTGATCTCTGGTTCCTCTGCCTTTTCTAAAACCAGCTTGAACACCTGGAAGTTCACGGTTCACATATTGCTGAAGCCTGGCTTGGAGAATTTTGAGCATTACTTTACTAGCATGTGAGATGAGTGCAATTGTACAGTAGTTTGAGCATTCTTTGGCATTGCCTTTCTTTGGGATTGGAATGAAAACTGACCTTTTCCAGTCCTGTGGCCACTGCTGAGTTTTCCAAATGTGCTGGCATATTGAGTGCAGCACTTTCACAGCATCATCTTTCAGGATTTGGAATAGCTCAACTGGAATTCCATCACCTCCACTAGTTTTGTTGGTTGTGATGCTTTCTAAGGCACACTTGACTTCACATTCCAGGATGTCTGGCTCTAGGTCAGTGATCACACCATCGTGATTATCTGGGTCGTGAAGATCTTTTTTGTACAGTTCTTCTGTGTATTCTTGCCATCTCTTCTTAATATCTTCTGCTTCTGTTAGGTCCATACCATTTCTGTCCTTTATCGAGCTCATCTTTGCATGAAATGTTCCTTTGGTATCTCTGATTTTCTTGAAGAGATCCCTAGTCTTTCCCATTCTGTTGTTTTCCTTTATTTCTTTGCATTGATTGCTGAAGAAGGCTTTCTTATCTCTTCTTGCTATTCTTTGGAACTCTGCATTCAGATGTTTATATCTTTCCTTTTCTCCTTTGCTTTTGGCTTCTCTTCTTTTCACAGCTATTTGTAAGGCCTCCCCAGACAGCCATTTTGCTTTTTTGCATTTCTTTTCTATGGGAATGGTCTTGATCCCTGTCTCCTGTACAATGTCATGAACCTCAGTCCATAGTTCATCAGGCACTCTCTCTATCAGATATAGTCCCTTAAATCTATTTCTCACTTCCTCTGGGTATCTCTTCTTGGCCACCCCCCACCCGCCCCTGACCTCAGATGCGGGGTAGCCCCTCTCGGCTGTTCCTGCGCTGTGGCAGTCTGGTACTCTCGGCCGGAAAGTCCATATATATATATATATATATATATATATATATGGGAGAAATATCAATATATATTGATATATATTGATATCAATATATATAGATATATATATTGATATTGATATTGATATTGATATATATTGATATCAAAATATATATATATATATATTGCCGGGAGAAATATCAATAACCTCAGATATGCAGATGACACCACCCTTAGGGCAGAAAATGAAGAGGAACTCAAAAGCCTCATATATATATATGGACTTTCCGGTCTATATATATGAGGTACAAATGAGCAAATCATTACTGTAGTTGTGAAACAGTTCATAAGAAAACCCTTAGTTGTTTTTTTTATTGTTTAGGTTTTAAAAAAATTCAATTACTTTTTATAGTTACATATAACTATGCATGCTGTTTCCATGGCTTCTTGATTCCTCATGCTGTTTGATATGATTCTAGAAGCAAAGCTAGTGTCTCTCTCCTCATTACAAAATACAAAAGAGATATAAACATAAGAGTATGTATATTTAAACAACAGTAGTGGGTGTGAGCGGAGACAGCGATGGCAATGCACTCCAGTAGTCTTGCCTGGAAAATCCCATGGACAGAGGAGCCTGGAAGGCTGCAGGCCATGGGGTCACTAAGAGTTGGACACGACTGAGCGAGTTCACTTTCACTTTTCACTTTCATGCATTGGAGAAGGAAATGGCAACCCACTCCAGTGTTCGTGCCTGGAGAATACCAGGGACGGGGGAGCCTGGTGGGCTGCCATCTATGGGGTCACACACAGTCAGACACGACTGAAGCAACTTAGCAGCAGCAGCAGCAGCAGCAGTGGGTGAGAGAGAGAGAGAGAAAGAGAGCGAGGTTTTGAGCTGGACTTTACCAATAGTTGAGCTATTGCCAACACTTCTGAAGCCTGCACCATCTGTTTTATGGGCCCTGGTGCTACACTATTACTGCACGAAACCACTTCCAGGTTGTGAACAAGAAATTTTTAACTTTTGGCCTTCAAAAATAATGAGTGGCCCATTTCCCCCCAGAGCCTCTTTCCTTTCTAGGTGGCATTTTCCTCCATTCTTGCAGAAGACTCCTATCCAGATCCAACTTTTGTTTCAGACTAGAGCGGTGGGAATATTATGGGCCTGAGATTTCTCACTACCAAAGACTGAGATGGTTGCAACTAAATCATGAAACTCAAGACAAAGAGCTATCCCAATTAGTCTCAGTCTTGCCTAACATTAAACGAGGAACAGAGCTTAATGGTCACCTGCCAATCACTACACCTATGCTTCAGAAACAGTTACCAAAGGGCAGAGGTTTTAGGGAGCGAACTTCTAATGTTCTCTGAGACGCTGTGACTTAGACATGGAAATGGGTACCACACAGGCAGATCTAAGTTCACACTGAAAATGACATCTCATGCCCTTTACCTGTGCCTCTTGCAGCCCTAAGGTATAGTTTTGCACCTCCTTTATCTTCTCTCCAAAACCAGGCAGGCTCTGTGTTCAATCCATCCATGTAGCCTAAAGTCTCTAGCACAGTGCTTGGCACAAGAGTGGGTTTCAACAAGTGCTGGTTGAATAAACGAATGAAAGATTTCTTGATATTGGCCAGTTCTTGAAATTTGCTGGGCTGGGGAGTTTACCAGAATAGCTTTGTTTTCCTTGAAAGGACTTCACTGGCTGCTTAAGTACCTGGAAGGTTGCTAAAATGACTGTGTCTTGTGACTACATCTTCACTTTAAGCTACAGTTGGTAATTCACACAGTCAGTTCCAGCCTATTTAGTTCATCTTCATTTCCTTTGGAGAATGAATGGAATGTAACACTACCTGATTGGCTGGTAGTGGCTGCCTGGAGTACCTTGGTCAGAAGGGTTCTGAGAGCAAATTTGGGCCCAATGGGAAAAGTCTGCTGAGACTCATGGATGCAGTGGGGAAGAGTCTAAGCACAGGTGACCCACATTTCTCATCTCTTTGTAGAAGTTTGCCTTCAGGGCCTGCTTTCTCCCCATAGACAGGATATCCACTTATTAGATATGGATCACAATATACTGAAAAATCCAAACTTTGTGCATTCCTGCTTAATCTCTTATTTCTCGTGAACAATTGATATCCACAAGACTTTTTGTGTAAATGGAACATCAGTGAGGTTCCAATGTGATAACGGATGTGAACAGGATTGGCAAAAGCAAAAAACACTATATACAACACTGCAAATCAATTATGTTGTTGTTATTGTTTAGTAGCTCAGTTGTGTCCGAGTCTTTTGTGACCCCATAGACTGTAGCCCGCCAGGCTTCTCTGTCCATGGAATTCTCCAGGCAAGAATACTGGAGTGGGTTGCCATGGCCTCCTTCAGGGGATCTTCCCGACCCAGGGATTGAACCTGCATCTCCTGTATTGGCATGCAGGTTCTTTACCACTGAGACACCAGGGAAGTCCAGACAGGTGTAAAGGGCTGTTATTCCCTCACTGTATTCTAAGGCAGTGGTTGTCCAAGTGTCTCCAGAATGGCAGTATTAGCATCACCTGGGAACTTGTTCGGAATGCAAATTTTCAGGCTGCATCCAAAACCTACTGAATCAGAAACTGCTATTCCAAGCCCTTGAATAACTCAGATAACTAAACACCTGATCAGCCCTGGATTTTGGCTTTTCCCTAAAGGAAGGAGATACTTTATTGCCAGGATTAGGCCCCCAAATAGGGACTCCATCAGGACCCGCATCTTTCAGTCCTCGAAGGAAGTGCTTATCCTTAAAACAAAAACAAAACAATGCCTTAGTTCTTTTTCCAATCCACCCAACCAAAATATCACTAACCCATTGGGGAGAGCACCACATTTTATTATGACTAACATGATATTTAATGTGGAGCTTTTGTCCAAATGCAGTCCTAACACAGACCTAACTTTGGTTTCTCCAAACGATCATTTTAACCCAATGACTGCTAAGTGAAGGGGGTCTTTGGAATGTGGTGCTCACACAGGAGTACTTATTTTTATCAGCAAAGCATTATAATGTGGATTGTTTGCCAAGACATGGGAATAACTTCATGGTGACCATGAATTCTACTTGTGATACAAACAAGGAGCATTTATTAGTACTAAGCCTGTGCTAAGGGTTTTATAAGGATTTTCTTATTTAATCTTTTTTTTTCTCTCTCTCTCCTTTAATCTTAATGACTATCCTTGTTGTTGTTGTTGTTCAGCTGCTAAGTTGGGTCTGTCTGTTTGCGACCCCATGGACCGTAGCCCACCAGGCTCCTCTGTCCATGGGATTTCCCAGGCAAGAATACTGGAGTGGGTTGCCATTTCCTCCTCCAGCTGACCCAGGGATCAAACCTGCATCTTCTGTGTCTCCTGTGTTGCAGGCAGATTCTTTACTACTGAGCCACCAGGGAAGCCCAACCATCCTTTGGGGAGGTACTATTATCACCCCCATTTTTCAGATTAGGAAACTGAGGCTCAGAGAGGTTAAATAACTTGTTACCTAAAATCAGACAGTGGAGTTTAAATTTGAAACAGAATCCATATTTTTGAAAGCCGAAGCTCTATTTGTTAGCTACTCTGCTATAGGAAATCTTTGACTCATTCTCTGGGGGAGCCCCTTTTCCTTCCCTACTTCAGGCAGAGCAAACAATCTCTTTTCCATCCTCCTGCCCGTTAAACACACACACACACACACACACACACACACACACAAAAGAAGGAAAAAGGAGGTTGCCTGACTTCCTTCAGACCCCATTAGCATTTGGAAATAGACTTAAGTAGAGCGTGAGGGATTTTAATAATCCTTATTGTCTTCCTTCTATCTAATCTAACTCTGAATCAAGTTACTGGGGAAAGTTGTGGAATCTCGTTTTCCCTGATGCCTCTTAAACATTAAAGAGCTAATCCTCTTACTGGGACATTTGAGTTCAGCCTTCCCTCAGGGTTCACCTAAGTCTAAGAATTTGGACGAATGAAGGAATTATCCATCACCAAATATTGCTCATCTTTTGAAAAAGTCATGATAAAATTAATATTTCCTTTTGAGAGACCAAAACACATGGAATCTTAGTAACAAGAAAAAATTATCTGCCCTCAAGAAGAATATAATGGAGATGAAGAAAACAGATAAATTCATCATTTCTACCATTAACAAACACTGATGGAATTCCTATTATGCATCAAGCACTGTGCAAGGAAATGGGGAAGATAGGGATGTGAAATTCTCAATAAGGATATCTTCCTGGATTCATTTGGACTTTGAGATATTTTGTTCCTATTTTATCAAAGTGCCAGTGCCAAAAAGCTGCATCAGAAGGCCTGTGCCCTTAAAATATGGTTTCTGCTACCAAGAAGCTTAGAATCATGAAAGAGTAACAGCATCCACGTGTCGGAGGAGAAGGGGACAACAGAGGATGAGATAATTGGATGGCATCACCGACAAGATGGACATGAGTTTGAGTAGGCCTGGGAGTTGGTGATGGACAGGGCAGCCTGGTGCGCTGCAGTCCATGGGGTCACAAAGAGCCAGACGTGACCGAGCAACTGAACTGATTGCTAAACTTCACCATGACACTGCAGCATGGATGCCACCCCTTTTTATAGAGGAGGAAACTGATGCCAAGAGACTTAAGTAATTTGTCCAAGATCACACACCAGGTGAATGACCAAGCCAGTGTTTGAATCCAGATCACTCCACTTTGTTGGGTCAAACCAAATGGAATGGTGGGGGCAGTGGTTAGGTTGTAGTGGATGGGGGAGTCATGTGTAAGCCAGGAGACAGAGAAGGGGAATGCAGACAACTCTTTCCCAAGCCTGGCTACCAAGAAAGGAAAGAAGTGTCAGAAATATGATTATTGGGGAAAGTTTGTTGTTTTGACTTGGTTTGTGAGTGGGAGTGATGAGAGAAAATGCGTGCCTGCCTTCTAGGTATTTACTGAGAGAAGCACTCCTCCAATTTGTCACACAGAAAACCACTCCCACATACAGATGATTCACTTTGCTGTATAATAGAAACGAACACAACATTGGAAAGCAACTATACTCCAATAAAAAGTAAAAAAAAAAAGAAAAGAAAACCACTCCCAAAGACCTGATATTGACACTAACTGGTCCAATTGATCTTGTTTGGTATTTGGTAATGTAAAGAAAGAAGACCCATCATCAGAAAACAATGAAGGAAGCAAGTATAGGAGATGGGAATAGGAAAAATGCACCTCCCAAACCTCTCCACCATGGTCCTGTAGCATGTTACAGCCTGCTATGCTCAAGGACTAGTTTGATATCCACCTCTGGTATGTAAGCTCCCAAAATGGCCCTTAAGCTTTCTGCCCCAGGTGTACATGCCCTGCATAAACTTTAAGTGTGTGTGGAGTTTGTGGCTATCAGGAGATATCGTGCCCACATTTATGTTGCACTATATGGCAAGGGGAGATTATTCTCCATGGGTCTGATCTAATCAGGTGAACCCTTTAAAAGCAGAGATTTTTTTAGCTGCTTGTAGAGGAGGAAGTCAAAGATTTGAAGCTTGAGAAGGATTTGACATGACAATTGCTTTGAACATGGAGGGAACCACATGGCAAGGAACGTGGGCAGCCCTAGGAGCTGACTGTGATCCCTGGCTGACATTCAGCAAGGAAATGGGGACTTCAGTCCTGAAACCTCAGTGAACTGAATTCAGACAATAATCTGAATAAGCTTGGAAGTAGATTGTTCCCAGACTTTTCAGAATGAAAAGTCAGCACAGCCAATGCCTTGATTTCAGATTCATGATACCCTGAGCAGAGAATTTGGTTGACCTCTACCCTACAGAACTGCATGCTAACAAATGGGTGTGATTAGAAGTCATTGTATTTCTAATAAAATGTTGAAAATGGATATACCATCTCTTCCAACAAGCTTTCCCTAACTAATCCCAGCTTAAGATGGTCTGCTGAGAACAGGGAACAAGTCTTATACATCATCACGATCCTCACTGTGCTTCATGCAGGGCTTCTCGGAAGGAACAGAGGAAAGTTGATGACTAGGAAAATCAGAGAGTAAACATTCCCTTTAAACAGTAATTCTTGCTTTATCAAACCACAGGAGAGGTGCTCCATGGGAACAAATGAGTGAGTGAATGAATTAGTGAGCGCTGCTTGCCCTTAATATTCATTGGAAGGACTGATGCTAAAGCTGAAACTCCAATACTTTGGCCACCTGATGCGAAGAACTGACTCATTGGAAAAGACCCTGATGCTGGGAAAGATTGAAGGCAGGAGGACAAGGGGATGACAGAGGATGAGATGGCTGGATGGCATCACCAACTCGATGGACATGAGTTTGAGCAAGCTCCAGGAGTTGGTGGTGGACAGGGAGGCCTGGCGTGCTGCAGTCCATGGGGTCACAAAGAGTCAGACACGACTGAGCGACTGAACTGAACTGAACTTGCCCTTAAAGTGACTGAATGTCTACATATCTAGTCAGGAGAACGCATCCATTACACTGAGTGAGGCACACCTGTAAGTATATGCAAATTACCAAGTCCAAGCAGTACCCAAATCTGTGATGGCAGCTCTGCTTCCTCCATCACTTAGACCTGCTTCATTTACCTTGGCATCAGTCATCCCTGTCCTTCACTTGTAATCCTAAGACATGCAGATCACCTCTTCCCTTTTATCTTCTTCATCTATCCACAATTACACAGATATAACTGCTAATTTTCTTTACACTTAAATAGAATTTGGGGATATATATCCAAAGGGAGGGCTCAGTGGTAAAGAATTCACCTGCCAGTGCAGGACATCTGGGTTCTATCCCTGGGTCAGGAAGACCCCCTGGAAGGAAATGGCAACCCATTCCAGTATTCTTGCCTGGAGAATTCCATGGACAGAGGAGCCTGGTGGGCTACAGTCCATGGGGTCGCAAAGAGTTGGACATGACTGAGCAACTGAGCATGCATGCAATCATGCCCCCCACCAATCTAACTCTGAAAATATGAACAATTTCATTAATCAGCAAAGGAATTTTATCCAAAACATGCCGTAGCAAATTTCCAAGTCAAAATAATTTTATTTTAGATTCAACTCAGTAAAGAGTGATTGAGTTCCTCCTTTGTGCCAGGCACTGCACAAGGGTGGCTGATGCAAAGATAAGTAAAAGCTGGTCCGTTTTCTCTGAGAGTATACGGCCTCTGTGTTGGGGAGAAGGACTTTACTACAAGGCAACATTTGATAAATATCAACAAAGAGCTGTAGTCAAAATGCAATGGGAACATGGGGGAGGAAGAAAGAGAGAAACTCTGCCTGAGGTGGGACAGAGAATGAGTCCTAGATGAGGTGTCAACTAAGCTGTGCCTTGAAAGATGAGCAGGATTTTGTCAAGAGGCAAAACACTGTCCTTCCAGCAATCCACTAAGCTCTAACTTCACCGTTTGTGTTTGTTTGTTTTTTTTTTTTTTTACTTCCAAGTGACTATATTTTTCATCATATCTTTTTTTTTTTCTACCTTGACTTTTCTACTGAAAGTGCACGTGAGCCAGGTATGCATCTTGGGGCAAGCAGGAAGTGAAAAATCATGGAGATGAATTGCACTGTGGGATTTGTGAGTGGGTGCTGGCAGTCTACATTGGAGGCAACCATTAAAGCCAAGCACTTGCTGAAATTACTTTCTATCAGGCAGACAAGATGTAATCAAGTTAAAGGATACAGGCCTTGGGCAAAACAACAAAGAAAGAAACCAAGTGTGGAAATTATTTTCTAGGGGCCTCACGGCAAATCAGGAGAAATTCTAGGAAGAGCAGAATGATATAGTCGAAGGAGCAGGGCAGGGAGGACCAGAGAATATGAGTTTTGGCCTAGACTCAGGCGCTAATCAGAGAGTCTGTGACTTTGAACAGGCCACTTCCCCTTGCTAATATTGGATGATTTATTTATTTACCCTTGGTAAAAGAATAGGGAGTTAATAGCAGTCAGCAAAACAGTCAGGTAGATTCCAGAAGCCTAAAAATTGTGCAACTAAAGAGTCCCTGAAATGCATTTACACCAATCCCAATCCTCATCATTTCTACCTTGTCTAAAAGAATGGCACAGGAATTCATTCTACAAAGCTTTTGCCCATTGACATCCTAGCCTAGAGATTTCAGTGTTTGGATTAACCCCAATTAGACCCTATTTGCTTACGCAAGTTCTTTGGAATTTCATATCTTTAATTGTTAAATGGCAACAGAAACATAGCCGTGTTTGGAAAATGGCATCAATAGTGAGAAAAGAGATTTGGAGAGATCTAATGACTTACATAAAGTGGAAGTGAGAAATAGATTTAAGGGACTATATCTGATAGATAGAGTGCCTGATGAACTATGGAATGAGGTTCGTGACATTGTACAGGAGACAGGGATCAAGACCATCCCCATGGAAAAGAAATGCAAAAAAGCAAAATGACTGTCTGGGGAGGCCTTACAAATAGCTGAGAAAAGAAGAGAAGACAAAAGCAAAGGAGAAAAGGAAAGATATAAGCATCTGAATGCAGAGTTCCAAAGAATAGCAAGAAGAGATAAAAAAGCCTTCCTCGGTGATCAATGCAAAGAAATAGAGGAAAACAACAGAATGGGAAAGACTAGAGATCTCTTCAAGAAAATTAGAGATACCAAGGGAATATTTCATGCAAAGATGGGCTCGATAAAGGACAGAAATGGTATGGACCTAACAGAAGCAGAAGATATTAAGAAGAGGTGGCAAGAATACACAGAAGAACTGTACAAAAAAGATCTTCACGACCCAGATAATCATGATGGTTTGATCACTCACCTAGAGCCAGACATCCTGGAATGTGAAGTCAAGTGGGCCTTAGAAAACATCACTACGAACAAAGCTAGTGGAGGTGATGGAATTCCAGTTGAGCTATTCCAAATCCTGAAAGATGATGCTGTGAAAGTGCTGCACTCAATATGCCAGCACATTTGGAAAACTCAGCAGTGGCCACAGGACTGGAAAAGGTCAGTTTTCATTCCAATCCCAAAGAAAGGCAATGCCAAAGAATGCTCAAACTACTGTACAATTGCACTCATCTCACATGCTAGTAAAGTAATGCTCAAAATTCTCCAAGCCAGGCTTCAGCAATACGTGAACTGTGAACTTCCAGGTGTTCAAGCTGGTTTTAGAAAAGGCAGAGGAACCAGAGATCAAATTGCCAACATCCACTGGATCATCAAAAAAGCAAGAGAGTTCCAGAAAAACATCTATTTCTGCTTTATTGACTATGCCAAAGCCTTTGACTGTGTGGATCACAATAAACTGTGGAAAATTCTGAAAGAGATGGGCATACCAGACCACCTTATCTGCCTCTTGAGAAATTTGTATGCAGGTCAGGAAGCAACAGTTAGAACTGGACATGGAACAACAGACTGGTTCCAAAGAGGAAAAGGAGTACGTCAAGGCTGTATATTGTCACCCTGCTTATTTAACTTACATGCAGAATACATCATGAGAAACGCTGGGCTGGAAGAAGCACAAGCTGGAATCAAGATTGCCGGGAGAAATATCAATAACCTCAGATATGCAGATGACACCACCCTTATGGCAGAAAGTGAAGAGGAACTAAAAAGCCTCTTGATGAAAGTGAAAGAGGAGAGTGAAAAAGTTGGCTTAAAGCTCAACATTCAGAAAACGAAGATCATGGCGTCTGGTCCCATCACTTCATGGGAAATAGATGGGGAAACAGTGGAAACAGTGTCGGACTTTATTTTTTGGGGCTCAAAAATCACTGCAGATGGTGACTGCAGCCATGAAATTAAAAGATGCTTACTCCTTGGAAGGATAGTTATGACCAACCTAGATAGCATATTGAAAAGCAGAGACATTATTTTGCCAACAAAGGTCCATCTAGTCAAGGCTATGGTTTTTCCAGTAGCCATGTATGGATGTGAGAGTTGGACTGTGAAGAAAGCTGAGTGCTGAAGAATTGATGCTTTTGAACTGTGGTGTTGGAGAAGACTCTTGAGAGTCCCTTGGACTGCAAAGAGATCCAACCAGTCCATTCTAAAGAAGATCAGCCCTGGGTGTTCTTTGGAAGAAATGATGCTGAAGCTGAAACTCCAGTACTTTGGCCACCTCATGAGAAGAGTTGACTCATTGGAAAAGACTCTGATGCTGGGAGGGATTGGGGGCAGGAGGAGAAGGGGATGACAGAGGATGAGATGGCTGGATGGCATCACCGATTCAATGGGCGTGAGTTTGAGTGAACTCCGGGAGTTGGTGATGGACAGGGAGGCCTGGCGTGCTGTGATTCATGGGGTCGCAAAGAGTCAGACATGACTGAGTGACTGAACTGAACTGAATGACTTACATAAATTCAAACAGCTGGTGTCAGAACTCAAATTTATCTCACTCCAGAGCTCATGTTCTTATCACAATCCAAATAAAGCTGAAATAGCTAAAACACTTACTACTGAATCTTTTCAACTGCTTCTTGAGGTATGACTAGTTAGTGTTCCTCTTTTTTTAAAAGAGGAGATGAGTAAGGCTCATGAACTTTGTGTTCGTTTTCTATTGCTGTGTAATAAATTATGACTAACATAGTGGCTTGCCACACACACAGGTGTCCCAGTGGTAAAGAATCCACCTACCAATGCAGGAGATGTGGGTTTGATCCCTGGGGTGGGAAGATCCCCTGGAGGAGGAAATGGCAACCTACCTCAGTATTCTTGCCCGGGAAATCCCATGGACAGAGGAGCCTGGTGGGCTACATACAGTTCATGGGGTTAGAGTCGGGCTTAGTGACATATGACTTAGTGACTGAGCACAGACATACATATAACTTAGTGGATTAAAAGAACACCATGTATTATCTCACAGTTTCCATGACTCAGGAATCTGGGAACAGTGTGGCTGGGTCCTCTGCTCAGGTTTTTGTGAAGGCATGCACACATGGTCAGTCGTGTCCGACTCTTTGCAACCCTGTAGACTGTAGCCCACCAGGCTCCTCTGTCCATGGGATTCTCCAGGCAAGAATACTGTAATGGGTTACCATTTTCCTCCTCCAGGGAGCAAAACTGCATCTCTTGTGTCTCCTGCATTGGCAGGCGGATTCTTCACCACCGTACCACCTGGGAAAGCTCAGGCTTTCACAAGGCTGCAATCAGAGTATTAGCTGGAACCAGAACCTCATCTGAAGCTCCAAGTTGTCTTCTACGCTTGTGTGCTTGTTCACCAAATTCGTTTTCTTGTTGCAGTAGAACTCATGGCACTTTCTTCTTCAAGGCCAGCAGGAAGGAGAATCTGTCTTCTTCAAGTCTCGTTTTTCAGGGAAGGCCTGGAATCTCTTTTAAAGGGCTAACCAGATTAGGTCAAGCCCACCGAAGATAATCTTCTTTTAATTAACTCACATGACTGACTAGAGGCCTTATTTGCAGCTGCAAAATCCCACTACCCTTGTCTGTTCTATTGGTCAGAAGCAAGTGACAAGCTCCACCTACATTCAAGGGGATGGGCTTATATAAGAGTGTAGGTATCAGAGTATAGGAATTATTAGGGTCATCTTAGAATTTTGCCTATCACATCATTTAAGCAAGTTTTCCAATTGATGTTTTCCATATTTCTATCAGGGATACCTGAATTATTTAATACCTCTGGAGCTACAATTACAATAAATGTTTATTCATACCTCCTTCCCTATATCTGTGTTCTTATTGCCATTTAACAATTTAAGATATAAAGTTAGAAAAGCAAGTGTGAACAGCAATACTGGGTTTCTCAGGTGGCTCAGTGGTAAAGAACCCACCTGCCACTTCAGGAGACATAAGAGACCCAGGTTTGATCCCTGCGTCAGGAAGATCCCCTGGAATAGGGAGTGGCAACCCATCAGGAATACTACCTATCTTTCAGGGCTGCTGTCAGGATTAAATTCAATAATATGTGTTAAATGCCTCACATACAGTAGTAGCCACAAAATAGGTGCTCAGTGAGCAGTGGCCATGGTAAGGAAGACTGAGAGGCCCATCCTGCTACTGAAGACTTTCCAAGTGGCTGGGTTGATCCATCATGGAGGACCATGTCCACTATTTCCTTTGTTCTGGAACCCCAAAGGGAGTATTAGGCTGAGTCCAGGGGACTGCTGGGAGACGAGTAGTAAGAAAAGATCTAAAAGTCTTGGGAAAATGTGTGCTAAATGGTAAATATAAAAATAATACATCATCCCTTTGAAGACAAGGTGTGACATATACGATATTTGCTTCTGTTAGGCAATTTGAATATTAAAAACATGTTTTGTTCCAGAGTTTATCTTCTTTAAAGTGAATAAGGTAGAAAATAAAATTCCTTTTGTTTGCATAATAAAAGCTATTTTTTTAAATCTTGTGTATGTGTGTTTGGTGAGGAGTAATGGAATGACCCTCAGGTCTTTAATTATTCCTATCTATTCTCCCTTTTTCTCTTCTTCTTCTCTTGGGTGCACGACGATTTCCCAGCTCTATATTATTTGGTTTTTCCAAAGAGTATACAAAGGGAGTAGTGTGGATGACTATAGCAAGTGACAAAGAGAACTTTTGAAGAAGCGTGTTATAATCTTTTCTGCTATTATATGTTCAGTTACTATAACAACCAAGGAGAGAAAAAGAAACTCTAGTAGAGCAGAGCTCCCAGCTCCTGGGCCATGGACTGGTTCTGGTCCAAGGCTTGTTAGGAACCGGGCCACACAGCAGGAGGTGAGCAGCAGGTGAAGCCAAAACCATCCCTCTCCTCCTGCAGTCCATGGGAAACTGTCTTCCACAAAAGTGCTCCCTGGTGCCAACAGGTTGGGCACCGCTGTAGTAGAGAACAGCCCATGGGCCAAACCCGGCGGGAAATTTTCATTACATGAGTAGATGTTAGTGAAACAAAATTTAGACAGATGAATTTTAGGTGGTTTTTGGGGGTGGGGCTAAAGCCAAAACAAAATTATATTAACATTATTATTTCCAAAGTCTTTCTGGATAGTACAGTGCATGGTTGGATGGTATCACAGCAGATAAAGCAATGACACTTTCCATTAATTCTGCATCCTGGCTCATAGCCAATCCTATAACCTAAACACTCATGGTTCTTGTAACTGGTAAACTCAATCACGTGGAGCTGCTGTGTGGTCTCTTAGCTTAACCTACAATGTTTGATGAATGGGTCAACCTGCAGGAGAGTTCAGCCTCTAAAGTGTACTCCATGGTACAAAGCTATATAGGAGGTGGCTAATCTCATCAATGCCAAGAGACACTCTCAATAATCCAGATATTAAAGAATTCAAGGATTCAATTAGTCACCCCCAAATGTACCTCAGAGAGTTGGACTGTGAAGAAAGCTGAACGCCAAAGAATTGATGCTTTTGAACTGTGGTGCTGGAGAAGACTCTTGAGAGTCCCTTGGACTGCAAGGAGATCCAACCAGTCCATTCTGAAGGAGATCAGCCCTGGGATTTCTTTGGAAGGAATGATGCTAAAGCTGAAACTCCAGTACTTTGGCCACCTCATGAGAAGAGTTGACTCATTGGAAAAGACCCTGATGCTGGGAGGGATTGGGGGCAGGAAGAGAAGGGGATGACAGAGGATGAGATGGCTGGATGGCATCACCAACTTGATGGACGTGAGTCTGAGTGAACTCCGGCAGTTGGTGATGGACAGGGAGGGCTGGCGTGCTGTGATTCATGGGGTCGCAAAGAGTCGGACACGACTGAGCAAGTGAACTGAACTGAAGCACAATTATCCATATTTATATTATTGATGTAATAGCACATAAAACTTGCCCATTTCTACTCTCCCTGAAAACAGCAGACAGACTACTCACAGTCATGTACAGCTTGGGATTTCCTCTTTTGAACCAGAGTAGGAAGATAGTTAAGAATTTGACATGAAAAGAATTTCTTTTTCCTCTCAAATAGTCATTTAGCAAAGTGTCCTTCAATATTCCATATGATCTCAACACCTCCCCTTTTATCACTGTTAAAGTCTTAAGAAACAAGTTTGTAAAATGAAATGCTTTCCTTCCTCTTCATATCACATCACTACAGCACCAAGATGGGGGTTTTTAGTGATGCCATATACCCAACTCCCTCTCAAAGGGGAAAATCAGAAAAGGAGGTTCTATTCAGTATAGTCACCCACATATTTCTAATAGCAGCCCTTATTTCAGAGGATGCATGTGTACTTGAGGAATGGAGTGACCTGGGCGATGACGATTCCTGGGGCAAAGTTTATACACGATGTAATACACCAGAAGGAAGTCCCACTTGAAGAAGAAATGAAAAGCCTGCTGCTGCTGCTAAGTTGCTTCAGTAATGTCCAACTCTGTGTGACCCCATAGATGGCAGCTCACCAGGCTCCCCCATCCCTGGGATTCTCCAGGCAAGAACACTGGAGTGGGTTGCCATTTCCTTCTCCAATGCAGGAAAGTGAAAAGTGAAAGGGAAGTCACTCAGTCATGTCCGACTCTTTGCGACCCCATGGACTGCAGCCCACCAGGCTCCTCTGTCCATGGGATTTTTCAGGCAAGAGTACTGGAGTGGGGTGCCATTGCCTTCTCCAATGAAAAGCCTAGAAAGGTTACTATTCTTAAGCTTATTTAACAATAACTAATTCTAATATTAATAAGGATGGAACCCAATGACCACAAATAATACAAAGGTGAGACTAACCATTAGGAATATTTCTCCTTTCTCTATAACTCATTAGCATTTAATTCTATTATTCACTAATATCCCATAGGGAGGAGACTTTCAGAACTGAGCTACTATAGACTGAGAAATGAAAGAGACTTTTTTCTGTTTTAAAGTAATTTGCCATCTTGGGGTAGATAAAACAGTGACTTTCTTCTGAGCTGTTTTGGAGACAGACCTTCCCAAGAGAAGCGTGCTCAGTAAGGGGAGATTCATCTATAAGCATCCCTGCACACATATCTGGGCTTCTCTAGTGGCTCAGTGGTAAAGAATCGGCCTGCAATGCAGGAGACCTGGGTTTGATCCCCGGGTCAGGAAGATCCCCTGGAGCACGACAACCCACTCCAGTATTCTTGCCTGGAGAATCCCATGGACAGAGGACCCTGGAGGGCTACAGTCCATATGGTTTCAGAGAGTCGGACATGACTGAAGTGACTTAGCACACACACATACGTATCTATGGACTCTTTCCTCAGAGGATGACCTGACTGCTGTCTCCTCCTGAAGTCTAAGGATGCAGGATGAAAAGGAATGGACACAAGAGAATCTAAGGACTTGTGAGGCAAACCTAGAGGACAGAAGAGAGTAGGAGTTGAGCACAGGTGTTTTCCTAACTTACGCTGACTGAACATGTGGTTGTCCAAGTGATTTTTTTTTTCCTGCCATTAAGTAGGCCAGGGAAGTTCCACGATGCAAGGTAAAAAGGCAGAATTCCATGGCATCCTTGTCTCTTACAGTGAGAGAACTGCAAAGGACTTGAGAGGTCACGTGTCTGAGTCCCCACATTTGATAGATGAGGAAATTGATGTGCAAGCACAGTAAAGGACTTGCTTGGGGCCGAGTTGGGGCTTGAACTGAATTGAGAGCTCATGTGGGCAGAGAACACATGCTCTTCTCTGTGGTCTCCACTGGGCCAGGTGTGGCGCTTCGCCTGCGGAAGGCCAGTAAGTAAACTGCTGTTGAGTTGTGCTGACTTCAGATGTCTTGGCTCTCAATGACTCTCATGATTCCCCATGTCACTGCCTTTCAAAGCTGAGTCTATGAACCACACATCAAAGTGATGACCAGTAAGTAATGTAGACTGGAAATTGGCTGGGAGTGGGGGCAAAAGAAACAGATGGTCTCAGACACGTTAACCACACTTTTTCAGGAAGATATTTTAAAGGAAAAACAGAGGGGAAATATATAGGATTAAAGTAGGAATCAACAAGAAGGGGTGCAGGTAGGAAGGGGTATGTGTTTTTCATGTCAAATGTCCCCAATGTGTGTTGTCTTTATCAAATGTTCAAAGGTCATCTTTAAAATTCTTCTGGCTGATATGTGAAGAATGGACTATTGGAAGGCAAGACTGGATATGAAGAGAAGAACATAAAGAAATCATGAAACAAAAGGGAGTTGCTCACTGGCTTAAGGAAAACAGCTGAAAAAAATACAGCTCTTTTCATGATATATGGATATATTGCAAGGTATTTTTCTCAATTGATTTGAGGGCATGAAATGTCAATGGTTTAATAGACGTGTTTTGTTATACCAGCAATTGACGGACCTTAAAAAGTGATGCTTAAGGATGCTGCTACCAGTTTGCATCATTCGGAGAGAGAAATTCCAGAATGCCATTCTAGCATATTCCTTTACAAATATAATCTTGCTCATTTTCTATTCACTTGCCCAAAACCCTTCCAAAAGATGCAATTCAATTCATCCTCAGAAAACTTCTTGTTTGAATTTATTGAGAAAATACCCACATATGAATTAGAGAAGCCTGCATTTCCTTCCCCTGTGATCTACTGGAGCCAGTCTTTCTAGATATTTTAAGCATTTGGGCTTCCACTCAACTGTTATTTTCTAGTGCAACAGTTTGCAAATGGTGGCTGTGAACCTAAGGGTTCAAAGCCATTGCTTCTGTAAATATTTGGCTCAGGCTTTCTGCGTGTGAAGGCACATACATATATATGAAAATAAATATAAAATTATATTAAAATTTATAGTTAATTTAGCCTAAGCACTCAGATATTGTATACACCAATTTTTAACATTTTGACTGTTATCAATGCTTTATCTTAAGTTACCAGGTTGACTGTTTCTGTGAATTCCTTGGAATAAAGCTTGTTCTACCATCTTCATTTTTTTTTTTAAATAGAAATATATTTGGCATATAATATTGTGTGCATTTAAGGTATACAACATGTTAATTTGATAAATTTTATATTGTAATATGATTGTCATGTAGCAATAATTAGCACCTCTGTCATGTTACATGTCCTTTCTTTTCAATAGTTGGAATAATTAAGTTCTAGTCTCTCAGCAAGTTTGATGATTACAAACAATATCGTTGTCTATTTCACTGTACTGTACATTAGATCTCTGGGCTTATTCACTACTTGTTGCAAAATTGTACCCTTAAACAACATCTGTCCCATTCCTCCTACCCCCATTCCCCAGTAACCACCATTTTACTCTCTATTTCAATGACTTTGGCCTTTTCAGATTCCATCTTCCATCTCTGTGATTGAAGCATATCTCCATATTGCAAGGCAAGCTGCTATATAAGTCAGCTCAGGCTGCCATAACAAAATACCATAGATTGGTGGCTTAAACAACAGAAATTATTTCTTATAACTCCAGAGGCTATAAAGTACAAGATCAAGGTGTTGACTGATTCAACACCTATTAAGAGAACTCTCCTCTTGGTTTGCAGATGGCTGACTTCTTGCTGTGTCTTCACAAGGTAGAGAGAGAGAAAAAAAAAAAAAGAGAAAGAGGATATCTTCCTTTTTTAATAAGGCCACAATCCTATCAGGTTAGGGCCCTACCCTTATGACCTCATTTAACCTTAAATTACCACCTAAAGACCCTGTCCTCAAACACAATCATATTGGAGTTAGTGCTTCAACATAAGAACTGTGGCAGAGAGGGGCTCACACAATTCAGCCAACAGTAGCTATGAAAAGATTTCCCCATTTTTGGCTAGCTTACTATGAGTCACCTCTTTTCGGACACTGAAGAATTTAAACATAATTGGGAAATAAAATGAGCACTACTATTATCCCCATTTTACAGACAAGAAAACTAAGGCTCAGAGATATGAAGCAACTTGTTCAAAGTAGCATAGTGAGTAATTCAGAATTTGCAGTTGATTTTATCTGACTTCAAAACGACCTCTTGTTGCCTTCCTTTTCACTTCTCCCTCCTGGACAGGGGCCTACCTCATGATCCCAGGAGCTGCCTAAGGGCAGCAGCCAGATCTCATCTCTGAAGCCCTTCCAGCACCTAGTGCAGGGCCTGGGATGAAGGAGGAGGTTTGTTTAGTTATTTACTTACCCATGGTCAAATAGCAAGTAAATATGTACCATGTTACATGGTGATAAACGCTATGCATGTATGAGAGGGGGCTAGAACATTGTGAGGTGGCGGGGGGTGGTGGATTACAATTTTAAATAGTGTAGTTGGGGGAGGCCTTATTTTTTCCCTTAATTTATTTATTTTTAATTGAAGCATAATTACAATATTGTGTTGGTTTCTGCCATACATCAACATGGATCCGTTATAGGTATGGGAAGGCCTTATTGAAAAAAAACTGTCTGAAGCAGGTGAGGGAGCAAACCAAGTAGATACCCAGGGAAAGAATGTCCCGGGCAAAGGGCACCACAAGCGCAAAGGCTTGAGGCTGGGAACGTGCTGCAGGTGTGGGAATGGCAAGGAAGCCAGTATGAGGAGAGATCCTTGTGAGGATTAAATGAGGTCACGTGCACGAAGCATGCAGCATGGGACCCGGCACTAAGGGGTCCCTCCGCAAGCTGGGGGTGCGGCAGGGAAGAGAAGCACTCAGAGGGCCTCTGGCATGCTGTCCAGTTTGACTGCACAGAAGAGATCAAAGTCCTCTGGCGGAGGTGATGGACTCACCTTCCTGCTGCCCGAGAAGGACACAGTGTGGGCTTGGACCCAGGGAGGACTCGATGGAGGCCAGTGCCATTTTCACCCAGGAGCTGGCACCTGAGCTGACGGCCCCCTCACGCACGAGCCTTGCCGAGGATGCTGGTGGGGAGAAAAGGGAGTGGCCTTGGAGTGACTTTCCAGGCCATGGCGGGTGGCAGAGTGATGTGGGGTCTCATTTCCACCCTTCCGGTTGGGAGCCTCTGGGCCTTTCCAGTGCACAGATAACCACAACCAACCTTGACTCAAACACAGGCTAACTGGAGTCCGCATTGTCCTGTGAGGTCGAGGCATCCATCCTTCCTAGTTTACATTAGAGACATCAGGCTCAGTGAGGTCAAGTTCCCTGCCTGAGATCTGCTAGGCGATGAGAGGCGGCACCAGGGGAGGAGCCCCCACTCTTAAATTCAGTGCTGTCACACGCCATGAATGACTCCTAGAATGAGAAACACCTAAGAGTTTTAGGGCACCTGAGTGACTGGGAGATGGTGGGCAGGTCACCTTGCTTCTGTTCTCTAGGCTTCTCCCCATCTGTTAGATGTGGGGGGACTCCTCATGGCTTGCTATAGATGGATACGCAACTTCACACCACAAAGATGAGCCTGGGGCTACCCAGGCAGGCCTGGCAATGATGGTATGAAAATCCAGAAGGCCTGGCTGGCCTGTTATACTGGAGATACATTTGGCAACTCCTGGCCTACCAGGCTGACCCTGCTAAGCAGAAAAAATATGTTCTCTCCTCTTGTCCAAAAAAATACAAAATAAAAAAACTCATAAACCCTGCTTTTGGCCCCTTCACATAAATATGAGGAAGATGAATGGAAAATGAAGGAGTGAAAAACTTGACCAAATGCTTGGTCAGTTGATAACTGATCCTTACAGCTCCGGGGCAGTGTTACTGTTGTAGGGAGTGGGAAGGGATTGGATGGAGGATAGCATTGCTGGCGGGGTGAAGGAAGAGGGTCCCAAAGATGGAAGGGGCTTTGCAGCAAGAGCATCTGTTGTGGGTGCCTTCATGCAGAGCTAGAGCTTTGTTGCATATGCCTTCAGGATCCACTGCTGGAGTGCTGAGAGGGCGCCTAGGTGAAATCGTCATCCACAAGTACTGTTTTGAGCACTCTCCAAACAGTGCCTCATTTAATCCTCCCAACAACCCCAAGAGGCAGGTTCTATCTTCTGCCATTTTACAGAAAGGAAATACAAGCATAAAAGTGCTAAAAGACTTACATACAATCCTGCCCCTAGTAAGTGGCAGAACTGGAATTCACACCCAGGGCTGACTGATGCTAGTACCTGGACATTTCGCCAAAGCCTCCTTCTTGTCTGTCTATTTGCACCCCATCATCCATTCCCTTTGGTTTCTGGGGACACAGAGGCTGGCCTGGCAAGGAGATGGTGTTCTGGGAGGCCAAGGCTACAGCAGGGAGTACTGACCTGAGACCCTGGGGGAATGGGGCCCTGAGGCCAAAACAACTGCAGAAGTTGGAAAGCATGCAGGACAGCTCAGAGCCAAAGTGCCAGCAATGTGTTCAGAGGGCTGGTGCCCACAAGGGAGCCAGAGGTGGTTATGGAGGTTGGGATACATACTAGGAGATGGGATGTAACACAAGCTGGCTGGAAACCAGAAGGGGTGGGGGAAGAGAGAGGCTGCCACAGGGGCGGCAGCATCTTTCAAGGCGAGTGACCACGCCCCCAGGTGACACACGCAAGTCTCAACGGCATGACGTCATTTCACCCTCACAGCAATTCAGAAACACAGCACATCCACCTCCACTTTATCAGAGGAGAAACTGAGCAAGGGAGGATCAAAGCTGGGAACCAACTCAGATCTGGCTGACTGCAGATCCCAGGTATCCAGTGGTGAATCCTTCTGATCTGTGTGTGGTAAGTACAGTTAACCCTTGAACAATCCAGCTTTGAATAGCACGGGTCCACTTACTTATGGGTTTTTTTCAATATGGCTGGATGGCATCACTGACTCGATGGACGTGAGTCTGGGTGAACTCCGGGAGTTGGTGATGGACAGGGAGGCCTGGAGTGCTGCGATTCATGGGGTTGCAAAGAGTCGGACATGACTGAGTGACTGAACTGAACTGAACTCCACTACTACACGATCCACAGTTGGTTGAATCCTCAGGCACAGAGGGACTGCATACACGTGGAGGGCTGACTATGAGTTACACACAGATTTTTTGCCGTGTGGAGGGACAGTGCCCCAATCTCTGCCTTGTTCAAGGCTCAACTGTATATATTGATGACCTTGAAGGCCCAGAGGCAGAGGGCCATACCTCTCCAGCCCTGCAAATAAAGGATCTGATGCCTGTAATACTTGGAGCAGACAGGTCAGGAACTTGTGTCCTTTGCCAACATATCTGCAGGCAATTAAGTTCAATCTCCCCGGGAAGGGGGGTAGGGGGGAGAAAAACCTTCCCATTTCTAATTTAACATCAACCAAAACTTCCAGAAAAAGTTTAGTTCTAATTTTGCATAAGTGCCTAAGTATAGCCTGTAGGAATACTACAAAGAATTTATTAATTTGTCCCCTATATTAATTCATTTATGGCTTGCGGAAATTATAATTAAAAATGAGAGGTCACAAACATCAATTAAAAGAATTGAGCAATGCTAGAGAGATTTTATTTTTCAAATCCATTGACAATGGGGGAAAAAGCTATGTCAGAAATTCTAACAAACGAAAATATCAAGCACCAGGCACATCAGTAAATATATCACAAGGCTGGGTTGTTTACAAGCATGAAAATCTCAGGGAATGAGCGCAGAATCACTAAAAGTCTTATTTGCAACCTAGCACTGGTCTTGCTAGATGACCTTGGGACAATAGCCCAGATCCACTCTCCATTCTTCCCCATCTTGCTCTTCCCCCCTCTTGCTCCAAGAGGCAGACCCAAATGGGATGCACCTGGGCTCTCTAGCCCTCTGACTTCTGGTTGGGTTTGGTCAATGAAAAGCCCTGGCAGAAGAATGAACGGTGGAAGGAGAGAGAAAACAGGGTCTTTATTCTCCTGGTTCCCTTATTATTTGGGTGCTATAGACTGAATGTTTGTCCTCCTTCCCCTTAATTCCTAAATTGAAACCTAATCCCCAATGTGATGGTATCTGGAGGTGGGACCCTTGGGAGGTGAGTAGGTCATGAGAGCAGAGCCCTCGTGAATGGGATTAATGCTGTTATGAAAGAGACTGCAGAGAGTTTCTTCTCCCCTCCCTCATGTAAAGACACAGCAAAGAGACCACAGTCTGTCAATGAGGAAGCAGGTCCTCACCAGACACTGAATCCACCAGCACCTTAATGGTGGGCTTCCCAGCCTCCAGAACTGAGAAATAAGTTTGTCTATAAGCCAGCCAGTTCATGATATTTTTGTTAACAGCAGCCTGAATAGACTCAGACACTGGACTATAGTTTGGCAGAGCCTGCAATCCTTCACCAAAAACCACATGTCCTGTTGTGCATTCCCTTGCCACAGCTACAGTTTACCCTGTGTTCCATGTCTACTCCCTCCCCTTGCTCCTTCTGGCTAGGGGTGGTAACAGCTCCCTGCTGTGGCTAGATAGACCCAGAATTTTTCACCACCCCTTGTGGGTTCCCTTTACCCAGCCAACAAACACTTTGTCTAAGCAGCCCTTCCTTAGACTGTCCTCAAGTTACCCCTTTAGGTACAACATCTCATTTCTCCTAGTGCCATGATCAGTGCACTCATGGAACATCTGTGGGCCTCCAAACCTCTGTTTGGGTAATAGAATTTTGTTTTCTAACCATCCCAGTGAGATTCAATAATTCACCAAATATTTATGGAATGCTAACATGTGCCAGATGCTCAGAGTAGAAATGAGAAAAACAGTGATACCTTTGGTTCTGTGAAAAAGAGATGCTATTTCTGTCTCAGGAAGGAATGGTACTTCATTTATCTCACTCCTCTCCAGGATTTCCATCAGGGAGCTCGGAACTGGGGATAGGCTACACTCATTCTCCAAGGAGCACCTGCCCTCCTAAGGTAGAGTTCCTGCCCAAGAAGCCCTGAATTCTGGAATAATAGGTTGAGGGCCAGGTGTAGAATAGAGTTGCTGCAAAGGCTTGAGATAAACTTCTTTCATAGGACCTTTATGTGGTAATGTTAACTATAATTAAACATGAAAAATAAATGCACAGCCTGGGAATCCAGGAAACTTGAGTTACAACTCCAGCACTTTCACTTGCATGAAGAACGTATCTGAAGACCTAAGTATAAGACCTGGCTTATAGTAAATACTCAATTGTTGATGATAACAGCAATAGCAACAACCATAATAGAAGAGACAATAGCTAATAGTTATATGGTGATTTCAATATGACATGCACTATTTGAAAGTCATGTGCATGTAACCCAATTAACCTTATGAAATGGATCTGATTATTAACCCTATTTTTCAGGTGAGGAAACTCAGGCATGGAGAGTATATTAGTCATTTCCTATGGCTCTGTAACAAAGTACCTCAAATATGTTGCCTTAAAACAAAAGGAAGTGATCTCTCACAGAATAATGTTGGAAGCTGGAGGTCCAAAATCAGTAGTATAGGGTGGAAACCAAGATGTCAGCTGATCCAGTCCTTGAAAGGTCCTTGCCGCTTAGGGCTTTGGTGGCTGCCAGAATTTCTTGGCTTTTGGCCTCATCATCCTAAGCTGCCATCGCTCCATGATCGCATTGTCTTCTCCTCTTTTGTCTGTGTCCAATCTCCCTCTGCCCATCTCTTACAAGGATACATTTGATTGCATTTAGGGCCCACCTAGATCATTCAGAGTCATCTTCTCATCTCAAGATCCTTAATTACAAAAGGGGCAAAGTTCCTTTTTCCAGCTAAGGTAATATATACAGGCCCAGGGATAAGGACTGAAATATTTTGGGGGTCATTATTCAACCTATCATGGAGGGGTAAAGTAACTTGCTCAAGATCACACAAATGCCTATTATTATTAAATCTATATTATTATACAATTGGGGGCATAGTACCTAATCTCATCTGTGAAAAGGCAGTGGAAAGCTCTGCCCTATGGTACACAAAGACATAATTATTAAGATATTTAGGGAGAATGCAAATGTACAAAGGCAGAGCCTCTGTTTCAGCTTAGTGTCTACCCCAGCCCTTAATGACCATTTAGGACAAGTTTGTCGAAGGAATAAATGAATGCATTAATGAGAGCACAGTGCATTCACACTGACCTTCTCAGTTTACAAAGTCCTTTTTATTCATCATCTCACTTGACCTCACCATAAGCCTGTGAGGAAGATAGTGTGGGCCCTATTGTCCCATTTTTACCCATGTGAAACAGGCTCAAGGAGGCTAATAACAATAATAATACCAGTAGCATTCTGAAGTGCTTGCTGTGTGTCAGGTTCTGTGCTAAGCCCTTGCTCAAGGTTGCAGGGCTAGTAAGTTTCATGATGGTAAATGATAGAGCTGAACAAGTTTTTTTTTTTTTTTTAATGGGCCTCTCAGAGCTCAGAGTCCAGGCTGTGCGGGGAGGTAGTGACCAAAGGCCCTGAAATCTCCTCCTGGAGATGTCTGATGAACCCCATGTTTGTGGAATATTAGGCCATATGTTCTGATGTGGGGTTAGGAACTTTAGTGTCAGAGAGACCCTGGTTCCAATGCAGGTTCTGTTGCCTGACCTGGGCTAGGCTGCTTTGCCTCTAAACCTCAGCTTCCTCACCTGTAAAATAAGGATGCAGTGGTTCCTATTTCACTGGGTTGATTGGAAGACAAAACAAGGTAGTCTGTGTAGGCATTTAGTGCAGGGCCAGGCTATGATATTCATCAGTGGCTAACCATTACTGTTGTGATTGTTATTACTATTGTCACTATCCATTGTATTATTAAGCCAACTTGGCTTTGGGGATTACCACTGCCTGAGTGATCTTGGGTAAAGGATGTGGCATCTCTTTCAAAACTCAAATATCCTGATGCTTGGTACCACAAGCTATTCTCCCACCCTTTCTTTCCCTTTCAGCCATTAAAGGCTGTTCACTTGAGTCGTTTTCCCTGGGTTTAGATGTCTTCCTTGGTGGGAGGCAAAGTGGTGGCACAGAGAGGTGCTCCAACATTGGGCTGACTCTCTCCTCTCTGTGTCCTTCGCCTCCTCTAGGCCCAACGCCTTCCTGCTGCCCACCAAGTCTGCCTCCTAAACACCATCCAGGGTACCACAGAGGTCTGGATTGTGCTTTCCCCTGGCAAAGAGCTACCTTGGAAGCCTGGCCCACTCAAAGAGAGCTAAGTCATCCCTGGTGCTTATGTGCTTTCTTCCTGAGGACAGGCCTGTACCCAGCCACCTGTACAATACTCGGATATTTGGCATGGGCATGGCTCTGGGAGGGCCTTATTTACATCTTGTTCAGCATCCCCACCCCCATCCCTGCTGTTTCACAGGAGATGAGGCCTCTACTGGGACAACTGAGTCACCTTCCTCGTCACCCAACACCATCACCAGCCTGGCTAGGGACTGGGCCAGCTGTACAATCTGGGAAGCTTTCCAATTCTATCTTTTAATAAAAACCCAAGTTGCAAACTCAAAGCTAGCTGCCAGGAGAAGGGACCACCTGTTCAAAGCTACCTTTGAAGCTCATTCTGACTTTTTCTTAGAAATCTAGTATTTTGTATATCTTATATAAATATTATATATCAGTATCAATAATGACTATTTAAGACTTGCTATGTATAAGATCGGTAAAGAACCTGCCTGCAAGGTAGGAGACCCGGGTTCGTTTCCTGGGTTGGGAAGATCTCCTGGAGAACGAAATGGCAACCTACTCCAGTATTCTTGCCTGGAGAATGCCATGGACAGAGGAGCCTGGCGGGCTACAGTCCATGGGGCCGCAAGAGCTGGACACAACTTGGCGTCTAAACCACAACCATGTATAAGACACTACAAAAAGCATATATTATACACATGATCTTGTTTAAGGTTCATAATGACCTTATGAGCCATTTTACAGATGAGAAAATGAAGGCACTTCTCCAAGATCACACAGCTAGTGAAAAGGAGAGCTAGAATGAAAACCCAGGTTTGTGGGATTCTGGAATATGTGCTCTTGATGTTTAACCACTGACATGAACTGAGATGACTGAGCTGATTTCTCTCTATTCCTTCTCCTTAAATGGATTTTTTAAAGCCGATTTGCACAAGAAGCCAAGTGTCCACCAGAGGCAGGCACTGTATCTTCTGGGGCTCTGCTGTTCTTCCTTATCACTCTTCCCCTCACTTTGCTAACAGAATTTCCCTCACTTTGCTAACAAATTTTCCCTCAGAATCAGGGCTGTGGCTTACAATTGTGTAGTCTATGAGTATACAAGGCCATGTGGCTGCAGAGTAAGATATGAGTGGAAATGACTGAGCCAATCTTTCTTTATTCCTTCCCCTTAAATGGCATCCTAAAAGCCAACTTGCAAAAGTCGAAGGGACACTTTTCTCTAATCCACATGAAGGCACTATATGGGCTAGCCCTGTTCCTGCTCAGATCAGGGTTGTGCCATAAACAGTTTCCACTGGACTGGTTTCCCTCTTTGCATTTTTAGGATTTTTTAAATTATGAAGGAGTCACAGAACATCACTGTCTAAGAAGGGTGCATTAACCTCATCTGGGGAATACAGATAGGCCACAGAGGGAAAACCTCCACTGAATACAAATGCTTTAGCATTAGATAGAGAGTGGCAGATCAATCTATTGTGGCAGAGCATCTATTCATTCATTCATTCTTCGAACTAGTTTTTACTGAGCTCCTTCTATGTGTTGTGCTGGATGCCAGGAATACATGGGTGAATAAGACAAAAACAACTACTGCCCTCCTAGAGTACAGTCTAGTGGAAGAGACATGCAGTAAAAGTAAACAAACAAATGAATACATAATTACAAATCATGGTAAGTTGTGCCAAGGAGAATAGCAGAAAATAATGGGAGGCAAAAACAGGGAGGCCCTACTTCAACTGAGTATTCAAAGAAGGCCTCACTAAAGGAAGAATATTTAAACTGAGATTAAAGGGCAAACAGGATACATCTACATGATGAATCGGGAGAACAATAGTCTAATTAGAGGTGTGTATGAAAAAAAAAGGAAGAGCTGCTGCTTGCAATGAGTTTTTCCCACAAAGCTACGACACTGGGTTGCTGCCCTTCTTGGGAAAACCAGAGCTGGTTCTGAAGAATGTCCTGTTGATACAAGCCAACCCCTGGCCCCTTGAAAGGGGCAGGAGAGATAAGTTTGGCTAATTAGCAATCAGATAGGATTTCCCTGATAGCTCAGTTGGTAAAGAATCTGCCTGTAATGCAGGAGACCCCGGTTTGATTCCTGGTTGGGAAGATCCCCTGGAGAAGGGAAAGGCTACCCACTCCAGTATTCTGGCCTGGAGAATTCCATGGACTATATAGTCTCTGGGGTCACAAAGAGTCAGACATGAATGAGTGACTTTCACTTCATGAAGTAGGGTGACCAACTGTCTTGGTGTGCTCAGGATTGAGGGATTCCTGAAATATGGAACTTTTAGTGCTAAAATAAGAAAGTCCTGGGAAACTGAGATGTTAGAACCTGTAGTGTGAAAGCTCTGTAGTGGGAAAGAGTGTGATGTAGTCAAGAAATTGAAACAAGGTTATTAGTTTAGGGGGAAAATGAGTTGAGGTAAGGAGGCAGGCAAAGGCAAGATTATGCAGGGCCTGGAGCACCATGGGAAGAGCTTGGATTTTCTCCAAAGGACAATGGAAAAGCCACTAAAAGTTTTTAAACAGTTGGACCACTTCATTTGAAGAGGATTTCTAAAAGATCCACTGTGTGGAGAATGGATTATAGAAGAGCAAGAATGGAGTCAGGAGTAACAGGAGATTATGACAGTAATTCAGGTGAGAGATGGTGGTGGCAGGAAAATCAGGATGGTGGCAGGAAAGAAGTGCTGGGATTCAGGATATAGACTAAAGAGAGTATCATCTGGACTCAAGTCTGCCTAGTGCAAAAGCTTTTTCCCCACGAGTATTTGTCAAAAACAGTCAACAGCAATTGTTTAACAAAACAGCTTCCTGAGAGAGTATATAAAACCTGGGGGCAAACAAAAGACTAACTAGAAAGCTTAAAAGGAAACTCTGGGAAAAGAGATGTCCATAAGAGCCTTTGAAGAAACCTAACATATTCCTGGGAATCTAGAAGGCCATATGCATGTGTAGGACTGTGCACATGAACACAAGCTTATGCATATGCTCACACCTGAGAAGGCCCTAAGATCTCACCTGGGAAAACCTTAATCTCTCACCTATGGACAACTTTGAAGCTATATGCAAGAGGAAGTAAAGGCTAAGGCAGAGTTGACAACTGCCTGCCAGTATGTTGATGATGTGCCCCAATATGTACATATAGCCCCTCAACAAAGATTAGGGTACTTAGCATCTCCAGACATCTAACAATATCTCTGTCCAACCATTAGCTGACCACTAACCTAACCAATGGAGAAGGCAATGGAAACCCACTCCAGTACTCTTGCCTGGAAAATCCCATGGACGGAGGAGCCTGGTAGGCTGCAGTCCATGGAGTCAGAAGGAGTCAGACATGACTGAACGACTTCACTTTCACTTTTCACTTTCATGCATTGGAAAAGGAAATGGCAACCCACTCCAGTGTTCTTGCCTGGAGAATCCCAGGGACGGCGGAGCCTGGTAGGCTGCCATCTATGGGGTCGCACAGAGTTGGAGACGACTGAAGTGACTTAGCAGCAGCAGTAGCAGCAACCTAACCAAAAAGAGACCTAAGTGGTCACACATGACTACAGACTTTACAGATTTTATTCAGAAAAGTCACTGAACAAACAATAACAATGACAATAAAAAGCAACAACAATGAACCCTGGCAAGGGTTGCTGGAGGGAAACTAGAAGATTCCACAGTATATGAAACCAGGAAAAGAGAATAATTCAAGAAAAAGGAAATGATCAGATGTGTTGCATGCTGTCAGGAAGTCATGTAAGATGAGGATAGAGAAATGACCCCTGAATTTGTTAACGTGAAGCTCATTGATGACTTTCGTAAGACAGTTTTAGTTAAACGGTGGGATTTGAAGCCTGATAGGAGGAGCTAAATAAGGGTAGACAGGGAATATAGACATAACTCTTTTTGGAAAAGACTTTCAGGTATCAAACTGAAGTAGGTGAAGAGTGTGAAAATACGGTGGGTGTAGTTAGATCTTTTCTGAGACTCTTCACAGTCTCCATTCCACTTGCTGTCTCACAATCAGAAACTGCTAGCTAGCTGGGTGGTCGTGGTTCAGGTCCTTATTGTATCTCACTTTAATCATTTGTAAAATGATAGGCTGAAGCCAGGTTAACATACCCCAATGTAAATTTAACGACATATTAATTGCAGCATTTGTTTGTTTAACACAAAAAATTTGGTAGTCATGTATAACTGGAGAAAACAAAACTAAATGAAGTTAACTAGATCATCTTTATTTCAGGACTTCTTGGAGCCCTAAATGGGCTAATGTGAATTTCAGATTTCCAAGAGTAGGATATTATATGCAGCATGACTCTAATATAATTAAGGAAGGAAACCTTATTTCTTGGATGAGCTAAAACAGCCTGTGTAAATACTGTTCCAAGAAACACATTTTGAGAAGTACAGAATCTCCAAAGGCTCTTTTAGAGATAATCTCCTTTGACTTTTAAACTAGTACAAATGTATCATTCATAATTTACTAATTTATGCCCAAATCAGTCCAAAATATTAAAATTATTACAATAACAACAGCTATTATTTTATTGTGTGCTTAGTATGGATAAGATTTGTATAAAGCTCTTTACATGTATAATGAGAAAAGAAATCACCCTCCACTCCATAAAAACAGGGAGGTGGATGGCAACTTGTCCGAAAACTGAATTAGGTCCTTCTAGGAGATGATTTCTAAGCCTCAGCCAGACACTTTCTTGTTCAAAAACAAAAGAAAGCCCAATATTAAGCTTGGGGGTTAAGGACTAAAAAGAGATGAGTTGCTTTACATCAGAAAAGGAAAAAATTTGGTTCTTTTGTTTCTGAAAGAGGGTGGGCAGAGAAGAGACATGAGAGAAGCCAGCTGAGCAATTCGGAGGAGTAGCCAAGGACTTTTTTTTTCCATTTCAAGGTGTTTGCTGTGCTGCTACAACTTCTACTTTGATAAGCTTCAATAAAGTATATTATAAGATACAGACTCTGTGACTCATTGTTTTTGTTGTTGTTAATACTGGGGGGGGGGCAGGTATCATTGTGTTGTTGTTACTGAAATCAAAGAGTTTTGATTCTCAGTTTGAATTAATACAGGGAGGGAGCTAAAAAAAACACCCTCAAATGGCCATAATTTGAAGAACAGGAAATCAGAAATGGGAGAAACCTGAGATAGAGGTTGCCATGCAATTGCAAACCCACTAGAAAATCATAGATGTCTGGGGTAGAGGGAATGGGAGTTTAAGCCAGGTTATCAAGATCTTAAGACTAATGAGGCTTCAGCATCTGATGGCTGTGTTACATAAGCAGGATCTCAATCTTCACGGCAGCCGTGTGAGGTAGATACTGTTATTTATCCCTACTTTTCACCTGAAGAAAGTGAGTCAACTGAGGCTCAGAGAGGTTAAATTACCTGTCCAAGGTCACACAGTGGTAGAGGCAGAGACATAAATCTAGACTAGATCTGTTTGCGTCAAAAGGACATGTTCTTAACAACTTTACAAAGTGAAAGTCGCTCAGTCATATCCAGCTGTTTGCGACCCCGTGGACCATACAGTCCATGCAATTCTCCAGGCCAGAATACTGGAGTGGGTAGCCTTTCCCTTCTCCAGGGAATTCTCCAGGCCTTTCCCTTCTCCAGGGGACCTTCTCAACCCAGGGATTGAACCCAGGTCTCCCGCATTGCAGGCAGATTCTTTACCAGCTGAGCCACAGGGAAGTCCAACTTTCTCCCTAAAAGAGACTACAGGTAGAGTGGGAGTAGGCATTCAATTTCAGTTTTGAGATTTTGCTTACTGATTGAGCTACAGATCCTAGACTGCCAATGGATTGATCGATCCTTGAGCACACAGCACAGGCAGGCATGCTCAGGTTTCCTACGGGGTGGGTCACCATGGGCACTGCAGAGCCTACCACACACTGGAGCCAGCATCCTCTGCTTCTAGACAGAAACCACTCCCTGTACCATGGCTGTCCAATTATTATCCATTATTCTAGACTAAGCCAGATGTCAACTCCCCAATGCCTCTCAGACAACATTATAGCCTGTATCACGTGTCCTTCTGCCCACTAGGCCCACTTCCTGAGAAAAGGGGCCCAGCACTAACCTTCTCTACATCTGCAGTACCCTAGCAAACATGGAGCCCAGGAAACATTTGCTGAATGCAATTAAATGTTGACTCATGTTGGACGGGGATCTTCTTACAAACTGATGGCACCCACCCCCACCCCAGCCTAGGCTCACCGTCTCGCCTCTCCACTGGCCCCTAGGTTGGTTTCACTCCAATGACTGTCAGCAGTATGGAGTGCAGCCTTTCACATTCCTTTTGCCTTCTGCCAATGGTTGTATTTTTCTTGGTGGGGACACAAGTAGGGTGGAGGTGGAAGGCAGACTAATTTTATTTTATTTTTAATCTGCAGGAGCTAATTCTCTGAAATCAGTTCTTCAGCCTGAAAGGACGAAGCTACCTTAAATAGAATGTCAGCCTGGTATAGCCAAGTGTCATTATATTAATATGCAATGCTACCAGTCAGCTAATCTCCATAAATCATTTGTTTTCTTAATTGCCCTCTCAGGGCAAAAGTGAAAAAAAAATTAGGGAAGATGAATACCAATTTAATTTAATTCACCCTACCCGTTCTCCCCAACTCCACTTACTGATGCAGTTCTGAAGCTGGCAATTTTCAGCTTAAATTGTCTAACTTCCCCCACCACAGCATCCCTGCCTACATCAGCATCTGTCTTTCTGCACCTCTGAGTTCTGTCCACTGAGCCCACTCGGAGCAACGTCTTAGGGCTTTGAGGCTAAGAAGATCCTCAATGAGGTGGAAGGCAATGACAAAATGGCAGTATGGAAGGCAGTAGACATCTTTCATCCCCAAAGAGCAGGAGAGCCTCAGAGCACTAGTTCTGAAGTAGAAGACTGTGCTTGAATTCTGGCTCTACCACTTATTAGCTTTGTGCCCTTGGGCAGGTCACTTGACTTCTTTGGGACTCACTTGCCTCAGCAGCAACAATGGGGCAGGGTAGGTCTGGGGGTACAATAGTTCCTACTGCAGAAGGCTATTGCAGGATTAAATTAGATTGCATCCAAGCATGTAAGGACAAGAAATATACAGGGTGCTACTGATGTAACTGTTGTTGTTTTTATGGTTATGTCCAGTAACTGCAAACAGTGGTCCATTCACCGCCAGTTGGACCACAGGAAGCAGAGCAGCTGGTGGTGGTTTGGATGGCAATTTGGATGACTAAGAGGAGCGGAATAAACTTGGTGATTTCTGTGAACCAGCCACCTAAGTCCTTATTATTCCCCACCTCCAGTCTCAGGGACTTCCCCTCTCTATTGTCAGCCCTGCCCTCTCAGCCACCAGTAGTTTTCCAGTGCTCTATTTGAACCTTAGAGGATCAAAATGGATCTCAATAAAATGGCCAAACCAACAGAAACCCTTCCCCCCAGAAGGGGGAGTCACTGAGCACAACTTAGACCTCCAGTTCACATTTGGAGGGTAGCCAGGCCTAGAGGACTAAATGATACAAAATATATTATCAGTAAAGGTTGGTTTCCCAGCCCTCCTCTACCTCATCCTTAGCAAGGCACCAAGTAAGACCTTAGGACTGAAACTATTTATCTGCCTTGGAGTCAGCAGTCCTAGGTTTGATTCCTGGGTCTATAATTTATGACCTATGTAACCCATGGGCAGTTGACTTAATCTTTTTTGGAGCCCCAGTTTCCTCATCTGTAAATCTGGGCTAATACCAACACCTACCTTACAACATTGCCAGAATTAAATAAGATAATCCCTATAAAGAGTTCAGCAGAGTGCTTACTGTACATGGTAGACATTCAGTAAAATTTTGCTTAAAGTAAAGTAACAGTCAATATTACCATTTGTTTTTTGTGTTCCTCAGAAATTAGTTCTGAGATCTCCAAACATACTTGCTTTCCTTTTTAATAATGTCTTGAGAATTTGCCGTTATTTATATCTATGCCACTGTGTCTACTCTTGCCAAATCCAAAGTGGAGGAAGGTGAATCCCACAGACCCTGGGTCTCTTGGCTCTTCCTGTTCCAAGACCCATGGTCAACTTGGCTGTTTCGGCCACCATTTCAAGTGTTGCCACAGATCCCTTCTCAATGTGTAATTGTAACCCAATCCTCCTACAAACGATTTCATTGGGTTTCATTACTGGTGCTCAGGGACTTGGCTTAATTACAACTTTTAATGGTACACATATTCATATAACTACTGTATGAGCTGCCAGCTCCTTGAGTGCTCTTTACTATGTAATAAACATTATTCTTCACTGAAGTGGGGATCCAATTTCTTGTCTTCAACATGACGATCATTTACAAATCTCTGATTTCACTGACATAAGGAGGCTTAGCTGAGACCTTATTGTTGAGGACAGAACGTGTTCTTCCCTGCTTCCAAGGGAGGGGGCATCCCTAAGCCCATGAACTCCAAAGTGACTCTTCTGATAGAGGCAAACTCAAATCTGGAAAGCTGTTATGGGAAGAATGGGATGGGGAGGTGCTGTGCTACTCAAAGATTCCTGTGATGTGTGAGTCTGGAGGGGATACACACGCACTCTGAGTGTGACATATCCCCATTTACATGATTCAACACTATCATGTATGTGTACAGAGCAAGGATGATTGAATTCTGCCCCTCAATCAAAGATACCTGCTGGCTAGAAACTCAGATCATGAAGAATCTGCCAAGTCTGTTCAGAAAATACAAAAGGCCAGGAAAACAGAGCTACTGTGTATATCCCCTGCTGGACTGCCATGCTCCTTAGTGCTTGGAGAAAAGCCCTCTTAGTGTCAATGCTGCATAGAATGGGAGCAGGATTTTGTAAATTGAATTAAAATTCACGTAGCATAGACCTAATCAATTTTTTCTCTTTGGAAAATTTATTTTTTATTAAAGTATAGTTAATTTACAATGTTATGTTAATTTCAAGTATATAGAAAAATGATTCATATATATAATATTTTCAGATTCTTTTTTAGTATGGTTTCTACAAGATATTGAATAGAGCTCCCTGTGTTATACAGTAGGTCTTTATTTTATATATAGTAGTGTGTATATGTTAATCTCAAAGTCCTAATTTATCCCCCCTACCCCCGATATCCCTTTTTATAACCATAAGTTTGCTTTCTATGTGTGTGAGTCTATTTCTGTTTTGTAAATAAGCTCATTTGTATCATTTTTCTAGATTCTACATATAAGTGATATCATATGATATTTGTCTTTCTCTGACTGACTGACTTCACTTAATAATCTCTATGTCCATCAGTGTTGCTACAAATGGCATTATTTCATTCTTTTTATGGCTAAGTAATATCCCATTGTACTATATACTAGGGGGTTTCCCAGATGGTTCAGTGATAAAGAATCCACCTGCAATGCAGGAAATGCAGCAGATGCAGGTTCGATCCTTGTGTTGGGAAGATCCCCTGGAGGAGTAAGTGGCAACCCACTCCAGTATTCTTTCCTGAAAAATCCCATGGACAGAGGAGCCTGGCAGGCTACAGTCCAAAGGGTTGCAAAGAGTCAGACGTGACTGAATGACTGAGTATAAGCACAAATATATACATATATCATACCCTTTTTATCCAGTCATCTGTTGATAGACAGTTAGGTTGTTTCCATGTCTTGGCTATTGTGAATAGTGCTTCTATGAACATTGAGATGCATGTATATTTTCAAATTAGAGTTTTCTCTGGATATATGAATAGGAGTGAGATTGTAGGATCATTTGATAAGTCTATTTTTGGTTTTTTAAAGAATCTCCATACTGCTTTCACAGTGACTATATAAATTTACATTCCCACCAGCAATGTACAAGGGTTCCTTTTCCTCCACACCCTCTCCAGCATTTATTATTTGTAGACTTTTTAGTGATGGCCATTCTGACAAGTGTGAGGTGATACTTCTCATTGTAGGTTTCATCTGCATTTCTCTAATAATTAGCAATATTGAGCATCTTTTCATGTGTCTGTTGGCCATCTGGATGCCTTCTTTGGAGAAATGTCTATTTAGGTTTTCTGCTCATTTTTTTATTGGGTTGCTTGTTTTTTTATATATATTAAACTGTTTGAGCTATTTGTATAGTTTGGAAATTAAGCCCTTGTTCATAGCATCATTTGCAAATATTTTCTCCCATTTCATAGGTTGTCTTTTCATTTTGTTTATCATTTCCTTTGCTGTGCAAAAGCTTTCAAGTTTAATTAGGTCCCATTTGTTTATTTTTGTTTTTATTTCCATTACTCTAGGAGATGAATCCAAAAAATATTGCTTCAATTTATGTTGAAGAGTGTTGTGCCTGTGTTTTCCTCTAGGAGTCTCATCGTATCTGGTCTTACATTTAGGTCTTTAATCCATTTAGAGTTTATTTCTGTATAACTGTTAGAGAAAGTTCTAATTTCATTCTTTTGCTATTCAGTTTTCCCAGAACCATTTACTGAAGAGACTGTATTTTCTCCACTGTATATTCTTGTCTCCTCTGTCATAGATTAATTGACCATAAATGTGTGGGTTTATTTCTATGCTCTCTATTATAGGTACCATTGATCTATGTGTCTGTTTTTTTGTGCCTGAACCATACTGTTTTGATCACAGTAGCTTTGTAGTATAGTCTGAGGTCAGGGAGTGTGACTTCTCCAGCACTAGTCTTCTTTCTCAAGATTGTTTTGGCCATTTGGTAGACCTAAGCATTTTAAAGCATACAATTTAGTGGCATTAGTACATTCACAATGTTGAGCAATCATCACCTCCATTTAGTCCCCAAACTTTTCATTACCCCATAAGGAAACCCTGTCACAGTCACATTGCATGCCTCTTCCTCTCCTTGCTCCCAGTCCCTGGCAAACACTAATCTGCTTTCTTTCTCTATGGATGTCCCTATTTAGGATATTTCATTTAAATAGTCATATAATATGTAATCTTTTGTATCTGGCTTCTTTCATTTAGCATAATATTTTCTAGGTTCATCCACATGTTGTAGCATGTGTCACAACTTCATTTCTTTTATTGGCTTAATAATACTCCATTGTATGGATACAACACATTTTGATTATCCACTCATCAGTTGATGGACATTTCAATTTGTTTCCACCTTTTGATTATTGTGAATAGTGCTGTTATGAACATTTGTGTACAGGTATTTGTTTGAGTACCTGTTTTCTTTGGAGTATACACCTGGGAGTGGAATTACTGGATCATATGGTAATTGTATGTTTAGGTTTTTGAGGAACCACCAAACTGATTTCCACAGTGGCTGCACCATCTTAAATTCCACCAGCAATGTACAAGGGTTGCAATTTCTTTAGATCATTGCCAACACTTATTTCCTTTTTTAAAAAATTATAGCCACCCTAATGGTTGTGAGGTGCTATCATTTTTACTTGCATTTCCTTAATGATTACACTATCATTTTATAATGATAATATATCATTTTATAATTTGTATAGGAGGCAGTGAACAAAACCATCCTAAAGAAAAAGAAAATCAAGAAGGCAAAGTAGTTATCTGAGGAGGCTCTACAAATAGCTGAAGAAAGAAGAGAAGTGAAAAGCAAGGGAGAAAGGGAAAGTTACATCCAACTAATAGCAGGGGTCCAAAGAACAGCACGGAGAGACAAAAAGGCCTTCTTCAATGAACAGTGCATTAAACTAGAAGAAAACAATAGAAAGGGAAAGACTAAGATCTCTTCAGGAAAATTGGAGATATCAAGGGACTATTTTGCCCAAAGATGGGCACAATAAAGGACAGAAATGGTAGAGACCTAGTAGATGCTGAAATGGTAGAGACCTTGTAGACGCTGAAGAGATCAAGAAAAGATGGAAAGAATACACAAAAGAATCAGATTAATACAATGGTGTGGTCAGTCACCCAGAGCCAGACATTCTGGAGAGCAAAGTCAAGTGGGCCTTAGGAAGCACTGCTGTTAATAAAGCCAGTGGATGAAACAGAATTCTAGTATAACTATTCAAAATCCTAAAGGATGATGCCATCAAAGTGTTGCATTCAATATGTCACCAAATCTGGAAGACCAAGCAATGGGCACAGAACTAGAAAAGATCAATCCTCATCTCAATTCCCAAGAAGGGTAGTACTAAAGAATGTGCTAACCATCAGACAATTGCCCTCATCTCCCATGCTAGTAAGGTCATGCTTAAAATCTCGCATGCTAGGCTTCAGCATTATGCGAACCAAGAACTTCCAGATGTGCCAAGCTGGATTTAGAAAAGGAAGAAAATCAGAGATCAAATTGCCAACATTTGCTGGATCATAGAGAAAGCAAGGGAATTCCAAAAAAACACCTACCTCTGTTTCATCTACTATGCTAAAGCCTTCGACTGTGTGGACCATAACAAACTGTGGGAAGCTCTTAAAGAGATGGGAATACCAGACCATCTTACCTGTCTCCTGAGAAACCTGTATGCGAGTCAAGAAGCAACAGTTAGAACCCTGTATGGAACAACTGATTGATTAAAAATTAGGAAAGGAGTACAACAGGGCTATCTGCTGTCACCCTGTTTGTTTAACCTATATGCTGAGCACATCATGAAAAATGCTGGGCTGGATGAGTTACAGGCTGGAGTCAAGACAGGTGGGAGAAACCTCAACAACCTCAGATATGCGGATGATACCATTGTAATGGCAGAAAGTGAAGAGGAAGTAAAGAGCCTCTTGAGGGTGAAGGGGGAGAGTGAAAGAGCTGGCTTAAAACTAAGTATTAAAAAAACTAAGATCGTGGCATCCAGCCACATTACTTCATGGCAAATAGAAGGGGAAAAGGTGGAAGTAGTGATAGATTTCCTGTTTTGGGGCTCTAAAATCACTGTGGATGGTCACTGAAGCCATGAAATCAGAAGACGACTGCCTGTTGGCAGGAAAGCTATGACAAACCTAGACAGTGTGTTGAAAAGCAGAGACGTCACTCTGCTGACAAAGGACTATATTGTCTAGGCTATGGACTTCCCAGTGGTCATGAATGGTTGTGAGAGCTGGACCGTAAAGAAGGCAGAACACCAAAGAATTGATGCCTTTGAACTGTGGTGCTGGAGAAGACTCCTAAGAGTCCCTTGGACAACAAGGAGATCAAACCAGTCAGTCTTAAAAGAAATCAACCCTGAATACTCATTGGAAGGACTGATGCTGAAGCTGAAACTCCAATATTTTGGTCATTTGATGTGAACAGCCGACCCACTGGAAAAGTCCCTGATGTTGGGGAAGCTTGAGGGCAGAAGGAGAAGAGGGCATCAGAGGACAAGATGGCTAGATGGCATCACCAATGCAATGTACATGAACTTGGGCAAACTTCGGGAGATGGTGAGGGTCAGGGAGGCCTGGCGTGCTGCAGTCCATGGGGTTGCAAAGAGTCAAGACACAACTGGGTGACTGGAAAACAACATCATTTTATAACTTCTTTGAAGAAATATCTATTAAAGTTATTTGCCCATTTTTTAAAGTTGGATTCTTATTTATATATTCTAGACACTAGACGTATCAGGTATAAGAGTTACCAATACTTTCCCCATTCTGCAAGTTGTCTTTTCACGCTCTTGATTGTGTCCTTTGATAAATAGTAGTTTTTAATTTTGATGTAGTCCAATTTGTCTATTTTTCTCTTTTGTCGCTTATGCTTTTATTGTTCAGCCCAAGGTCATGAATATTTATCCTTACATTTTCTTCTAAGAGTTTTATAGTTTTAGCATTTACCTTTAGGCCTTTGATTTGTTTTTACTTAACTTTGTATATGGTATGAGATAGGGGCTCAATTCTTTTGCAAATAGATATCTGGTTGTCCTAGCACCATTTGTTGGAGAAATGATTCTTTCCCATTGAAGGGTTCTAGCTTCCTTGTAAGAAAAACCATCTGACCATAGATATATGGGTTTATTTCTGGACCTTGAGTTTTATTCCATGTATTTATATGTCTATTCTTATGCCAGTCCCTGTACATTTGTAGTACATTTTGAAACTGGGTGGTATAAGTCCTCCAATTTTTTTCTTTTTCAGGATTGTTTTGGATATTTGGGGTTCTTGGTAATTCCACATGAATTGCAGAATCACCATTTTCATTTCTTCAAAAAAGTTATTGAGATTTGGATAAGGAATTGTATTGAATCTGTGGATCACTTTGGATAGTACTGTCATCTTAGTAATATTAAGTTTTCTAATCCATGAACACAGGATGTCTTTCCACTATTTAGATCTTTAATTTCTTTCAGGAGAAAATTTTGACACTCAACTTTGCACAAGAACTATAATGAAGTTGCATTTAGACAAGTTGGAGCAGGGTCATTGGGTTGGGGCTGGCCCCTTCTCAGATTAACACAGGCTGAATTTAGCACACGCTGCCAAGAGGAGTGAATGGGGATGAACTTCAGAATGTTGACAGTGTCAGCAATTTTCAAATGGGGAAAAAGAAGCCCAGAATGGAAGTAGCGGATGTCTGAGAGAGCTTGGGTTTGGTGTTCAGCAGGTGTTAGAGGTCCCTTGCGGTCTGCCCCAGTGCAATGGCTCTCAGACTGGAGCCTGGTCCACAAAGGCTGAGCTCAGGCTTATGGTGAGAATATAAGCGCATCTCTGCCTAGGAGACCTGGACCAGTTTCCTAATTATGGTTTTTTGTTCCTAGTAAACAAACTGGGCACCGCCCAACAGAGTGAAACTCTTCTTCCCATTTATCCCTCCCTGTGAAGTACTGGGGAACAGCAAGCTGGATTTGAGGTCTGGAGGCAAGGTGGTCCCCAGGGTCTTCTGCTCCACCAACATGCCCCAGAAAGAGTACCTTTTGAACCAGAGATCCAAAAACCCAGGTTTGAATCCTAGTTCAGCCACTCAGTGGCAAGCTGGAATTGAGAGTCCCTTGGATTGCAAGAAGCTCAAACCAGTCAATCCTAAAGGAAATCAGTCCTGAATATTCATTGGAAGGGCTGATGCTGAAGCTGAAATTCCAATACTTGGGCCACCTGATGCGAACAGTCGACTCATTGGAAAAGACCCTGATGCTGGGAAAGATTGAAGGAAGGAGGAGAAGGGGACGACAGAGGGTGAGATGGTTGGATGGCATCACAGACGTGATAGACATGAGTTTGAGCAAGCTCCGGGAATTGGCAATGGACACGAAAGCCTGGTCGCAAAGAGCTGGACACGACTGAGTGACTGAACTGACTGTGCCACTCAATTTGCCGTGTGACTTTGGGAATATCATTGAAATTCTCCAAGACTACTTGCTTATCTGTAAAATGAGAATTCTTATAATATATGCCTAACTCATGATAAAGTTGTACTGTGCAAACTAGAGGTGTAAGAAGGTACTCGGGAAACTGATCACAATAATTTAAATGTCAGGTATCACTGCTGTCCCTACCTAGGGGTTCCAGCCCTGGGAGAGTGTTCTTACCCTCAGAGGACACCGATGATGTAAAGGAGTGGGTATATATGTGCGCAGAATTCAGACTACAGGAGTCAAACTTGAAGAAAGTGAGAGAGAAAGAGAGAGAGGTTTCTACTCTGTCTGAACCCCAAGGGGAGAGATTGTTGCAGAAAAGAAAGAGAGAAACAATGAAGGAAAGAGTTAAGGAGTAAGGGCAAAGACAAAGTGAGAGGATCTTCTGTTTTGCTGTAAAGAGGACCAAGATCCAGTAAGCAAACAAGAAGTATACGTTGAGTATCTACTGCATGTCAAGGTACCACATGGAGCTCTGGGAACCATCTAGTAAGATGTATAAAGTTCCACAGAGGATCAGGGCCTTGGTCTGGTTTGAAGGCCAAAGGTTACTGAGGAGAGTACAAAGTTGACTAAGATTTGGTCCCTGCTTTCTAGGAGCTTCAAATGAACAGGAGACATAGGATATGTATAAACAAATAAAAGCAATATGCTTAAAAGCAGTTAAAACCCCTTCCATGAAAGAACTTGGGATGAGGAAACAACACACAGTTGTTCAGAACCAGTCTTCTTGATTCTTTGTTTTCTTGGTATAACGAAGCAGAAAGGTTGGAGAGTCACTAGGGTGGGAAGGGAATAACATTTGTTGTTGAACCCACCAACACTCCTGGCAAAGGCTAGGTGGGTATGAAGCTTGCTGACATTTCTGCAAGCTAGACCTTGCAGAGCATCACTTTAGAGGCATCAGGTTGGATATCAGTCCCCATCCCTGATGTGGGTTGGCCGAGGGGTTACGAGTAGGACTGCCTCTGAATTATCTCCTAGCTTTCCTACCTACTGCAAGATGTAATGAAGAAAATCATGGTCTCTGCCACTTACCACCATCTCTGTGATCTTGAACAAATGAAGTAACCTAGGTCTCAGTTTGCCCCTCTGTAAGATGGGGATGATAATAATACTTCATAGTGCTGTTGTTAGAACACAGCACAGTACAAACTATATAGCACTTGGTCAATAAATAGTATAGCTCTTACCATGATTATTTAATGGTTAGGAAGCTTAATTGTTACTGCCGTCCTGGAATCAGAGAAAACCTGGATTCATTAATAAACTCTCCCAGTATCTGGGAAATAGAGCTGTGTAAAAGAAGTGTCTGAAGTCTTGGAGAATTTCTTTTAGTAACTAGAGTCTAGTGGGAGAGCCAGGTAGTAAATATGTAAATAGATACCTCAGATAATGTCAATTACAGCATTAGGTAAAAAATTTAAGAAGAGTGAAAAGATAGAGATCTATGAAACAGGCATACTATTTTAGACAGAGTGGTCAGGAAAGGGCTCTCTAAAGTAGTGTCATTTGAACAGAGATCTGAGAGAAGAGAGAAGGAATCATCTAAATGTTTGAGGGAAGAGCCTTCCAGGCAGAAAGAACAGCAAGTGCAAAGGCCCTGAGGTGGGAACAAGCTTTGGTTAGTCCAGGAGAAGCAAGGTCAAAGGTCTCAGCCATTCTCAGTGGGGCATCAGTGCCCCCTAGAGGGCTCTTTGAAAATGTGCGTGAGGGTTTTTGTTTTTTAACGGTTCCAATGATTGGAAAATTCAACTTAGAACTTTATCAAGAAATATTCACCATTTCAGGGGTTTCCCTGGTGGCTCAGTGGATGAGAATCCACCTGACAATGCAGGAGACACGGATTTGTTCCCTGGTCTAGGAAGATCCTACATGCCATGGGGCAACTAAGCCTGATGCACCACAACTCCTGAGCCAGCGCTCTAGAACCCGGGACGTGCGACTACAGAGCCCGCGTGCTACAACCACTGAAGCCTGTCTGCCCAGAGTTTATGCTCTGCAACAAGAGAAGCCACCAAAATGAGAAGCCCGTGCACCATAACTAGAGAGTAGCCCCTGCTTGCCACAACTAGAGAAAAGCCCGCACAGCAACGAAGACCCACTGCAGCCATAAATAAATAAATACAATTAATTCTAAGAAAAAAAGAAATACCATTTCAGAAAAAAAAATATCACTGACAGTCATGCAGTGTGGACATAAGAACAGGCCCTACAACATGCTTTCATCAATCAGCATTTGGAGCTTCCACTTTCATTATGCTTTTTCATTATAGGTATAAAACTTCTTACTACTTCATCATATTTTCAAGTGTAGCTGTGCCCCAGGATTTACATACTAAAATATGTACTATTTGATTGTAAATTATTTCCTTGCATTTCTTTTATGTTATTTTGGGGGCATTGATATTTTACAAATATGTATATAGGCAAGTTACATTATTTATACCTCTCCTTTCAGGGTACTAAAGGAGGAATTAAAAATATCTATTATTAAAAGAGTGTTAGATCTATTAGGGTCGAAATCTTCTAGAGTAAAGCAAGGGGAAGAGTGGTGAGAAGTAAGGTCAGAAAAGTAACAGAGAGGCCAGATCATGTGGCACTTAAAAGGCATAGTGAAGATTTAGGATTAGATTCTGAGATCAGGAGTGGATGGAGGGTTGTGAGCAGACAGGTGACATGATGTGGCTTTAAGGTGTGAAGAGTAGACTGGCATACAGAAGTTGAAGCAGAGAGACTTACAAATAGTCCTGGGGAGACATGATGGTGGCTTGAATTAGGGTGGTAGCAGCAGAGGTGGTGAGAGGTGATCAGACTCTGGGTATGTATTTTGCAAGGAGAGCCAAGAAGACACTTGGAGGAGATTTTGAGCTGAGCCTTGAGAAGATGGTAGAGGACAACATGCTTCAGGACACGGAGGCAAGGCAGTATGCGATGTTTGTAATAGGGCTGGAACAGAGGTTGTGTCTTGAAGAAGAGGAAGAGGAAAGAATAGCCAGGGAAGATGACATCATATCCCTTTCAGAGGCAAAAGGCAATGAAAGCCCAGCAGAAGACTTTTGACATTAAAGCCCTCAAAACTTTGGAGCAGGATGGTGAGTAGCTTGGCAGCAGGGGGTCCTGCTTCCTTCATCTGTCACTGTGCTCCTTGCACAGAGCTCATACATGGTAGGATCCTGAATGGATGGAGTAATTTGGATCGAGCTTAAGGAAGTTAGTCTTTGTAGAGAGAATTCCAAATGGAATTATTTTTAGATTTACAGGACATGTCAGGATAGTCTTAAACTTGATTACGAATGTAAAAAAGAAAAGTAATTAACTGTAGAAATGTACAGGAAACATACGCTGCTTGGAGGCTAAATGTGCTTTACTAGTTCTATAAAGATTCAATATGTGTGTGTGTGTGTGTGTGTGTGTGTGTGCTCAGTCATGTCTGACTCTTTGCGACCACATGAGCTGTAGCTCACCAGGCTCATTTGTCCACAGGATTTCCCAGGCAAGAATACTAGAGTGGGTAGCCATTTCCTTCTCCAGGGGATCTTCCTGACTCAGGGATTTAACCCATGTCTTTTGCATCTCCTGCATTGGCTGGTGGGTTCTTTACCACAGTGCCACCTGGGAAGCCTTGGCCTTTAGAAATGTCAGAGAAGTGTCTTATCAGATGATCAAACACTTAGGAGTTTTATTTTATAATTCTTTCTCTTCATCAAAAATTAAAACAGTAATTTTCTCTTAACTTCATTGTTGCAGGACCAATGTAACAGAAATTGACTTTGTGAGACTTGATTGGATTTCAAAAAAAATTCTGCTCAGTGAAATTACTGTCAGATGAGTCTACTATTCTCCAGCTTCATCAAAAGTATGATAAGAAACTAGCTGATGACTGGACCGTTTACAGAAACATAGAGCAGCGCGGTGCTAAGCAAGATTTGAGTCGGGTAGCTTTGCTTTAATAGATCAGTGTCCTCCTCTATGCAGTTCGCCGGGATTCCATCAAGTGCTTGAGCTATTGAGGTCTTCTCACCATCCACACGGACTTCTCTCTGGCTGCATCTAGTAGCTCCTTACCTGGGGGCTGAAAGACCCAGTGAATGTTTTCTGACAGTGCCTCAGTGCTGAAGCAAAGCCAATGGAATGAATATGTCCAGGTTCCCCATGCTTTGGCCTTGCTACCTCTCTACTCCTCCTCCCACCAACACCACCATCTAAAGGGGTAGAAGGAGGAAGTGCTGCATATATTGTGGTGGCTTGCTGCACCACAGCCTTTCCCTTAGCCCAGCTTTGTGCTTCTGGAACCTTCTTCCCACATCACAGCTTCACAGCCGGTGGGGAACAAAGTAATTCAACTGCAAAGTAAGGAACCTTTAGCACGGCCCCAGATATCAGTTAAGTGCTCGCTCTGGTTCTGGTTGCGTCTTCTCTTGACCCACAGCCTAGGTTCCCAGCTCTAAATCTCTTTCTGTCAGTCCTAGTTATAGGTCCACTAAGTTTCAGGTCAAAAATGCTCTCATTTGCATACTAAACAAAGATATTTTTTAGTTTTTGCCTGTATGGGCCAGACTCTTAGGATACACCAGCCACCAAGACAGGCTTGTAGTCTCATAGAAGTGATAATGAAGAGAGATTTGAATGCTGTCAAATGTCAAGAACAGGGTGCCATGGGAGGCCTGAAGATAGGGACTGTGCCACATTTAGGATTCAGGAGAATTTGCTGTAAGAGAGTGAGGCTTAGGCTGAACTCTTAGGAATGAGTAGGATTCAGACAAGGAGAAGGCAATGGCACCCTACTCCAGTACTCTTGTCTGGAAAATCCCATGACGGAGGAGCCTGGTGGGCTGCAGTCCATGGGGTTGCTAAGAGTCGGACATGACTGAGCGACTTCCCTTTCACTTTTTACTTTCATGCATTGGAGAAGGAAATGGCAACCCACTCCAGTGTTCTTGCCTGGAGAATCCCAGGGACAGAGGAGCCTAGTGGGCTGCCGTCTATGGGGTCGCACAGAGTCGGACACAACTGAAGCGACTTAGCAGCAGCAGCAGCAGCAGCAGCAGGATTCAGACAAGTGAAGAGAACAATCACATGTTATTAAGTGCAGGATAAAAGCAGACTGTAAAACACAGAGATCCAAAATTTGTATAGAAATATACAAATGGACTTGGGGCTTCCCTGGTGGCTCAGATGGTGAAGAATCCACCTGCAATGCGGGAGACCTGGGTTCAGTCCTGGGTTGGGAAGATCCCCTGGACAAGGGAACGGCTGCCAACTCTGGTATTCTGGCCTGGAGAATTCCATGGACAGAGGAGCCTGGTGGGCTACAGTCCATGGGGTCAAAAAGAGTTGGACAGGGCTGAGTGACTTTCATTTCACTTCATACATATGGGCTTAGAGTGGAAAGTCCAAAGGGATGTACTTCAAATGTTAATAGTGGTTATCTGTGGGAGGTAGAATTATGAGTTGTTTTTAGTTTCTGCATAATATTCTGCATATTCCAAAATTCCTTCTATCATCAGCATGTTTACATCTATAGTCTGAAAGGAAATTTTTTTTATATAGGGAACATTTTACTCATTTTCAACACTCCATACAGTTAAAATAAGTAAAATGGGGACGTTAATATTAATTTCTTGAAAGGAAAATTTGTATAGATGATCGTCTTTGCAAAACAGAGACACAGACATAGGGAAGAAATGTATGGACACCAAGGGGACAGAGCAGGGGGTGGGGTGGGATGAATTGGGAGATTGGGATTGACATGTTTACACTACTGATACTATATGTAGAATAGATAACTATTGGGAACCCACTCTGTGGCCTGGGGAACCCTACTCTGTGCTCTGTGGGGATCTGGATGGGAGTGAGGGGATATGTGGCTGATTCACTTTGCTGAGCAGTGGAAGCTAACACAACATGGTAAAGCAACTATACTCCAATAAAAATTAATTTTTTTAAAAAAAGAAAAATTTGATCATATGCAAAGCAAACCTGTCTTTGCCCCCACGCCACTCCAGTCCTGACCCAGTGACTGTATCCACTTCTGAGCTACTTCCAAAGTGCCCTTTCCAGGCCCTGGTGCTCAGCCAGCAAATGATCCCCTCACAGCTGCTCCTCAGTTTCAAAGCACTGCCAGCTGACTCACCCCTGGTCAGTGAATGGACTCGTCTCCCAGGAGCCTCTGTGCAGCGTCAAACGCTGCATCCATCCATCCTATTGCCTCACCCATCTTCTATTTCCTGAGCCCCAGTTTCTCTCCACAGCCCTATTTTTCTTTCCATAAGCCCCATCCCCCTAGAATTGCCATCAGATGCCACCAGCAGGCTTGTCGTGGAGATGACCTGCAAAATAATCCTTTGGGGCCACAAACACTGCTAAGGTCCCTTTTACATTATGAGTGCTTCTGGCCCAGATGAAGAAGACTACTCTCCAATCCATCCATACATGATTTCCAAAGACTTTGCTCTAGAATCTGTGGCCTGCTAAGGATATTTGCTCATTTCTTCATTCTCTAGCTAATCTTTTACTTCTGAGGCAGTAACAGATGGGAAGCCTCATGCCTGGCTTCATACATGATGTCTGTGTGGTGTCAGAGCTACAGACAGGAGTGAGTCCAATGCTAGGCCCCATAAGCTAACACACTGGGATGCGCAGAAGCTGAGTTGCCCTTCCCCCTTTCCCTTTTACTCCCTAGGACAACCCAAATTCAGCCACTCCACTCCTCTGGCTTGAAGCTGTACTGAGGTGCTGGGGAACGATGCAGAGCATCTGAGGGGAACAGGTAGAAGCAAGGTGGAGACAAAACATCCCTCCTGCCAGCCCAGCTCCTTCCATATGCCCGCTCCCTGATGCCGGTCCCTAGTGTTTTCCAAATCCTGTGTTTGACAGCTGCACAGCTGCTGAGCAATTAAGCCTAGTAATCTCAGAGAATTTGCAAAAGGACAGAGATAAAGGCTCTGGCTTCCTGCTAAGGCCATGATCTAGGAAGTTGTGTGGAATTATTACACGGAAAGCCAGAAGGCAAGAAAGGGCAGAATACTAAGTGAGTTTTAGAAACTGCTCTCCAAGAGCTTATCATGAATACAAAGAGTCTTAAAGTTGGAAAGGACTTTCATAAATATTTTCACCATGACTGATGATGCTTATTTGCTGTCTCTGAAAGATAAGAACAGAGTTATGGTCTGTTGGCCCCTCACTTGATGAATAGGGGTGTTTATTTCTTAGCCTTACAACTAGACAGTAGGAGGCAGCTTCAGAGGCCACCAGATGGATAGCTCATAATGACATCGACAAGCGCAATCAGCTGCAGTTAAGTCAGCCAAGTCAAGGCTTACCACCCTTCTGCTTCTTAGCACGGAGACACAACATCACTGTTTTCAGTAGTGTTCACAATCAACCCTTTCTATTTTCCAGGGCACCCCTCTTGCACTATGGTCCCCTCTCTAGCAACCCCTCAGGATGTATGGGATGGAGAAGGAATCAGTGTAAACAGATTTATTCATACGAGGAATGGATTGTTCCAACTGAAACTGCCTAACTTTATGGCCAAAGCACAGCAACAGTTTTGGATTGTGTTGATAGCTGAGGGCTTAAAAAAAAAATTATTATTTAAAAGGACATCCACCTCATATGTGTGCTTAACATTAAAACCCTGCCTCTTAGAGTGGTAACATTTACAATTTTATTTAGCACTTTCAGCCAATAAATTTCAAGTACTTAAAATATTGGCCTACTCTTTAAGAAGATTCATTCTAGATCTACCAGGAGCTATTAAAGCCAAAATTAAAGAATGGATCTCTAGATTAGTCCTCCCAGTCAGTCTCAATCTTTGACTGGGGGGGAAGGGATGAGGAAAGGCTGTATCAGAATCTCTGAAGGAGGGGACAGAAGGGTAAGATGTGGCATAAAATAACAATATTACTCCAATTAAAAAAATATCACCTAGAGAGTGTCAAGCTCTGAACAATCTTCCTGACTGGAGAGAATGTGCATGTACTGGCACGCATGCTCAGTCGTGCTGACTCTTTGTGACCTCATGGACCGCAGCCCGCCAGGCTCCTCTCTCCATGGGATTTCCCAGGCAAGAATACTGGAGTGGGTTGCCATTCCCTTCTCCAGGGGGTCTTCCCAACCCAGAGATTGAACCCAGCTCTCTTGCATCTTCTGCACTGGCAGGCAGATTCTGTACCACTAATGCCCCTTGGGAAGCCTGAGAATGTGCACAAATATAGTAAAAAAAAAAAATATATTACAGAAGGAATAAGTAATAAAAAGGAAGTTAACATTGCATGGTCAAGATCTGTGCCCTTGATACAAAGAAAACCAGGTGAGAGGTCACTGACAAGTCAACAGAAATCAATCTAAAACCCTGGAAATGCTTGCCACAGTGCAGCCCTTGCTGATTACTAGAATACCAGCAGGGCAAACTGCCAAGTCAAAGTGAGCCGCTGGAACCGCAGCTGTACTGTGTTATCCTTGAGGCCAAAGGCTAAGTCTTGTCCAGAACTCCATCCCCGGTGGCTGGAGCTCTGCCTGGCACATAACTCCCCAGAAAATAAATGTTTCTGATATAAACACACCAGGAAAAGAAAGGGACCGGCAGCACCCCAGACACGGGGTTAATCACTTTATTCCATATTTTCCCTCTTTATTCCCAAGAAAATAACTAATTTGAAGAGCAGCACACCGTAAACCAAGCAAACACAATCCGTTTGTATTTGATCTACTAACCATGAAGATTCATTGGAAGGACCGATGCTGAAGCTGAAGCGCCAATCCTTTGGCCCACCTGATGCGAAGAGCTGACTCATTGGAAAAGACCCTGATGCTGGGAAAGATTGAAGGCCAAAGGAGAAGGGGGCAGCAGAGGACAAGATGGTTGGATGGCATCAGTGCCTCAATGGACGTGAGTTTGAGCCAACTCAGGGAGATGATGAAGGACAGGGAAGCCTGGCATGCAGCAGTCCGTGGGGTCACAAAGAGTTGGACACGACTGAGCCACTGAACAACAACAACCCACATAATGCAAGTTGAGAGTCATTTTTCACCATAATACAGTGCCCTGAACAGTACAAGTATAGTAGGCACTCAGTAAGCATTTCTTGTATGAATAAGTGTAGGTGTGACTTCAAAGGAAATATGTACTGAGAAAACCACTTGCAAAGAGTAGACTCAGATGGATGCTTGGTTTTCTTTCTTTCAGCTTCTTGTTCAGAAATGTATCAGGTCAATTAAGACAAATCAAGTCTGTCAAAAATAATACTAAACCACATTCACCAAGGAGAGGTGTAGGACTGCATTCTCAATGCCTACATGAACTTGAATATGCTCATTTATTTTTTCCTGTCTGTGAGCCATTGAGAAATATTGCAAAATCATTCTAGGAGCCATATTATAGCTGAAGAGCCAATGGGGGAAAAATTAGTTGTTGAGAATGAAAGGAAAACATCAGTGGCTGTTGGTATTTTCATGCACAATAATACTATTTTCTCAGTATGAAGTCCAGTTTATATTACTTTCATTATCAGACCAAACAGACTTTTAAAGAAATAATCAAATGAAAGGTGATTTGCTTTCTTCCAGTGCAGGTATTTACATATAACCATTTGCTCAATCTGAAGAGCTTCCTCATTTCTCCTCTATACTGTGGGGCCATCTCAGAAACGGTTTGCATAAGTAATGCATTTATTTACTAATCTTCAAAGAGTCTCTATTTTTCCTGCCTTCCCACTGTAGTCATTAGGGGTCACAACCCTGCAGGAAATATGGGCTGCCATGGTAACACAAAATGTCTGCTGCTGGGCTTAGCGTAATTCCTCCCTAATAGAAAAACAACAAGCACTCAATCCCATCTTTGATAAACTGGCTTATTGTTGTCCAGAGCCTCTACCTGGGAGGTGGTGATCCCTCAGAGCAGTTTTAAATGATACAAATACGATTGGTATCTGGACAGATTTTTCATTTTGCACAAGGAAACTAGGTAAAATTGTACCAGCTCAAGTCAAATTCCTTGTCACATTTAAAAATCATTGGCATTGCACTCAGTAAGTCATCTGCTGGGCACATTTATCAGATGCTACATGGCACTGTGCTCAGAGCTGGAACAAAGCAAATCATTTTCCCAAATCACTTTTAATCCCTATAGAGAACTACAAATAAAATGCACCAACTCCATCATTTTCAACTATTTAGTAACGATAGCTATTTTATTAGTTTTCAATCTTGTGTCTTGAAAGTGAGATGAGTCTGCTCAGGATTAGGGGACCAGACATGAAAGAAAGATATTCTAATATTAACCTCAAAGAAAAATCATATACCACCATGACCAGAAAAGGCTTTCTCACTTATATTTGGGAACAAAAGAAATGTAAAGTAATTAAAGGAAGAGCTACGGCCGAATTATTTTGTTCTGAAAGGAAAGTGCTCAAAAAAACATCCTGAAAGTAGCAATGATTACTTACATAAAATTACACTATAATTGCTAAAAATTATAATTCTTGTCAAAGTACATACTGGTCAACATGTGTGCCTTTGAGGCCCAGTCATGTGGTCACCCCCTTGGGGATTAACAGGACCATTTATTGGAAAGATGATGTTTCTTCTCTCAAATGGCTCTGACTCTCTCTCTCACATCTCTAAGGCACACTTGAGATCTGTTGTTTAGTTTTCCTGT